>NC_142592.1:39254489-39564156 GCF_965207765.1 Zootoca vivipara | reverse complement strand
ACATTGTTTCAATTTGGTTGTGTACTTTTTATGTGTTTAATTATTGGTTAATGAATAAGCTATGTTTTTAATTCTTGTCGTGTAAGCCGCCTTGTGCGTGGTTTTTTTCTATTAAATGTTGACGGTGATTGAAGTACACGTTAAACAGTTTTGAAAAGCACCATCTCCATGATGTTGCAAAGGACCCTTTTAAGGCGACAAGAGTTGACAGTGCTCACCTCTGTCTCAAAGTCCATGTTGAGGATCCGGTCGGCTTCATCCATAACTAAATACTTCAGAGCTCTCAAATTGAAGCCCTTTGTGTTCTCAAGGTGGTCAATAAGGCGGCCAGGTGTAGCTACAGGAGAAAACCAAACAAACTTTCCACTTTACCAAACAGAGCATTCAAAAAGAAACACTAAACACAACACACAAAGTACTCTTGCCGTGTATCCCCCCTTTCACTCCAGTTTGCCAAATCTCAGAGTGCCATGACTTCCTTCTGCCAAAAGCCTTTGTAAGCACAGTCACTGGAGAATGGATCAAGTCAGAACTTTATGCAGATTTAAAATGGCATGGCTAGTTGTATCCCAGTTGGGGTGTGTGTGTGTGGAGGAGGCTTGACGTTATTTTGAGAGATTTGCTCTATGGAGGTTGCAGTCAAGTCTGGTCAACCTAATAGTTTTTCACTCTCAAGCCAGATGACAAATACTCTAGCAGTTCCAGTCAAGCAGCACACATCAGTTAACATTTATGAGAGATACATTAATTTATCAGAAAAGATAAATTAGTAAACTTGTGGCTCAAAGGCAAATGCTCTGCCTGAGCCATGTGGACCCTAGAATGAAGTTGGGGGTGGGGAGAGTTCCCTTGTCTGCTCCTGTTTCAAATTAAAGTACAAGACCCGTGGCTGATGTTTAGCATTAAACTGGAAAGGTATCAGAAGTGTGAATAAAGGCTATGTTTGCTGGCCTACGGCTTTTCATTACCTCGTTTATGCATATGTAAAAGACACAGATGTGCAATAGGCCTCATTCATATGAATTATTAAGATCTCATTACAATCATTTGAATCATTGATGCTGCCTCTTTCTTACCAATTATTACATGTGGTTTCTTGGCTAGGGCAAGAGACTGAGCCATCATGTCAATTCCTCCCACAATAACAGCTTTGGGGGAAGAAAGAAAAGAAAAGTTAAATGAAGCCCATTGAAATTGAGCCAGTTCACAACTGCCCTCCCCATCACCTCCTTTACAAGAAAATAAAGGCAAAATTCAGGCCCCTCATCCATTGCCAAGCTTGCTCATAGGCATGGCCTAATATTGGAACTGGATTGCTATGTTTAGATGGTAAGAGGAGTTCTTCGAAGAAGACATCCCAACACTGACAAATACATATTATAAAAAAGAACCCTGCATTAGCTTCAGGAAGTAAGTCTAGCCAAGCTTCCATTCTATTTCATATGGACTAGTGTAAACAGCTTCAACCAAAACAATCAACTGCTACATATCCAGAAAACAAACTGCAAGAGGTAAATAATGTATCCAAAGTAAACAGGTTTGATGCTTAAAAGGCAATTAGATTCCGAAACTGGAATAAATTATGCAAACCAAGCACACTTCATTTGCACGGCTTACACAATTTAGTAGGGGGGATACACATGGAGAAACAGCAACTGTGAGAGTGAAATAGGTAAAGGTAAAGGTCGTAACCAACTCTGGGGTTGCGGCGCTCATCTTGCATTATTGTCCGAGGGAGCCAGCATACAGCTTCCAGGTCATGTGGCCAGCATGACTAAGCCGCTTCTGGCAAACCAGAGCAGGACACGGAAACGCCGTTTACCTTCCGGCTGGAGCGGTCCCTATTTATCTACTTGCACTTTGACGTGCCTTCGAACTGCTAGGTTGGCAGGAGCTGCGACCGAGCAACGGGAGCTCACCCCGTCACAGGGATTCGAACTGCCAACCTTCTGATCAGCAAGCCCTAGGCTCTGTGGTTTAACCCACAGCGCCACCCGCGTCCCTGAGAGTGAAATAAGTCCCACCTAATTAAATCTCTCTCTGCTTGCCTCTTTATTTTTAAGAGAAACTGCCAGAAACTTCCAGTCTTAATTTTTCAATCATAAGGCAGGCATCGGTGTGTTTTAGCAGTTCCTTCATTTATATGCAGACCAGAACACAATTTAACAACCAGGTTGCGAACTTCCTCAAATTTTGCAAAGCAGTTTTGGCTTCAAAACTGTGTAAAAAGAAATACCTACCTACCTACCTACACACACACACACACACACACACACACACACACACAAACGTTTGGGAGGACATGCTTGTAATATGTGTATTTTGGGGGAGAGCACACACAAATGTAAGTATTTTTGTATCATTTTTAAAAACAGGAAAGAACAAATTTATGGATTGAATGCATGCAAAACTGATGAGGAATTGAAATAGGCTGCTCCATCCACCCCTACTGGAGGCATACTAAGATTCACACTTTGAAGTGGAATATAGTCCCATTTCTTGAATCTGATATTTAACTATTCTTATTTTGAAAAGCATGCAACTGCTTCCTCTCCTTACAAATTTCATTTTGTCTCCTGCTAATTCTTAGCACTCCAGCAAGGCCACTCACCACTCTGGACACCAATGGAAGATCCAAGGGCCTCAAACTGCTCCGAGATCTGAAAGGCTAACTCCCGGGTCGGGGTAAGGACCAAAGCAAAGAAGCGCTGAGGTGTCTCTAGCAGTGCCTGAAGGATGGGCAAGGCAAAAGCCCCCGTTTTTCCAGATCCAGTCTCGGCTAAGCCAATGATGTCACGGCCTACAAGAAAAGAGGTGTGTCACATGCAGGGCTGAAGGAATACAACAGCACAGATGGAGGAAATTCAAAAGCCATCCTGGAAAATAACAAGAGTAGCACTAGAACAGAAATCTTTGCACCAGTGACAGCTTGAAATCAGCTAACATAACTTAAGAAACAACAACCAATGTAATAAGCGTATTATTTGAAGATACAGAGTACAGGCCATGGAAGGTTTGTACAAGACCCCTGTTCTAACAGCTCCTCAACCTTGGCTCTTACCAAGGGAAGGAAAAGAAGCTGGCACTGGAAGACTAGCAGCAGTGGATATCTGCACTACTAAACACTCCATGAAGAGTTTCAAAAGACATTTCCCCTCTCTGTTTAATTGTCTTATTGTACAGGTGATATTTTGGAGGGCAGTTAATGAAAATGGAAGTCTCTCCTGACAAATAACATAGTTGAATTCACCACCGAGAAAAGTAATATTAAAGCATTTTCAACCAAGTGAGATGGGTGGTACAAATAATAATAATAATAATAATTCAGTCATAGAATTGTAGAGTTGGAAGGGGCCCTGAGGGTTATTGAGTCCAACCCCCTGCAATGCAGGAATCTCAACTAAAGCTTCCATGACCGATGGCCACCCAACCTCTGCTTAAAAACCTCTAAGGAAGAACAGCCAACTATGCCTTGTGGGAGCTCAACAGCTCTTATTGTCAGAAAGTTATTCCTGATGTTCAGTTGCAATCTCCATTCTTATAACTTGAATCCATTGCTTCAGCTCCTACCTTCCAAAGCATGAGAAAAAAGCTTGCGCCATCTTGCATGTGGCAGCCCTTTAGATATTTGAAGATGCCTATCATATCTCTTCTCAGTCTCTTGTTTTGGTTTGAACAAACTTGGCTATCTCACTTTGTAAAAAAGCCCATGTCCCACTAGACTTCTTGCTGATGGGGCTTCCCCACAAATGGTACAGCTCCCCTGCTAGAAGACTTGTGGAGTTGGGGAGACTTACACTTCTGCCGCAGGACAGACCAGGAAGCTGTATTGCTTCATAGTCCAAGGTGAGAGGAAGAAGAGAAGAAGAGTTTGGATTTGATATCCCGCTTTATCACTACCCGAAGGAGTCTCAAAGCGGCTTACAATCTCCTTCCCCCCCCCCCCACAACAAACACTCTGTGAGGTGAGTGGGGCTGAGAGACTCCATATGTATCCAAGTCTATGTAATACAAATGTCTGGCAATACCAGTTTTATAATACAAGAAACACAGGAGAACCTCTTCTTATTCCCACAAAGATATTTCTCTTTTTCCTGAATTTCAGCTCCCAGTCTCACCTTGGAGTGCAACTGGAACGGCCTCCACTTGGATCTTTGTTGGTGTCTTCCATCCCAACTGATCACAAGATTCACACAGCACATCGGTCACTCCCTATTATTCCAAAGAGAAAAGAAACCATAATTAGCAAGGGACCCCAATCTTCAGAATCCAGTAAGTCCTGGTTCACACAACTCGGTAAGCCAACAGCATGCCACCTAAACCAAAGTTTGCCTGAGATCTCCTCCCTGGGAGCCTGCATGTTTGGGCTAAGCCATGCTTTGGTTGTTAAATGTGAACCTGACCATGGTCTTTTCGATTAGCTAAAAGTCTTATTTTCATCTCAAAACTTTGATAACTTGAAAACATGGGACACTTAAAAAAACAAAAACAAGCAAAATAAGGAAAGGGACACTGGTGCGCTGGATAGGCCAAGCTTCTCCTCACCCAAAAGGTAAAAGTTTAAAGGACCCCTGGATGGTTAAGTCCAATCAAAGGTAACTACGGAGTGTGGCGCTGATCTCACTTCAGGCCGAGGTAGCCGGTGTTTGTCCACAGACAGCTTTCCGGGTCATGTGGCCACCATGACTAAACCGCTTCTGGCGCAATGGAACACTGTGACGCATGGAAACACCAGAGTGCACAGAAACACCATTTACCTTCCCACTGCAGCGGTACCTATTTATCTACTTGCACTGGCATGCTTTCAAACTGCTAGGTTGGCAGAAGCTGGGACAGAGCAATGGGAGCTCAGCCTGTTGCGTGGATTTGAACCGCTGACCTTCTGATCAGCAAGCCCAAGATGCTCAGTGGTTTAGAGTAGACCACAGCACCACCTGCTCCAAACACCTGACCTTACCCAGATCTATTGAGTCATGGTAAAACTGAGAGATCGTATTTTAGTTCCTTAGCAGGACGGCAGCACACGGTAGCAAAATATCCCTTTACACAAGAAAGCACATTTATATTTCTCCTTTCGTTTTGTCCACTGTGGTGCCTTAGGTAGGACACTGTCGGTTTCAAAGTAATACAGAACGCAAACCCACTAAGCAATTCTGAGAGCTGGGCCAACCAGGCCATAAACACCCTCACCAACCAAAGTATAATAAAACCCCGCTAGCTTTCTTTGCACAGCCGCTTTCCCATGGTTTCAACGGAGCATTTTCTCAGTGGAGAAAGCAAGCTAGTATAAGCAACTAGTGGGAAATGACTGCCACGCTGTACAGCACTACCTAGCTGGGCGACACCAGCCTTGAGCGCTGCTGTTGCCTGGCTGGTTACGGAAATGCGATCCCCATCATACCAGCTCCGTAGGGGTAGAACTTAGCAGTGCGCGGCGGAGGGGCAGCTCCGTCTACTCAGGTGCAATGGCTGGATTTGGTTTTAAAATAAAATTTAAAAGGCAAACCGCTGGGCAAGTAAAGGGTCGTCGGGAGCAAAGAGAAACGAGCCCCTCCCCCTCACCAGTTCTTTGAAGGTCTTCGCGGTCTCCTCGACTGCGCCCTCGCCCTCCATGCCGGCCGCCACGTTCGGCTCCCACTTCGCTTTCCGGGTTGCCGCGGGGTACCCTGGGACTCGTAGTCCCAGCGCGTTCGGAACGAGCCTCTGAGCCGCAGAGATAGGAAAGGGGTTAGAGTTACACGCGACACCAACTTCCGGTTGCAGTTTAGCCGTCTTCACTTGTGCCGGAATTTGTAGGCGCTTAACGGGGAAAGAAGCCTGTGCAGCGCCTTATACCTCGGGTGTTATTTTCACGCGGTGAATGTAATTGTTTTGAAGCACTTAAAAACAAAACTAAAACATCACGTCTCTGGTGTAGTGGTGAGAATGTGTAGGCCAGCACATAGGAAGAGATCTGAGTTCAAATCCCTACTCGGCCACGAAGTTCGCTGGCTGATCTTGGATAAGTCAACGCATCTCGCAGGGTTGTCGTCATCATGAGTGTAATATGGAGCCATGCATACCCCATTACCCTTCCTCGAGCTTATCGGGAGAAAAAGGTGTCGATGCAATTAAAAAGAAGTAAATAAAAGCTTAAGTCGTCCACGTGCAAGTCAAGGAAGCACGGCGCTTCCATCCGTGTGACATGCCGGGAGGAAGGACACTGGCTGGCTGAAGTGCTGTGCAAGCAAAACTGACCTTTGCTGTGTTTTAAAAGTGCATTTTCTATGCGGAAGGTTTAGCCAGGGAATCAAACGCACCTTCGGCCTGGTATGTGAACTGCAATTTTAATAGTGGACTCCTCTGCAGGGTTGTCAGCCACGTCCCCCACCACCTGCAATATGGGGGTCATATCGGGGAACTGGCATTAGTTAAGCAAATTTGTTAAAGCGTTCTTTTATAAAAATAAGTAAGCACTCTGATGATGTAAGAACTTCGTTAGAAAAGCCACGAGCTGCTGCTTTTTACTGCTCCTTTTTGTTCGGATGTGGGCGCGCTGATGCCTAGTAAAATCCCGGGTTTCTCCATTACTTTTTATGGACAGCGCTGACTTCCTCCCCTAGTGAGATTTAAAAATGAATTCCAATGTAGCGCTCAAAAGTTTATATACATTAGATAATGAGAGATGTGGTACTCTTCATTCATTCTATTATCTCTGTAGTTCCAAAAGCCGCGAGGGCTGTTGTCCGCGCGGAAGGTTCTGGGACTTGCAGTTCACCTCTGGAGGGCAAGCGAGGTCGGCAACTAACAAGAGGCAAAAAATAGCTGCAGGGATGACGGGTTCGGAAAGAAAAGGGAGCATTTTTGCTGTGTAATAAATAAATGTTAGGAGATCCCGAGGGGTGGAGGAAGGAAAACAAAATCCATATATTTATTTAACAAAATTTATTCAACAACATATACCGCATGTCCTGCTTGATAGAACTTGTAAGTGATTTACAATTTAAGTTTGTTTGTTGAACTTGTTACCGGTAGTTACTTTATCTTGTTCAGGACAATCCAAAGCGGCTTACAATCAAACCTAAATATAAAACATAAACTAGTTTTGATGTTTTGGGATCTGTAATGGTCCATTGGGGCACCACAGGGGGAGTCGAAAAGCAGCTATAGTCCCCTATCTTTTATTATCATAGAAACGGCAAAGCTGCTGAAAGCGTTTTTTTAAAATGAAGTTTTTAATTACGGTACATCTTCTGAAGCTGATGCTGTATTTTAATTGGCTTGCATTTGTTTGTTTTTTAAATCCTTTTTTATTATTTTCTTAAGTTGCACAAAAAGAGGGCAGCACAAAAGAGGCCCCATAGCAACCCTGTTGGCTAGGCTGAGGAAGGGTGACTGGCTCAAAGTCATGCAGCAAAGTTTTGTGGGTAAGGGGCCATTTGAACCCTGTCCTCCAAGGTATACTCTTAGCCCTCTAGCCACTGCTGGGTCAGGCTAGCAAAGGACACTAAATCACATAGCTGAGTTTGATGGTTTCTGGATTGACAATGAAGCATTCCCTTTGTGCACCTCCCAAGTGTCTTTTTAAAAATATGGCAGCGATCCTCAATTGTACATATGTTTTAACAAAATAGCAGGGAAGGGACTAAAAGTCACAAACTGTATGAAAGTAGAGGGTTCTTCACAGACACGCAGCAACATCTTACCCAGCACCAGCCCTTTGATATTAGATTCAATAAATGAGTCTAAGATGTGCCTGCCTGCAAATCTTGCAAAAGGAAACTTGTTGAAGGGCTGGTATAAATCCTTATGATTAATACCAAATAAAATCAGAAGCAGTTCTTCTTTGGATATGGACTGTTTGCCGAACCTAAACCTAGCAGTTGATTGACAGTGGTTTTCAGAAAGTCACAGCAAAGTATCCCCAGGGACTCATTCTGGATACTGAAGGACCTCCGATACCCAAGTGGCATGATTGCAAAAACTCCTGGCTACGTGCGTGAGCACTGTGGAAATGATGATGTCCCTGAGCCCTCAGTTACTGGAGTCCAACTATGCTACATCCTGTCCTTATATAACAATAGGCAATAGGCAGGAAATCTAAACAAGGACTCTGTATGACAGATAGCATTAGCGAGTCCAGAAGCCCAAAGCTCCCTCACGAGAAGAACTTGTAAAGAAGAAGATTGATTCTGTTTTGATTTAAAGAGACGGCCAGTGTGCTTATTTTTGCACCCCTTAATACCTACACTACTCGCATGTTTGAAAATAAATGCATTATTACGAATGCACCTTAAGTCTCCATTAACTATATTCAAAGCAGCCTGCCTCCACTAAAGTTGCTGTGACATTCCCATTCCTTGAAGAAGCAATTTTGTGAGTAAACGATATATACAAATAGACGCAGACACAAGGTTACTTTGTGCTCATTCATTTAATCTGTATTTTGTATTGGATCAGAGTTAGTTATCTGTGCAAGTTGTTCCTTGGTTTTACAAATACCCAAAATAGCAAGCAGATCATTTTGGCCACTTCTCTTGTCCCTTTCCCCAAAGAGCAGAAAGTCAAGGATCAGTTTAGAGCAGGCATCCCCAGACTTCGGCCCTCCAGATGTTTTGGACTGCAATTCCCATCTTCCCTGACCACTGGTCCTGTTAGCTAGGGATCATGGGAGTTGTAGGCCAAAAACACCTGGAGGGCCGCAGTTTGGGGATGCCTGGTTTAGAGGAAGCTCACCCCATACCCAAATTCCTTAGGATCCAGTACATTTAAATCTTGTCTCTTGCCCACCATTCCACACTTTAATATTATAATGTATCTCCTTTCACCTGAGCCACAAGCGAGGAAATAAAGAGCATCAAACAGGTCTTTGAAGTATAGCATCACTGTGTGTTATCTATGGCCTAGTTCTCACCAAGTTGGTAAACCTGCGTCTGAGCTTACATTCATCTTTCAAACCATCTCCTTATCTTCACAGGCCACCCGTACCATTCATTATGCAGTGTCCCCCCCACTACTTATGTAAAGCTGTTTTGCCCTCATAAGCAACGTACCCACTGCCCAGTTCTACCTCTTCTTTCTTCCAACTTTTCATAGCTGTTTTCCTAGGGGTAGCATCCTGCAGAGGAGAAGTGACCAGAGGAGAAATGACCGCTGGGAGGAAGGTGGAGAGAGGAAATGCCATAGTGTACCTGTAACAGCACAACCAAATGCTTTCATCTGCCCCAGCTGCAATAAAACATGTCTCTCCCATATTGGTCTCTACAGCCACAGCAGGCGCTGTAACTCTCCAATGTTTTGACTGTATCCCCGATGGCACACTATTCCATTGTCTCTCTAGACAAATTGATGCCAACAAGAATAGCTGTCCCATCTTCTATCTAATTCTTCTGCTTAGTTCTTGCTCATCAGCAGTGTTTCGAAGACACAAACTGACGTCACAAGTCACCCTCACATCTGCATATTCTTACAAACATTTGCATATCATAAACTCTGTCTTAGAGTAGGGATGGGGAAATGTGTCAGCTTTGGTTTCCCCTGGTTGTTCATTTTTCTAATTGTAAGTTCAGTTCTCCACTTTTCAAATCTGAAAAAAGGGTGAAGTGGCTTTTTTTATTATTATTTATTCACACATGAATTTCTAGTCCCACCTGCTCTTCTTTCACAGGTCATTTGATGGCGGGGTCTGTGGGGAACTGACAAGGAGAAGGGGACATCAAACAAGTTAAGGATATTGCTGTGCCTCAGATATAACAAACTTTGGCTCTGTAGAATGAGCTCTTCCATCTTGGAGTGGCTATATTCTTATTTCTTTAAATAGAAACTTCAAATCCACGTTTAAATTACCCAAAACAAATAAATACAAAAATACACCGATACACCATGTCCCTGAGCATGTGGTGTGGAAGGGGGGAGCACCCACTTTAGATAGGTGATAGTTAAAGCTAGGAATGGGAGCTGTTGCCTACTAGGTTCGTAGGGCAGAAGGCAAGGAGGCCAACCATATTTGAGCCACAGCCAATAGCAGGTGGAGGCATGGAACTGATTCTACCTTTGACCCCGTCCTCCCTGTTGAGTTCTACAAGGGCAAAACCAAGAGCGAGGAGAAGAAAGCAGGCAGGCAGCACCCCCTCCCATGGCTGGTTTGAATAAGCACACAGGAATCAAGAGGAATCATGGGGATTCTTTAGCTGTGATTCCTACATTGCAGGGTGTTGAACCAGATGACCCTCTGGGCACCTTCCCACTCTATGATTCTAAGACCGAAGTTAGTGGAGCAGTGCCTCAGGTGCCTTAATTTGCCTGCCTGTACAGTGGTACCTCAGTTTGCGAACGCAATCCGTTCTGCGGAGGTGTTCGCTCGCCGAAGGCACACTTCTGCGCATGCGCGAAGTGCCGATAGAGCACTTCTGCGCACGCGCGAGCTGCACAGATCGCTCCTGCGCATCTGAGCGCCGCAGAACCCGGATGTAAACACTTTCGGGTCTGCAGCGTTCGTAAACGGAGGCATTCATAAACGGAGGTAGGCGTAAACCGAGGTTCCACTGTACTGGAAGAATGCATGATAAAGAGCGGGTGAAGTTCGAGCAACAAACCAAAGCCAAACTGATTAAACTCCTGCCGCACTTGCGAGTGAAATTCCCATCCGCTACTAAGAACATCACTGGAAAATATTCAGGTTCATTCAGGCTCTCTGGCCTTTGACTCCCTCATTATCTGCCTCGCAGAGCTTTGGAAACTGCAAGTTCTGGAATCTGCAGCCGTTTTCTTCCTAGGTTGGCTCTGGTTCCCTCATGACCACAGTTTTCACCTAGCTCAGCGCTGTGGGAGAAAAATTTAATCAGAGCTTTGGCAAGTGTCCCCGTCCACTTCTGATTACCTTGGGGGGGGGGGTAATGCTGGAGTACATGCATGCAGAAGCGATAGTTGCATCGAGATCAGTGTTGTAGCACCAAATTAGAAATGTGGAAGTCTCCCCCAACCCCCCCTAAGAAAGCAAGGTATGATGTGCTGTGAGACAGCCATACGCAGACACCAAATCTTGGGATGTGCTGATAGCATAGACCAGCACTTGTGTAGCTACAATTTCTATTTGCTGTGCACAGACATAACAGGAGAGCAATACAGACTGTGCCCCTGAGGGGTGTTGGCTGCAAGTATTGAGAAATGCCTGGAGAAAACTCTGATTTGGCACAGTCCTAATAGGAATAGCACAGTGTGTTTTAGGTCCCCGTCGTCATTTTCAGAGGATGTGGGTGATTTTGACCCTGGGCATCCTCCTAGAGTGCTATTCTTCTTGTCTTCAGGGGGGATTCCTTCCTGTTCTCCAACAGTTCGCAGATCTCATCCATGGGCCTTGCACAGGCTTCTAGGCTTTCTGCCAGCTTCTGGACTTTTGCCTTGAGCACAGCATGACTCACTTTGGTCACCTCTTCGTTGTGCTTGGGGACCAGAAAGCTGTGGGAGCCACAGAACACCATGAAGCAGATGGAATTGTACAGTGTGACGGAGGCGTTTCTCTCAGCCGGCAGTAACCTAGGATCCGTCGGGCCCTGACTGCGGTGCAAGAATTCCAGGCAGTGCGCGATTTCTCTCATCTGAGCATGGCAGCTCAGTGCAATCTCCTTGACCTTCCTCACCTCCCTGGAATTAGAGAGGACTAAGGAGAGGTCGGAAGTCACCGTGACGGCCCCTCCTGCAGCCGCCACTCCTAGGCCCACCCCGGAAGCCAAAAGGGATGCCCCTAATGTTGCAGGGCTCAAGGACAGCCCCACGATGGCCACGATGGCACCTGCGGCACTTAACGAACTCCCAGTGAAATTGGCGATTAGAGAGCGTCTGTGCAGTTTGTTGATTCTTCGCGAAATCTCCCGGAGGCTCCTGATGTGCCCCCGAAGCCTGCTTCTCTGATCCAGCAGTACGACATGGAAGTGATATGTAGGATCAAAAGTGCGAGGGGGAAAGTTGTCCTCCATAACCTTGATGGGAAGCTGGGGCGAGGGGAGAGAGAAGGGCATTTAGAAAGGTAACAGCACACCCTGGATGCCAGACCTGCAGATGCACCCGGGACACTGACACCACCTTTCCCCCTAGTATAGCTAGATCCTATAAGCACCAGTGGTTCCTTTGAGCAGATCCTATCAGACTTTGCCTCTAAAGTTAAGGATAAGGATGTCTCTGAATACCACTTGCTGGGGAACAACAGTGAGAGAGCACTAAGTTTGTTGACTTCCCATAGGCACAAGTTGGCTACTGTAGGAGACAGATTGCTGGACTAGAAAAGCCTTGATGTGATCCAGCAAGGCTGGATCATGATCACCTCACCCCTTTATTTGTTGTTCTTGGTGCAACGGATTTAGTACACAATTACCCCTCTGAAAATTGTCTGTGTATAATTAAAGTTAGATGCAACCCATTATGTCTGTCGAAGGCCTGGGCACAACTGCATGTTTTTCTTTATTAATAATGTCATCGTTTCTTTTGAAAAAGGTTTTCCTGGTTGTCACTTTCTTTCATGCACTTCAGTGCTTCCTATCACACACCAAAGAATTATCTGCCCTCATTGCTTGTCTTATCAAATGCACGCTACCAGCCACAGCCCTAATCTAATGTCACCCTGTCACGTTTGACAAGTACTCATGCAGTAGATTGTAGCATGCTGATATAGGGAGCAGGATGCCCTGGGGCTTATCAAACAAGAAGTATCTACAGCCCACAGGGAAAAGAAAGGAAGGACACCCAGATAATTCACACACACAACCTATTTCTCCAGACAAAAAACATCTCGGAGTGAAACTTCCACAACATAGCCACTCAAAAGCAAGATTCCTGGCACTTACTAGCAAACCCATCTTCTCTAATATCCCATATTCATTTGCTGGACTTATTTGCTAATTCTTAAATTGTAATTAATTGATTCCCCATGGATTAACATTTCCACTTCTGGATGACTTTTCCAAGGGCAAGAGGACAATACAATCATTTTAGCTTCTTTATCTAGTTTGTTTATGGATTCATTTATTTCTAATGCTGTGCAATAACACAAGGTGCCATCTGGAGGTATCTTCCAGAGTCATAAAAACCTGTCCTTAATACTCTTCAAAACAAGCACCGTGTATCATCTACCTGCTTGTTTTAGCATATCACACATGTTGGAAGTTTCACCAATTAAGTGGTACCCATAAGAATGACAGAAAGTAAAGCAGGATTATAATCGTTGACTTTACCTTCTGCTTAAATCAGTGGGATTAGAAAAAGGGTCTCTGTTTTCTGGTAAACTCCATTATTTTATAAACTACGGTAGCAGAAACCAGGACAAAGCTCTTCTAAATTAATGGCTACAGAGTTTTTGAGGACAAAGGAATAATCCCACCTACCATAGTTTTCAGTTCAATCCAGTGTTCCCAAGAATGACTCTCAGGCTGTTTCTGGACAAGCCCAATTTATACTTACTACAATCCTATTGCCCCCCTGGGACTGCTCTGCATCACACCAGGAATTTGTCGTTTCCTGACATTCCCTCTGCCACCGCCCCCCCCTCCCTGCCCGACTAATTCAGAAGGATGTGACACACTGGAAACTGACTGGGGACAGTGCAGCTTGTATCGTATTCAGGAAACAATTCTTGCAAGTGAACATTATGAGTTCGCTTTTCCCAAAGCACATTTACAAACACACACACACACACATACACAATTCCTGACTCAAAAGGAATGTAGTCATCTCCCAAAGGGAATACACTACCCTTCCTCTTCTTGAAATAACTGGTGACACTATGCTAGCCAGATGACTGAATCTTCAGAGTCTTATGTGAATGTAGAGAAAATAGGTATGATCTCAGCCAATCATCACAATTACTTTGGATATGAAATGTTTTATAGAGCTGCTGCTTTCTGATTGTCTGGGACACACAGCAGGCTGGGTACACAATATCCATTTAAAGGACATAGTTTCTTGTAGATAATCCTGGGACCTGAAATTCACCCCCACAGAGCTAAAGTGGCCCAAACCCTTTTATAAACTACAGATCCCAGGATTCTTGGGGGAAAGTCATGCATTTAAATGTGCTTTAAATACATGCTGTGTCCACAGCCTCAGTGTCTTTGCACACAAATAGATGACATTTTTCCTACGTACCAGGGGACTCTATCTTCCGTCCAAACACCTGGACTTCGCAAAGCGTGAGGTATTCTTTCCTAGGTAGGGTAACAGTCACATACTGCCCTTTTGATGCTTCACAGTTAAAAGTGCCTGTTTCCCCAGCACCCAAAGAACTTATTGTAGCACATCTAGAAAAGAACAAAATCATTATTATTATTTTTAAAAAGCATTAAATAATAATGGAAGAATGGTTTTCAACAACCTGAACCCACAAAGTTACAGGTAGGTAGCTGTGTTGGTCTGAGTCGAAGCAAAATAAAAAAATTCCTTCAGTAGCACCTTAAAGACCAACTAAGTTTTTATTTACATGAAGAAGTGTGTGTGTATCTGAAGAAGTGTGCATGCACACGAAAGCTCATACCAAAATCAAAAGTTAGTTGGTCTTTAAGGTGCTACTGAAGGAATTTTTTTATTTTGCCACAAGGAAAAAGTCAGAAAAAAAAGCAAATATTTGCTATGTTTTGGGAAATCAAATTGCTAGAGATCTGTCTGGAACATTTGCGCTCCATTGTCCTCCCTGTGTATAATCCTGTAAAGCAGGGATGCCAGAAAATGTTGACAAAAACCGAAGTGGAAATGGACAATGTTGAAAAATTCACCCTATGAGTGGAACAGAAATTGATCCAGTGGATATGATCAGTCTAAAAACAGTATGTAATTGATTACATCATGTTCCCCGATTTGCATTGCATTCCATTCCAATGAAATCATAGAATCATAGAACAGTAGAGTTGGAAAGGACTATGAGGATCATCTAGTCCAACCCCCTGCAATTTAGGAATCCTTTGCCCAGTATGTGTCTTGAACCCATGACCCTGAGATTAAAAGTCTCATGTACAACTCTTGGAGCTATGCTGGCATGGCATAACAGGACAATGTAACCTACCTAATATACATACTAAATTACATAACTAATGTAGTTTTGCCACAGCAGACAGCAAGACGAAATTAGATAGCTTTTGGCAGAAAGTGAACTGCAGTGGAACGGAAGCAGTCCTGCATGTGACCAAAACAGGGCAGAACAGAAAAGCGTACCTCATGACATCTCTACATGTAAGGAAAGGATGGGGAACCCATGGCCCTCCAAGTATTGTTGGACTCCACCTCCCCCTGCTCAAACTAACATGGACATGCTAAGGATGATGGGAGTGGTACTCCAATAACACCTAGAGGGTTGCAGCTTCCCCTTCCCTGGCTACAAAGCATCTGGTCCATATACTGTACCTAGGATTTGTGGTGCCTCCTCTCTCTGCGGAGTCCCCAACTCGGATTTCAGCCCCATTAAGACGGTGAGCACAGCAGTCTTTCCGGTTGGTGATGCTGACACGGAATACTTGATACTGTGCATTCAAGTCTACCATCCACCATGGATTCCTTTCAGAATCTGTGCGGGTGCAGGATCCCCGTATAAAATCACTGGATGTGGAACCGTCAATGGCATTTCCAGCTGCTCCTAGCGAGTGGATGTTGCTGGATTGTGAAGCCTCTCCGGCGAGGGCCACATTGGAGTCTGAAAGAAAGAAAGGGGAAAGTTTCCATTTTGTTGCTGTTGTGCTTCAACCACTGAACTGCAAGGTAGGAAAAACTAAGAGAGCTGAATTAATTCTTAATCAATGCTTTCGCCATGCTCTCAGCAGGTGCCCAAAAACACATGAGATTACAATCATATGCGAGGTCCTAGAGCCCAAAAATGTGCATCCCCGTTTTCAGACTCAACATGTTGGAGGGTATAGTATTTGTCTGGTGCGGAAACAAAATCTCAGCAATGGGTGAATCCCCTACAAGTGAGGAAGGGGAGCCTGGGTGCAATCAGGGGAAGATGTGCTGTTATTTCAGTTGCAGGCTTAGTAGCAGCAGAGCATGGAAAGTAAGAGTTTATGCCTGTATTTTATACTATACCTGTCAACTGCCCCATTTAAGCTGGAAATTCCGGAATCACAGAAGACGGCTTCTGTTAGATTGCCGGATCTCTCCTTTTTTGGTTCAGCACTCTGGAGCGAGTCCTCGTGCCACAGCGCCAGACCAAAAGACTCTCACTCTGGTGCTTGTGAGCATGGTGACCTCAGAGTGCCCAAGGTCCAGCACTGGGTCACCACCCCACAGAGCCCATCACCCAGCCCTTCCCAGCTCGCTTTTATGAGCCAGGATGGACAAGGATCAAGGAGATTCCTCCAGCTCCGAGCCCGAGCCCAAGTCCCAGGCCATCACACCGACCTTTGCTCTACGCTGTCACTATTGCCACTTGGTAGGCTCGACGTTCAGCTCTAACCCATGTCTGGTCCAATTCAAAATGAGTTTTCCGCCACCAGCACTCTAGCCAGCTCAGCGATTGTTTCATTGCCCTCAACTCTGGGGAAACCATGGGGCTGTCTAGGCTCCATGCAATCGGAGAGGGTGCTTCAGAGCCAGACAATCAATAGCCCTGGTTAACTCCACATTCCAGTGAGGCACCAGGGAATCAGCTGAAAGACCATCAACATGGAATAAAACATTCCCTACCACTCTCTGGAAACCATTTGGATCCATTAAGTGGTGGGGGCGGACCATATGACTTGGCCCTACCTCCCTGCAGAGGGGAAGGGTCATGGAGAAGTCCAGTTGCACCAGAAAGTGATCCAACCATGGAACTTCTTTTGTTTCGCTTTTCCTTAGTGTCAGATCACCCACATTCATAGAGGTGAACACTAGGTCTAAGGCATGTCCGCGACTATGAGTTGGGTCAAACTTATTCAGGGACAGCCCCATGGAGGTCATACTTTGCATGAAGCTCTGTAAGATCGTGTCGGCATGGATGTTAAAATCCCCTAGGACAACCAAACTAGGTGTCTCCAGGAGAACATCCACCACAACCTAAAGCAGCTTGGACAGGGAATCCTTGGTGCGGCGGGGAAGTCAGTACACCAAAAGGAATCCTGTACTGCCCCTATTGCCCACCTTCCAGAACATGCACTCAGAAAACTGAGTCTTCTGAGGATGCCTGTTGTAAGCGAATGACTTTCTAAATATCACTGCAGCACCCGCCTGCCCATATGTCCTGAGTTGCTGTGCGGTAGACAAGCAGTGGCAAGGACAGGCCCATCTGCTTCATCCAACCAAGTCTCTGTTACACATGGCAGGTCAAGTCCTTCATCCACGACCAAGCTGTGGATGATAGCCATCTTGTGAATCCTTCACCTGGCATTGCACAGCAGCACCTTAAGGTCATATGGGTCTCCCATGTTGATTCCAGTATTCTGGTCTAGACCAGACCCAGAGGCAGGGATGGACTTCAAACAATGACTAAACTTGCCTCCTTGGTAATGACATGGTCTGGTCTTAGCGTAATTCCTCCTACCTACCTACCATCACTGACAATGGGTGTCCCAGTACATCATCCCCTCCGCCCCTGTGGAACCTGCCCCAGCCATTCTGTTGGCGGAGGGCCACTCCCAGGCAGCCCATACCTTCTCGCTTTCAGAACAGAATACAAACTATTCAATAAGCCAATAAAACAGTAGAAACTAATAATAATAATAATAATAATAATAATAATAATAATAATAATGAAAACACTTTGCAATTATACTAAAATTAAACTAATCCCCAGTCCCAACTAAATGTTTATCCCACACTCAACAGAGCAAAAAACAAAACAAAAAACCAAAATTTAAATGCCATGGATTAAAAACTATTTGAAAACATTTAAATGCATTTAAAAGCATTTTTGACATTTGCCCCAAACCCAGAATTTGTTCCAGTGAGTCTGGGCTCTTCAGGACTTGCAGCAGGGAACTGTCCCTCTAGCCTCTCAGGAGTTAAAGCAAAGAAGGGTGAGTCTGGTCCCTGCTCTCTAGGCCAGGTGGGAAAAGGCCTTGCAGGGAGTGGCCTTCAGGACTCACAGCAGGACAATAAGTCTGTATTATAGACACTCTGTATCTCCTGCATATGAGGCTGGGTACACACACAGCGTGGGTGGCACTGTGGGTTAAACCACAGAGCCTAGGGCTTGCCAATCAGAAGGTCAGCAGTTCGAATCCCCGCAACGGGGTGAGCTCCCGTTGCTTGGTCCCTGCTCCTGCCAACCTAGCAGTTCGAAAGCACATAAAAGTGCAAGTAGATAAATAGGTACCGCTACAGCGGGAAGGTAAACGGCGTTTCCATGCCCTGCTCTGGTTTGCCAGAAGCGGCTTTGTCATGCTGGCCACGTGACCTGGAAGCTGTATGCCAGCTTCCTCGGCCAATAACGCAAGATGAGTGCCGCAACCCCAGAGTCGGTCACAAGTGAACCTAATGGTCAGGGGTCCCTTTACCCTTTACCTTTACACACCATCTATTCACAGCTTCCTGTAAGTAATCCAAGGACCTGTAATTTGCCCCCACAGAGCTACAGTTGGCAAAACCCTTTTATAAACTAAAGATCCCAGGATTCTTGCGGGAAAGCCGTGCATTTAAATGTGCTTTAAATGCAGGGTGCATCTACAGCTTCAGTCTCTTTGCACACAAATAGATGACAATATATTTTCTACCTACCGGTGGACTCTATCTTCTGACCAAACACCTGGACTTCACAAAGCGTGAGGTAATCTTTCCTAGGTAGGGTAACTGTCACAAATTGGCCCGTTGATGATTCACAGTTAAAAGTGTCTGTTTCCCCAGCACCCAAAGAACTTATTGTAGCACATCTAGGGGGGGGGGGGACAAAATCATTTAAAAATAATGTAAAATAGCATTAAACAATAGTGGAAGAATTTTTTTCAGCAAAAAAAAAAGCCATAGAATCATAGAACAGTAGAGTTGGAAAAGACTATGAGGATCATCTAGTCCAACCCTCTGCAATTTAGGAATCTTTTGCCCAGTGTGGGTCTTGAACCCATGACCCTGAGATTAAAAGTCTCATGCTCTACTGGAAGAGCAATGCTGGCGTGGCATAACAGAACAATGTAACTAAATAATTTACATACTTAATTATATAAATTACATAAGTTATGTAGTTAGGAGTCCAGGTTCCCGGCTTGATAACACAGTAAGTGTATGTAATTAAAAAGGAGGATTTTTTTGCAAAAAAGACAAGCAATTATTTCCGGACGGCTCTAGCAAGCCTCCAGCCCCCATCACTCAGTTGACCTTTCTGAGGAGTTTGTCCTGTGTCAACAGAAGAGATTGACCCTTCGACCTTTACATTTCTTATTTTGCTTCCTGTCTAGCAGCCTTCCTATATGCCTACATCTTGGACTTATTTGGTCAGCTGCAGCCCCTTCCTGTTCTGAAAAGCTGTCTCTGTGACTTTCCACGCCTGTTTGGGCTTCCGGGGAGCTTTGGCTGTGTTCCAGCCTGCTCTCCATTCTTCTTTTTTCAGCCAGACGTCCAAGGTCAGGGGGACTCAATGCTGGCAGCTGCAGGCTCTCCTATGCTGCCATGAAAGCCCAGCCTCCCTCTTCCTGACTGCATTCTGCAGCTGGCTGCGAGATTACACTTGGAGCTGGTGTGTTCATGACAGGAGTTTTGCCACAGCTTTTGGCAGACTGTGAACTGCAGCAGACAATGAACTGCATGTGATAAAAACAGGGCAGAACAGAAAATCATATCTTCTCTTCATGAAAGAAAGGGATAGGGAACCCATGGCCCTCCAATTATTGTTGGACTCCTCCTGCTTCCTGCTTGAACCAACATAGACAATGGCTCAAGATGATGGGAGTGGTGCTCCAATAACACCTAGAGGGTTGCAGCTTCCCCTTCTCTGGCTACAAAGCATCTGGTCCATATACTATACCTAGGATTTGTGGTGCCTCCTCTCTCTGCGGAGTCCCCAACTCGGATTTCAGCCCCATTAAGACGCTGGGCACAACAGTCTTTCCGATTGGTGATGCTGACACGGAGTACTTGATACTGTGCCTTCAAGTCTACCATCCACCATGGATTCCTTTCAGAATCTGTGTGGGTGCAGGATCCTTGTATAAAATCACTGGATGTGGAACCATCAATGGCATTTCTGGCGGCTCCTAGCAGGTGGATGTTGCTGGATTGTGAAGCCTCTCCGGCGAGGGCCACATTGGAGTCTGAAAGAAAGGGGAAAGTTTCCATTTTGTTGCTGTTGAGCTTAAACCACTGAACTGCAAGGTAGGAAAAACTAAGAGAGCTAAATTAATTCTTAATTAATGTTCTCGCCATGATCTCAGCAGGTGTCCAAAAACACATGAGATCACTACAGCATCTTGAACAACCATTAATGAATAACTCTGCATTATAGACACTCTGTTTCTCCTGCATATTACGCTGGGTACACAACATTCATTTAAAGGACATAGCTTCCTGTAGATAATCCTGGGACCTGTAATTCACCCCCAGAGCTAAAGTGGCCAAAACCCTTTTATAAACTCCAGATCCCAGGATTCTTGGGGGAAAGCCATGCATTTAAATGTGCTTTAAATACAGGGTACGTCCACAGCCTCAGTCTCTTTGCACACAAATAGATGACATTTTTCCTACATACCAGGGGACTTTATCTTCTGTCCAAACACCTGGACTTCGCAAAGCGTGAGGTATTCTTTCCTAGGTAGGGTAACAGTCACATACTGCCCTTTCGATGCTTCACAGTTAAAAGTGCCTGTTTCCCCAGCACCCAAAGAACTTATTGTAGCACATCTAGAAAAGAACCAAATCATTTTTTTAAAAAGCATTAAATAATAATGGAAGAATGTTTTTCAACAACCTGAACTCACATGGAAAAAGTAAGAAAAGAAAGCAAATATTTGCTATGTTTGGGGAAATCAAATTGCTAGGGATCTGTCTGGAACATTTGCGCTCCATTGTCCTCCCTGTGCATAAGGTACTCCTGTAAAGCAGGGATGCCAGAAAATGTTGACAAAAACTGAAGTGGAAATGGCCAATGTTGACAAATTCACCCCATGAGTGGAACAGAAATTGATCCAGTGGATATGATCAGTCTACAAACAGTATGTAATTGATTACATCATGTTCCCCGATTTGCATTCCATTCCATTCCAATGAAATCATAGAATCATAAAACAGTAGAGTTGGAAAGGACTATGAGGATCATCTAGTCCAACCCCCTGCAATTTAGGAATCCTTTGCCCAGTATGTGTCTTGAAGCCATGACCCTGAGATTAAAAGTCTCATGTACAACTGTTGGAGCTATGCTGGCGTGGCATAACAGGACAATGTAACCTACCTAATATACATACTAAATTACATAACTAATGTAGTTTTGCCACAGCAGACAGCAAGACGGAATTAGATAGCTTTTGGCAGAAAGTGAACTGCAGTGGAACGGAAGCAGTCCTGCATGTGACCAAAACAGGGCAGAACAGAAAAGCGTGCCTTATAACATCTCTACATGTAAGGAAAGGATGGGGAACCCATGGCCCTCCAAATATTGTTGGACTCCACCTCCCCCTGCTCAAACTAACATGGACATGCTAAGGATGATGGGAGTGGTACTCCAATAACACCTAGAGGGTTGCAGCTTCCCCTTCCCTGGCTACAAAGCATCTGGTCCATATACTGTACCTAGGATTTGTGGTGCCTCCTCTCTCTGCGGAGTCCCCAACTCGGATTTCAGCCCCATTAAGACGGTGAGCACAGCAGTCTTTCCGGTTGGTGATGCTGACACGGAATACTTGATACTGTGCGTTCAAGTCTACCATCCACCATGGATTCCTTTCAGAATGTGTGTGGGTGCAGGATCCCCGTATAAAATCACTGGATGTGGAACCGTCAATGGCATTTCCAGCTGCTCCTAGCGAGTGGATGTTGCTGGATTGTGAAGCCTCTCCAGCGAGGGCCACATTGGAGTCTGAAAGAAAGAAAGAAAGAAAGAAAGAAAGAAAGAAAGAAAGAAAGAAAGAAAGAAAGAAAGAAAGGGGAAAGTTTTGTTGCTGTTGAGCTTAAACCACTGAACTGCAAGGCATGAAAAACTAAGAGAGCTGAATTAATTCTTAATTCATTCACATAAATTCTAACCTATCCACACCAGTTTTTCCAGCAATTGCCTAGACACATGTCCAGACGGGGCTTTATTTTGCCACCACTTTAGTGGGAAAACTCACTCTTTACCTCTAAATCAGAACAAAAGTCAAATGGGTTTCCTGCGGTGGGACCACACCCCCACTCACTCGTACTCATGCCTACAAATCACATACCTCTGCCTAGAAATCATGGGTGTGGAGCAGGGTGCAAGGAGCCTTGATTTTTAAAATGCTTTGTGCATCCACGTCTAACCTTGCCCCTTTCTAAAAGTTATTAATTGGTATGTGTTTTTCATTTTTTTGTAAATCTACCAAAGAATGGAATAAGATAACATTGGGATGAGAGGGTTTCCCCATGGGGTGGATGAATGGGGTCAATTGTTATGGGGACTGAGAAATGTTCCTATTTTCATATGAGGAATGTTGAAGGGTAGGGGTTAGTTGTAGCAAAGACTGCATTTTTGTACTCACTTACCTGGAGTAAATCTCCTTGAACTCAATGAGCTTTACTTCAATGGCACTAAAACCCCATTGAAACCAAAGGAACAAGTTGTTATGACTAATGCAAGTTCCATTGTCAATTAAACTAACCCCTGAGCAGACATGGTTAGAATCTCCCTCTGAGTCCTATTAAATTCAATACCACTTACTCTGAGGTAAAGAGGTTAGGAGTGCTGCCATTAATTCCCATAATTATGAATTGTTGCTGAAAAGCTGTAACCCATATTCCAACGAGCCCCGGGTGGCAAAAGCTGGCGAGCAACAGTAGTTTCCAATGAAGAGGACAGATTCAGCGCTTCAGGAATTTATCTTGAGAGTCTGATTAACTACTATTAAGAAATATTTCTGAACCAAAAGAGGGGCCCGGATCACTCATATAGGAAGCCCTATTGAAATTGACAGGATATCAAATTAACTTGTCATATTCTTTTCCAGTGGGAATTAAGCCAGCCTTCTATGGCTTTGCACCAGTGAATATTGGGGGGAAAGAAAAATAAGGGAAGGAATGACGCCCAATTCTTGGTGACGCACCTTTCAATGCAGGCCGTGTAGGCAGGATGGTCAAGAGCATCAGCAGAAGGCAGCATCTCACAGTCCTTCCTCGAAGCATTGTGTCCTTTTCTGGCAAGGCTCAGGAGACAAGACTTACACACAGAGAGAAGCACTCTTGACTTGAGTGCCCCAAACAGAGTGGGAAGGCAGTTATTAAACTTCCCAGGATGCTGCTCTCCTCCAATCAGAAAACTACTCATAACGAAGACCACTCAAAGTTTCCTTTCAATTTTGTGGTCAAAGTAAATATTTGACCTCTTGCCAGTTATTACAACATGAGGAGATTGGGTTGATAAGGGGAAGGGTGTGAGGTAAATGGGACAAAATAGCAGAAAGAGTACATGAACCATGGTCTTAAATGAAAATAAATAGGAGTTTGGTTATTTCTTTCAAAGCAAAGTTACACAAACACTATCGCACCACAAGAAGATCCCTCCAGCTCCAAACCTATATAGAGCTGTGTCATGTGAAGGATCTAACACCTGTTCTTAGCTACAGTGGTACCTCTACTTACGAATAACTCTACTTACGAATGTTTCTACCTACGGATGGAGCTCCGTCCGCCATCTTGGATGCAGTTTAGATTTTTACTACTTACAAATTTTTAGATAGGGTTGCTTCGTCTTACGAATTTTTTCTCCCAATGCATTCCTATGGGATTCGACTTACAATTTTTTTCGACTTACAAATGTGCATTCGGAACGCATTAAATTCGTAAGTAGAGGCATAGCTGCCAAGTTATCCCTTTTTTAAAGGGATTTTCCATTATGCTGAATAGGCTTCCTCGTGAGAAAAGGGAAAACTTGGCAGCTATGAGTAGAGGTACCACTGTATCTTGATCGTGTCACACCAATTATTGACTGTCAATGATGGCTGCCAGTCTGTTTCAGTACCCAATTCAAAGTGCTGTTTTTAACCTTTAAATCCATTAGCAGCCTTTGGGGCAGATTACCTAAACAGGATCGCATGCTTTCCCAACCAAGAGACCTTCTTGGCTCTGAGTATTGGAAGACCTGCTCTCTGCCTTGCAGTCCTTCTTCCACCTGGCCTGAGACAGGAGGACCTGCACTAATGCCAACTGTAGAAGCTGAGGCTGCTCAACAGACTCTTGGGCTGGGGCATTGTCTCAGGGTTTCAGCTGTTGTTACTGAAACTGTCAGCCTGCAACAGCAGCCACATCCCGGAAATGGTTTTCACTGGCCGGCTAAACCAGGTGAGGGTAGATGATGGGTTCCAAACCCTTGGTGTGTTAGGGACTCCCTTGCATATGAAGACAGGCTCCTGTGGATCGAGTGGATAGGATTTTAACTTGTCTTATCAATATTTTACAGAATGCAGACCAGAGGACAAAAGTCTGGATTTCATCTGTCCTGGAGGTCTGTTTTTTCCCCTTTTTCTTTTTGCATTTTTCAGCTACATACATATTCATTTCTTTCTCTGTGTTGTTCTAGTTTATCTTATCACCTCTTCTAAACATCTACATCTAATACAATAATAGTCATCTAATACAACAATGAAACATCTCCAATCAGATCCTATCATATGAAGACTTCCCAACCTATTTTTCCTTGACATCCTAGATTTTCCTTTCATTTTGCTGCAACTCCTTAGTTTATATTTTCTTTTTTTCCTACATATCCTTTTACCCTTTTTTAAAACTGGTGTTCAAAAATCTATCCCCGCTTGTATTTTTATCATTATTCTGCTCTTTTTAAAATAGCAATTCCCACTTACCATACTTATTATTATTATTTTCTTTTCTATATTCCCTATTGTAATCGTCGTCACACTGGCTAATTCTATAAATTCTATTAGTTTGAACATCCACTGATCTTTTGTCAGAATTGTTCTTTCTTTTCACATTTCCACATATGTTATCCTTGCCTCAGCTGTTGCATAGAGGAATATGTTTTTAGTTTGTTTGGAAGTTTCTGTCCTATTAGGGCTAGCAGGAATGCTTCTGGTTTTGGGGAGAATGAACATTTGAGCAAGTTCTTCATGAATCATCCCCCAAAACGCTTTTGCACTTTTGCACTGCCACCATAAGTGGATTAACATGCCTTATGCATCCATACATATCCAGCACTGGTTAGATGCTCTTTATTTATCTTTACTAATTTTCTGGGCATCAGGTACCACCTAAAAACCATCTTTAGTATATTTTCTCCAAATATATAGCATGCTGAAAATTTAATCGTATTGTTCCATAATTTCTCCCAATCTGCCAGGTCTTTACTATATCCAAAATCTGCAGCCCAATGAATCATCGCCACCTGGAAGTCTGTTTTAATGAATTTTAAACCCATAAAAACTCCATTTGTCTATGGAGTACAGAGACTGAGTGGTGTGACGTGTCACTCTCTACCTATTCTTGCTATAACTTACCGTTTCCTTCAAGTAAGAAAGCTGTTGAATGTTGTAACATCTTGCACGAATTTGCTTTTCTCAAGAGAAAAACTTGTCCTGCCTGGAGTTTAGCAACTCGGCTGGGAGTTGCTGAAAGGAATTAAAGGAATTAAAGGCAAAAGAATCTGCCCTACAGTTCAGTTCAAAATATTAAATGAAGTAGATCCATCTGATAGGAAGTATGGTGGTTACAAGAATGCAAAAAGAAAAAGCTTGGAACAAGTTAAGCAAGCCAACAAAGTCAAACCAACAAAGGAAGCTGTCAAAATATTTGCGCGTGGAGGTCCCCAAAACCACCCCTCAAATAACTCACCACATAGACAGAATTTTTGTTTAATGGTTTTTGGCATGAATTTTGGCCACAACTTTTATTGAATACCAAACATGTGAGTGGTTACGTAGGCATTGGTTCTCAACTGTTACCTAAGGACAGAAATAATAATAACTTGCCTTGTCAACATGGGGAAATCCTACAGGGAGAGATGGGGACCCGGGTGCAATGAACTCTCCCCTCTCCCTTCAGGCTCCCAGGGGCCTCAATACGTCGTCCTGGCCCCCTACCTTGGGGTTACGGACACAGCATAGAGCCCCTGTATTCCTGACCAGGATTTCCCCAAACACGCAGGCATAAACTTGGGGCCAACATAATCAATTAGATCCTTTAATACAACCAAAATAACCAATGCCTAACCGCCAACCTTACAAGTTGTGACTATTTGCTATGCAGTAGGCAAAAAAAACAGATGGCACCAGCCAATCAGCCAAATGGAAAAAATTCCTACCAGGCCCCTGAATACAAGCATAAAAGAGTTTTAATTAACATAAGATTAGGAATGGATTTCATCTCATCAGATAATGCAAAAAAGAGGGAAGTTGCTTTCTACATTAATCCTGCACTTGAACCCAAATTGATCCAAAAAGATGAGAAAGGCAGAATTTTAATAGTACAAATTAAAATCCAAGGGGGAAAGATAATTTTGGTGGGAATATATGCCCCAAATGAGAAAAAAGCACTGGAAACAAAATTACTGGAATATGCAGACCAAAAAAAATCATAATGGGAGACTTAAATGGAGTTCCATCGTTAGAAAAAGATAGATCAGCTAGGAAAATGGATACCAAAGAAGGCAGATTACCAAAAACTTTTTTTGACTAGGCCCAAAGTCTAAATTTGATCGATATTTGGAGAGTAAAACATTTGTTTGATAAACAGTTCACTTTTTATTCTCATGTTCATGATAGCAGTTCACGGATAGATGCTGTATGGATTTCCAAAGAGTTGGAATCCAAAGTAAAAAAAAAAAATCAAAATTAATCCCAGGACATTGTCAGATCACAATTCCATGATAATGGAAATTCAAAAGGAAAGTCAAACAACATTTAGATGGAGATTGAATGAAGACCTATTAGAAGATCAAAATTTCATGGTAAAAGCAAAGAAGGCCCTGGGGGATTATTTTGAAATGAACCTCCAGGGTCAGATCAAATTACAAACAGTCTGGGATGCAAGTAAGGTGGTGATGAGGGGACTGTTTATGCAACAAAATTCAATTGAAAGGAAAAAATTTTTAGATGAAATTATGGAAAAGGAGGACTTGTCAAAAAAAAGTTAACAAAGCTTTTGCTGATGATTTAGTAATTACAGTAGAAGATCCAAAAAAACTCTCTCCCCAAGGTAATAGAGAAAATTCAGGAATTTGGGGAAGTAGCAGGATTTAAACTAAACAGGAATAAATCTAAATAATTAGTTAAAAGTTTAAAAGAAGAAGAGAAAAAGGCACCCACAACTTTTGACAGAGTGAGAAAGGGAAAGCCGTCTTTCCCCTCCACAAGACCTTCCCCTTCTGGCTCCATCAGCATGTTTTTGTTTTTAAGAGAGATTGCACATGGAGAGAGATTTAAAAAAAAAAAAACGAACATACATACACAACCAACCAACCATCCTTTTCTAAAAAATAGCTTACAAAAGAGGTGGCAGCGGTGAAGGCGTGACAGATCAAAAGCCACGTCCCCCCAAAAAATTTGCAACTGGCAACGCCAGCTACAGGCACCGTTCCATTTTGGAATGTTGATACAGCAGAGGGGAGCAGAGAGAAATGTGTTGGTGTGTGTGTATTTTAAAACCTGGCTCCCTCCACTTGCACAAGTTCTGAGAGGGGCGGGGTAAGGAGGAGAAGGAAGAAAGGCGGAATGCAGTCCGGGCAGCGGGTTGGCTGAAACCCGTTGTTGTAAAAAGTGCACATTTTGCAGATGCGCGTTACATTCACCAGCAAATACTTTTTTTGTTTCTTTTTTATATTTTCATTCTTTTATTAGTTTTCCAGATTTTAACAAATGAGTCCAAATTATTTAAATTTCATACAAATTTTTAAATAATTTCACACTCGTGTTACAAACATATGTCCAATTCCTCCTGTTGTTGCTACATTCCTCCTTCTTTTCATCACCTTCTCGTCCTTCTGCAAGTTTTAATCCATTGTCATAGCTGGTGTTATGTATTGGTTTAATCCAGTGTTTCTCAACCTTTTTTGGGCCAAGGCACACTTGTTCCATGAAAAAAATCACGAGGCACACCACCATTAAAAAAGTTAAAAAATTTAACTCTGTGCCGCCCTATATTGACTACCGTGTTTCCCCCTTTTTAAGACACCGTCAGGGGATGTCTTATTTTTTAAAAATTTATTACTGTTTTTATTACAGTACTTGTATAATACAGTATTACAACTTGTGGCGGGCTGGACCGTGTGTGTGTGTGCGCGCACACACACACATACGCCCATGCCTTCCCTCCCTCCCCGCGTTCAGATGGAGCAGGCTGGGCTGGGGAGGGGGCACCCCGTCGACACTGGGTCTCAGCTTGCGCTGAGGGGCCGCAGCCACCCTGTCAGGAAGGGCCCCTATCCTGGGGTGTCCATGACCGTGCTGCTAATGTGCCACCGCCAAGCAGCACAGAGGAGTCCTCTTCCTCCCTCCTCGCAGGCTCTCTGCTCCGCGGCGCTGCTGGGCTCTCCGAGCGTTCTGCGCTCCAGCAGCCGCCGGTTCTGGGCTGCGGAGAGAGCAGGCAGGGCGAGCACGCGCAACCTGCGGGAATTGATGCACTCCCATCTGCGGCATGTTCAAATGGCCCGGGAGGCCTGCCTCCACTAGGTCGGGTCTCCACACAAGGCGCCTTCACCGGCGTAGCTGCAGGCTTCCCGCGGGGGCCGCCTGCAAAGCGCCGCGCCGAGGCTCCCCGGGAGAAGGCGTGCAGGGGCTGAAGCCGGAGGCAGCGAGGGGCAGATTCCGGCCCCGGTGATGTCAGGCCTCCCCATGGGACCGGGACCGGGGGGGGATCTCGCTCAGCTTCGTCACTCTCCCGGACAGCAGCAGCAGCGAGAGGAGTGCACGCTTGGCCCTGGCGTCACGGCCTCGAGCGCAGGCTGGGGAAGAGGAGGCGAAGGAGGCGCGCTCAGTGCGGTGGGGGCTGAGGCATGGTGGAGTGCCCCGAGCCTCTGGGAGCTGGCAGGAGGAGGAGGAGGCTTGCTGGGTCGTCACCCAGCAGCGCGCGCAGAGCACCCCGAGCCTCCAGCAGCCAGCAGCAGCAGCAACAATCCCAGAGGCTCGTGGCACACCAGCCAGCGCCTCGCGGCACAGTAGTGTGCCGCGGAACAGCAGTTGAGAAACGCTGGTTTAATCTGTGTTCATGAGTTTCTCTGCTAGTCCTGTAACTACCTTTCCCGCTCCTGGGCGATTCAAATGGGTGCGGTGACAGTTGCTATTGGTTAACTTGTTAGCACAATTTGGATCCTCACGCTGATAGGTTCCCACCAAAATCTAAATGTATCCTTTCCCCAACCCCTGCTCCTGAGAGTATAAAAGGAGCTCACCCTTTCCATCCAGTCAGTCAAGATTCCTACTGCAATAAAGAAGACTGTTCTTGTTATACTTGACTCCTAGCAGTTCCTTGCTAGTATGCTGAATCACTATTCTGAGCTGACTTCATGAAGAGCTGAAATCACACTCACGACATAACAGCTGGCCTTTATTATTTCCATACAGTCAGCACCATTGTGGTTTCCCAAACATATAGAAATCCATTTCGCGCATGCAACCCTTCTGACACTCTGTTCCCAGACCTGGTGTGTGAAGAGATTAACTGCCCTCATTGTCTATCCATTTACAGTCCACTCCTTTGGAAACATTCCTTACCTTGCTCAAGGACAAGCTGAGCTAAAAATAACTCCCCAACAAGACACCCATTCTGCCATTAAAACTCAGGGATCACTTCCCACAGCTTTTTATTTCAAGATTTTGAAACAAAATGGCGCTGGCGCATTAGACTTGAGCAAATACGGCACTGTACTTGCAAGTAATTCTCTTGAATAAATGAGGCTCCTCTCCTACCTAGCAAAAGTTTGGGTATGATTCACTTGATATTGTTATGATGACTTTATACTGCAGTGTCCACCCCACCCCAATGTGGCTTTTCATGTCAGCCACACAGCCACTGCTGATTTGCTTGCCATCACTGGGCTGTTACTGATTCATATGCACTAACCAAAAATTAAAAGTGTAAAATATATTTTTAAAAATCAGCAAATGCAGCTATAATCATTGCACATCTTACAGCTACAGAAGGTTAAAATTTCTATAGGCTGCACTTTAACATAAGGTTGCTTTTTGTGTTTATTAAAGTTGACAAAATTGTGGGGGGTGTTTGCCCCCATGAGAGTTCTGATTCTTGTTGTTGATAGTTCTTGATTCTTGTTGTATATTTGTATTTTGCTTTTCAGCTCAAGATCTCATGGCTGTGTACCTTGTCCTCCCCTCTTTTTATCTTTGCAAAAGCCCCATGAGACAGACTAGGATAACTTATACCAGACTAGGATACATCAGCAGCAGTTCTTGCCAAATGGATTGTGTAGGTGGACACAGGGCCCCCAATCGACATGCAGTGAACTGCCCTAGGAAATCCTGTTGGCATCACTGGAGCTTCAGAATGGAAGAAGGGAGAGAACAATCTGTGATCTCAAAGATCCATTGCCTACAGCAGTGTTTCTCAACCTTTTTTGGGCCAAGGCACACTTGTTCCATGAAAAAAATCATGAGGCACACCACCATTAAAAAAGTTAAAAAATTTAACTCTGTGCTGCCCTATATTGACTACCGTGTTTCCCCCTTTTTAAGACACCGTCAGGGGATGTCTTCTTTTTAAAAAATTTATTACTGTTTTTATTACAGTACTTGTATAATACAGTATTACAACTTGTGGCGGGCACACACACACACATACGCCCATGCCTTCCCTTCCTCCCCGCGTTCAGATGGAGCAGGCTGGGCTGGGGAGGGGGCACCCCGTCGACACTGGGTCTCGGCTTGCGCTGAGGGGCCGCAGCCACCCTGTCAGGAAGGGCTCCTATCCCGGGGTGTCCATGACCGTACTGGTAATGTGCCACCGCCAAGCATCACAGAGGAGTCTTCCTCCTCCCTCCTCGCAGGCTCTCTGCTCCGCGGCGCTGCTGGGCTCTCCGAGCGTTCTGCGCTGCAGCAGCCGCCGGTTCTGGGCTGCGGAGAGAGCAGGCAGGGCGAGCACGCGCAACCTGCGGGAATTGATGCACTCCCGTCTGCGGCGCGTGCAAATGCAAATGGCCCGGGAGGCCTGCCTCCGCTAGGTCGGGTCTCCACACAAGGCGCCTTCGCCGCCGTAGCTGCAGGCTTCCCGCGGGGGCCGCCTGCAAAGCGCCGCGCCGAGGCTCCCCGGGAGAAGGCGCACAGGGGCTGAAGCCGGAGGCAGCAAGGGGCAGATTCCGGCCCCGGTGATGTCAGGCCTCCCCATGGGACCGGGACTGGGGGGGATCTCGCTCAGCTTCGTCACTCTCCCGGACAGCAGCAGCAGCGAGAGGAGTGCACGCTCGGCCCTGGCGTCACGGCCTCGAGCGCAGGCTGGGGAAGAGGAGGCGAAGGAGGCGCGCTCAGTGTGGTGGGGGCTGAGGCATGGTGGAGTGCCCCGAGCCTCTGGGAGCTGGCAGGAGGAGGAGGAGGCTTGCTGGGTCGTCACCCAGCAGCGCGCGCAGAGCACCCCGAGCCTCCGGCAGCCAGCAGCAGCAGCAACAATCCCAGAGGCTCGCGGCACACCAGCCAGCGCCTCGCGGCACAGTAGTGTGCCGCGGAACAGCGGTTGAGAAACGCTGGCCTACAGTAACCTCCTCCAACCAAGCTGACTGCGGCTCCTGGGGTTGTAGTTCAACATCTGGACAACACCCAATCAGGAGAGTCTGGTCCACAGCCAAGCTCAGTGGTACAACCACACTCTTGCCCCACCTGTTAGACAGAATCAGCATTTTGCGCATGCCAAATGTGTGTGTTTTCCACACCAGAATAACATGGCTGGTTTTCTCCTATATATGTTCTACATGGAAACAAAGCCCATGGGCCACACTCCGGTTTCATGTGTTACATCTCTGTTACAGTACATTCATATACAGCAGGGGTGGCCAACTCCCAAGAGACTGTGATCTACTCACAGAGTTAAAAACTGGGAGTGATCTACCCCCTTTGGGGGGGTTCAGGTCAAAGCTGTTGAGTTTTTTTTAAGGAAGGGAAGCCCTGTTTTTTGGTGTTTAGGTCAAACTTGTTGAGCTTCTTTTAGGAGGGAGGGAGGCCCATTTTTGTTTAGGACTTCAGGTCATAGTTGTTCAACTTTTTTTAGGGAGGAGGAAAATTTTGGGTGAGCTTTTTTGGGGGTGCCAGTGATCTAGCAGTGATCCACCACAGACATCCAGTGATCTACCGGTAGATCACGATCTACCTGTTGGACGTGCCTGATATACAGTATTGATGTAAATGGACATAATGGTCTGACTCAGTCACGAAGGCCTTTCAATTCTGAGATTTCTTCCCAACAGCTTTTACTGATATGTTTGCCATTTGTAAATTCTTTCTGCTGTGTATACCACCACATTGAAAATGTGAGAGTTATACCTATTTAAATGAATAAAATATGTAAGAAAAATATGTTTCCCGATCTTGTAACAGACAGTACATCCAGCCACATAGAGTCGCAAGTTCTACTGTTTATTTGCGATTTTGACCTATACATGAGTAGCAGGTGGGCTTAGCAGTCATGGAAGGTGTTGACATCCCTCTGGGTGCAGGTTCTTCTAGACAGCCAACCAGGTTCCTTCTTGTTACCACTGATTAACGATAATATGTGATGTCTTTCTACAAATCTAGAGGCTCTTGGTTATGCAATTTCTGCTGTCCCATAAAACGTAATCTATGCAGAAAGAAAAATAAGGCAGCTGAGATACCAGGGTAATTTGTGGGTTGCATCTCCTTGGGATGGAACCTCCCAGGGTTGTTTATTTCATTCATTACATGGTCATAGCTACCCATCCACAAACATTCCCTGGACAACATTCAGTCGTACCTTGGTTGTCGAACACCCTGGAACTCGTACATTTTGGCTCCGGAATGCCACAAACCCGGAAGTCATTGTTCTGGTTTGCAAACGTTTTTTTGGAACCCGAACATCCGATGGGGCTTCTGTGAGTTCTAATTGGCTGCAGGAGCTTCCTGCAGCCAATCAGAAGTCGTGATTTAGTTTTCAAATGTTTTGGAAGTAGAATGGACTTCCAGAACAGATTCTGTTCAACTTCCAAGGTGCGACTGTACTGTAAAACAATATTAAACATGCCATATACAGTAATACTAATAACTAAGATATGAATTGTCTTTCGTCTTATTATAAAAGTGTTGCTCACTAGGACTTCTTTCCTATATGGAAGGATGCCTGTGCATGAGACAGTTGTCACAGATCAGAACCATGGACAGATTTTCTGAGTTTTCCCTTGGAAAGGAGTGGGGCAAGGCGAAAACCGCTCATACCCATGCCTTGAAAGCGAGGATCAAGCGCTGATCAAACCTAGCTTTCCAAAGATAGCACAAGGCCCAGCTGCTTCTTTAGGCTTACACAATATCCCAAGGAAGATGCATAATGGCAACATGCATCTGGTGAGAGCAGCAGAAAGGTACTTATGGGAGGCTTCCCCATCCACTCAGCTTTGTCCTACCCACTAAAACAATAAAACGGGCATCCCCAAACTGCAGCCCTCCAGATGTTTTGGCCTACAATTCCCATGATCCAAAGCTAACAGGACCAGTGGTCAGGGATGATGGGAATTGTAGTCCAAAACATCTGGAGGGCCGAAGTTTGGGGATGCCTGGCATAGAATATAGCAGATTGCACACAATAAAAGAGTGTACACACACACACACACACACACACACACACACACACACACACATTTCCACTTGTAGCTCTCAGCAGAAAAACTAATGATTGGATAACTATGTATGAGTCACCAATCTGGAAATGCCCATCTGGATAAAATAAAACACAATAATCTATTAAACATTAAAAGTTGGAGTCAAATAAGATCTGAAGGGCCCCCAGGTCACAGCCTTAAAGATTTTGATGGGTGTGGGTGGGATTGAGGGCTGTGCTCTGCAAGATGAAATGAACCACCTTATAGAGGCTTAGGGACAAGAGGGACAAGCGTCAAGTTGCTGGAAGTGTTTGGTGAGATGAAGAAGACCAAATTTACCATATTGATTCAAACTAACCAGCTAAATAAATATTGACTGTTCATGTTTAGTGTATAATGTTTTAGGCTTTTGGAGCGTGTGTATTTTAGGATCATTTACCAACCTTATGGTTCTTCCATTCCTGATGGGCTTCCCTCTTGATCTCCTAGATAAAACATATATTAAATGTCAAAGCAAGACTTCCTATGTGATGAAAAATATCTGAGCCATGCCAAACCTTACTTAAAAAACAACATCCTTGGTTGATGGGGATCACTGGTATCACAAACCCCCAGAACTCAAGAAAAATTTTGTCAGTGTCCCACAGGAATGTCAATGAATATAACAGATTGAATTGCTGAATTGCAACCCATTACCAAGCTTAAAACCATGGAGAGACCTGGTCTGAATAAGGACACTGGATTCTTATCTCATTATACATGATCAAGCTTTCTTTAGCACCTCAGCCCTTGCTTTTTCCTGCAAGACCAATTGCAGTCGTTAACAGTCATCAACAGGTTTACCACTCCTATCAGCCAATCACCCATTCCCACCACCCTTCTGAGTAATACCCCTCCCCACCCTCTGACTATACATAAGGGTCTGGTGACTTTTGTTTCAGTGTATCTGAAGAAGTGTGCATGCACACGAATGCTCATACCTATGACAAACTTAGTTGGTCTCTAAGGTGCTACTGGAAGGATTTTTTAAATTTTGTTTTGACCTTTCTACTGGTAAAGCTTTCGTGCCTCTAGGAGAGTAGGGCAGAGGTTTACAGGCACAGATTTCCCCTCAGGGTATCAGCATCTTATTCATGAAGATGTTAAAGTCATCACTGCCTATATGTGAGCATGGCTTTCCAAACAGGAAGGCCTAGCCAGCCTATAAAGGCCTATGGGCTAAAGATTCCCCACCTCTGGTGTACATCATCACTTGATACTGCAGCTATTAAAAGACAACGAAGCATATATGACATGAAGCATCCCATAGATGCGATGTCTGCCTTCTCCAGAGCTTCCCCTGCCATTAAAGACTTCCTAGCCTAGACATCTGCCATCCACTTCTTTCCAAAGACAGCATCGGTCAGCAGCCGACCAAACCACAACATGAGAAGGAAACCTCTGCACTTACCCGAGGAAGGTAGCTTTTCACCAAACACTTGAACTTCACACAGTGAGAGGATACGAATGCCTGGGATGGTGATAGTCACATACCGTCCTTGCAATTTTTTACAGCCAAAATTGGCGGTTCCCCCTCAGCGCAGTAAACTGATTGTAGCACACCTTGAATAGGAACCAGTTCATATTGATTAGTATAAACCAGAAGTCATATTGTAGGATAGGTGAGGTGCAACATATCTCTGATTATCAGTTACTAGGGACAATGGCTGAAGAGGGCTGTTGTCCTCATGTTCTATATATGGGGTCCCAACAGGCATGTGGTTGGCTACTACAGAAAACAAGAGGCTATTTAACCTTGGCTATGGTATGATCCAGCAGGGATACTCTTATACTCTTAAGAATGAAAAGTCAAACATCATCACTCTGTTACCCTACCTTGGACTTCTGATTCCCCCTTTTCCTGGTGAGTTTCCAATTCGGATTTGAGCCCCAATTATTCGCAATGCACAGCAGTCTCCTCGATTGGTGACACTAACACTGGTCACACGGAACTCTGCTCCCAAATCCACTGTCCACCATGGATTCAGTTCTACTTTTGTGTGTGTGCAGTGGCCATGCATATAGTTAGAAGATGGTGACCCATCAATGGCATTCTCAGGCTTTCCAAGTTCGCTGTAGATACTGGACTGCGACGCCTTACCACCACGAGCCACATTGGGAACTATAAGAAAGAACAGAAAATCTTGAAAAAAAATTATCACAAATGCTGAAAGTGTCCATGGGCCAAAGAGCCCAAGATCGCTTATTCGCCATTTGGTTTTATTTCATTTCATAAACAACCACGACAGCTCAAGAGCATCAGGTCCAGCAAGTCTATGCGAACGGCTGGATTTAGTACAGGTTAATATTAGTTTTTATCTTCTTTTTTGAAAGAAAGATTTGTAATTGTTTTGATTTAGACAATGGAACCCTTTGTAATCATAGGCCATTCGTTCTTTTCTTCTGCATATGTTTACATATCATTGACTTAGTAAATCACATAGCTGTATCCTGTATTTCCTTATTGGCAATTGTAATAAATTATTATTTTTAAAATAATGCTTCTTTCAGGTCTGTGATTTGTAGGTATGGATTTGTAGGCTTGTCCCATCACTTTCCTGGGGAAACTCATTGTTTACCTCTTAACCAGAGTAAAATCAAACAGGTTTTCTGTGGTGGGACCAAATAAAAAACTCCACTCACTTGCACCCATGCCTAAAAATCTCAGCTCTCTGCCTAGAAATCATAGCACAAACGGAAGTGTGGATGGCCCCTCATTCCTTGTTATGAAAGCTTCCAGTGCAAAATAAAACCAGAAGTATAATGGTGCCTCTAAACATATGTCATATTCTACTTGAGGTTACTGCAGCAAGCAGCACGAAAGGTTAGCATACCCTCCAAGTGTCCCTGTTTTCCAGGGACAGTTATGGAATTTCAAACGCCATCCTGGCTTCTGATTTGATTCTGGAATGTCCCCAATTCCCTCATCATTGCCACTGCCACGAAGCTTGGGAAGGAGAATGAAGTGGCACTTGCTTGGAGCAGCAGTGGTGGTACCAGCAGGGGCAGCTGGGCAGGAGCCTCCCAGTGCCTCTAAGGTGGACTTTATAGACTCTCCATGGCCGCTGCTTCTGGCCTCCTCCCTTGGGCTGCTTGAAGCAGCTGCAGGAGAGCGGGTGAGGAGGAGGAAAGGCTGCTGCTGCCACCCGCCGGCTTTGAGGTGCAGATGGAGCAGGACCATCCTGGGCAGAAAAAGGGGAGCAGAGCAGCATGCAAGGAGTCTTGGTTTAAAAAAATATGCTTTGTGCATCCGCATCTAACCTTGCCCCTTTTAAAAATTTATTTATTAGTGTGTTTTTCTTTTTGTAAAGATAACAAAGAATAAATAAGATAAAATTGGGACTAGGGGGTTTCCTTAGGATGGTGGAGGGTGTGTGAGCTGTGTCCTGTTGGTGTAGTGGTGGTGGAAATGCTCGGGGGTGGGGTGGAGGAATGGTGTCAATTGCTAGGGGAGGGAGAAATGTTCCTATTTTCATTTGAGGAATGTTGAAGGGTAGGGGTTAGTCATAGCTAAGACTGCATTTTTGTAGTCACTTACCTGGAGCAAATCTCCTTGAACTCAATGAGCTTTACTTCAGTGACACCAAAAGCCCATTGAAACCAAAGGAACAAGTTAGTTGTGACTAATGCAAGTTCCATTGTCAATTAGACTAACACCTGAGCAGATGTGGTTAGAATTGCCCCGTGAGGGGCTTCCGGTTCCGCCCTGCCTAAATGCAGGCAGCTCCCATGACAGCGGGAGATTGTTGGCGAAGGAAAAACAAGGATGATTGAGGGCAATTATCCTTGCAAATTCCCCCCAGGGACAAGGGGGAATGGGCTTCACTCGCAGTTCGTCTCAGTACCTGGCTCTCGCTCCGGCATGGAGTGCAGGAGGCAGGGAGGTGCTGAGTGCAAAAGCACTTCACCTGCCAAAAATCCTCCAATGCCACCATTAAGAAACAGAGGTTCTCCTGTTAATTAGAGCTTAATTGGACTAAAGTACAGGTGCGTACTGGAAAAGATAGGATCACAAACTGCGGAACATAAAAAACTGCAAGGCAAGGACTTCAAAGTTTGAATTAGAGCTAAAACCTCATTTGGTGCCAAAGACGGTGTTGGGGGAGCGGAGCCTACGGTTTCTTTATTTACTTTTTTCTTCTCTACAATTATGATTTGGCAATCCTCCTCTGAATGTTTAGTTCAATTTATATTTGTACAATGAGGATGGGATAAATTGGATTATAGATATGGAATATAACATTAAATGGAACTGTGTGTGTAAAAAAGGGGGAAAGGGAGGGAAGCTCTATTTTGCAAAATGTTTATGATGGAAACTTAAAGCTGATGCTTCTCCATTCTTTATTATTTATGGAGTGAACTGAATAGCGCTAAGAGGACTTGGAATTTAATTTAATTGGAAGTATAATTGCTCATTTATCTTCAGTTGGACGGAAGGATGAAAGGAGTCTGTGAACTTGCCAACTGATGAGGTTCATTACTGAGTCATCTGCAGTTTGACAGACCACTCTTCTCCACAGGCTGAGCTGAAAAATTGTGAAAACACAGGTTATTTATTATGACAGAGTGATTTTTGCAGCTGTTGTTAAAGTTGTAAAACAATGAAGCATGGAGCAGAGCAATGGAGAAATTTCTGGAACAAAAATGGGATATCAGCTTCACCCAAGGCATGATGGATAACAGCAACAGCTGGGTGAAAGAAAGACATAACATCTTACAAGGACAGGAAGAAACATCACGGACAGAATAATTGCCACACACAGGAAGAACAAGGATATAGTTTGAGTTCCTCACTTGTAGTTTTATAAATCATTTAATGTGTCAACACGAATAGAAGTTATTAATATTGCAGTTGTTGTATATAAGCGATTATTATTGTGACCGGAATGTAATGGAAATTAATAAGATATTGGAACACAGAAATAAAGCAAATAACCAAGCCATCAATTCTAGCATGTGGGGGGACCACTTTCTTTAAATGATACAATTCGGTATTTGAACTATTGGTATTAATAATTGTATTATTAATTGGTATTGCTATAATGAGACTATTATTGGATTGTAATTGAAAACTAATAAACATTATTATTAAAAAACCCAAAACAGTAGTTTCCAATGAAGAGGGCACATTGAGCACTTCAGGAATTTATCTTGACTCTGATTAACTACTGTTAAGAAATATTTCTTAACCAAAACAGAGGCCCAGATCTAAAGGCAGGCACTCATATAGGAAGCCCTATTGAAATTGGCAGGCTATCAATAAGACACAATTAACTTGTCATATTCTTTTCCAGTGGGAATTAAGCCAGCCTTCTATGGGTTTGCACCAGTGAATATTGGGGGGGGGGAGAGAAAAATAAGGGGAGGAATGACACCTAATTCTTGGTAACACACCTTTCTTTGCAGGCCGTGTAGGCATGATGGTCAAGAGCATCAGCAGAAGGCAGCATCTCACAGTCCTTCCTCGAAGCATTGTGTCCTTTTCTGGCAAGGCTCAGGAGACAAGACTTACACACAGAGAGAAGCACTCTTGACTTGAGTGCCCCAAACAGAGTGGGAAGGCAGTTATTAAACTTCCCAGGATGCTGCTCTCCTCCAATCAGAAAACTGCTCATAACGAAGACCACTCAAAGTTTCCTTTCCATTTCATGGTCAAAGTAAATATTTGACCTCTTGCCAGTTATTACAACATGAGGAGATTGGGTTGATAAGGGGAAGGGTCTGAGGTAAATGAGACAAAATAGCAGAAAGAGCACATGAACCATGGTCTTAAATGAAAATAAATAGGAGTTTGGTTATTTCTTTCAAAGCAAAGTTACACAAACACTGTATCGCACCACAAGAAGATCCCTCCAGCTCCAAACCTATATAGACCTGTGTCATGTGAAGGATCTAACACCTGTTCTGGGATTAGCTATCTTGATCGTGTCACACCAATTCTTGACTGTCAATGATGGTTGCCGGTCTGTTTCAGTACCCAATGCAAAGTGCTGTTTTTAACCTTTAAATCCATTAGCAGCCTTTGGGGCAGATTACCTAAACAGGATCGCATGCTTTCCCAACCAAGAGACCTTCTTGGCTGTGAGTATTGGAAGACCTGCTCTCTGCCTTGCAGTGCTTCATCCACCTGGCCTGAGACAGGAGGACCTGCACTAATGCCAACTGTAGAAGCTGAGGCTGCTCAACAGACTCTTGGGCTGGGGCATTGTCTCAGGGTTTCAGCTGCTGTTACTGAAACTGTCAGCCTGCAACAGCAGCCACATCCCGGAAATGGTTTTCACTGGCCGGCTAAACCAGGTGAGGGTAGATGATGGGTTCCAAACCCTTGGTGTGTTAGGGACTCCCTTGCAAAAGAAGACAGGCTCCTGTGGATTGAGTGGATAGGATTAATACACATACTGGCAAGTGGAAAAAGGAAAACTGAGTTTACTCCACAGCTCTTAAGTTTCTAATTAGTTTTAACTTTGTTTCAACCTTTTGTTAAGTAGTTTTAACTTGTCTCATCAATATTTTACAGAATGCAGACCAGAGGACAAAAGTCTGGATTTCATCTGCCTGGAGATCTGCTTGTTTGTTTTTTCCTTTTTGCATTTTTCAGTTACATGCACATTCATTTCTTTCTCTGTGTTTTTCTAGTTTATCTTATCACCTCTTCCAAATGTCTAATATAGCATCTAATACAATAATAGGCATCTAATACAACAATGAAACATCTCTAATCAGAGCCTATCAGGGGTGTTAGGGGAGGGGTGGTACCTCTGGTGGGGGACATGTCATACTCTTCCTGGGGTGCTTTGTCCAACTTTGGTCCCCACCCTACACTCAGCTCTCACCTGTGACTCCTAGATACTGTCTGCATGCAACAGCAGCCACATCCCGGGAATGGCTTTCACTGGCCAGCTAAACCAAGTGAGGGTAGCCGATGGGTTTCAAACCATTGGTGAATTAAAGGACTCTCTTGCATGTGAAGACAGGCTCCTGGGGATTGAGCGGGTGGGAATAATAGTGGGTCCAACAGACAAGAAGGTGGTTTCTGCACATGCTGTAGTGTAGAGGGAAATGAGGGGCAGATGGGGCTCATCAATCTGGGAAGGTAGAAAAGGCTAAGGAGCAAACTGTACACATACTGACAGTGAAAGAGGGTGAAAGAGGAGAGCGCAAAATATGGTCTGAAGCTCAACATCAAAAAAACCAAGATCATGGCCACTGGTCCCATCACCTCCTGGCAAATAGAAGGGGAAGAAATGGAGGCAGTGAGAGATTTTACTTTCTTGGGCTCCTTGATCACTGCAGATGGTGACAGCAGTCACGAAATTAAAAGACGCCTGCTTCTTGGGAGAAAAGCAATGACAAACCTAGACAGCATCTTAAAAAGCAGAGACATCACCTTGCCGACAAAGGTCCGTATAGTTAAAGCTATGGTTTTCCCAGTAGTGATGTATGGAAGTGTGAGATGGACCATAAAGAAGGCTGATCGCCAAAGAATTGATGCTTTTGAATTATGGTGCTGGAGGAGACTCTTGAGAGTCCCATTGACTGCAAGAAGATCAAACCTATCCATTCTTAAGGAAATCAGCCCTGAGTGCTCCCTGGAAGGACAGATCGTGAAGCTGAGGCTCCAATACTTTGGCCACCTCATGAGAAGAGAAGAATCATTGGAAAAGACCCTGATGTTGGGAAAGATTGAGGGCACTAGGAGAAGGGGACGTCAGAGGACAAGATGGTTGGACAGTGTTCTCGAAGCTACGAACATGAGTTTGACCAAACTGCGGGAGGCAGTGCAAGACAGGAGCGCCTGGCGTGCTCTGGTCCATGGGGTCACGAAGAGTCGGACATGACTAAACGACTAAACAACAACAACAGTCCATCTAAGAAAAGGAAAACTCTGGACCTAAACATGTACTGTACTGCCTTGTGGAATATATTCAGGAGAAGAAAAGGCTAAGGAGCAAACTGTACACATACTGACAGTGAAAGGGAGATAGCTGACAGCGCAGGTCAGCTCCACAGCTCGCGAGTTTCTAAATTTGTTTTAACTTTGTGTTAAGTAGTTTCAACTTGTCTTACCAATATTTTATGGAGTGGAGACCATAAAATGGAGGTCTGTTTTTAATGAATTTTAAACCCATAAGAACGTCATTTGTCTGTGGAGTACAGAGACTGGGTGGTGTGATGTGTCGCTCTCTACCTATTATTGTTATAACTTACCGTTTCCTTCGAGTAAGAAAGCCGTTGAGTGTTGTAACATCTTGTATGAATTTGCTTTGCTCAAGAGAAAAACCTGTCCTGCCTAGAGTTTAGCAACTCGGCTGGGAGTTGCAGAAAGGAATTAAAGGAATTAAAGGCAAAAGAATCTGCCCTACAGTTCAGTTCAAAATATTAAATGAAGTAGATCCATCTGATAGGAAGTATGGTGGTTACAAGAATGCAAAAAGAAAAAGATTGGAACAAGTTAAGCAAGCCAAACAAAGTCAAACCAACAAAGGAAGCTATCAAAATATTTCTCTCCCGTTGATAGGACTCCCTCAAAGCAGGAAAGTACTACTCCTCTGGTAGAAGAAATCTCCATGCACTGTGAAAGTGATGTAGACTAGAGCTTAGAAAAGAGAATGAGTGCTTTTCCTCTTCTCCCTCTGTTGCGTGAAGATGCCAGCACACAGGGAGCTGTTCAGGATCTTTTGTCATGGAACTGTGCCTGATTCCCCGTGGCTAATGCTCCACAGCCTTACCTGCTGTCTAGCTTGAACAAATCAGTTATGTTAACACAGTGAAGTTTGCGGAAAAAAGGCTTCCAACTCAGGAAAGCCCAAGAGTCCAGTCTTGTGCCCTGAGGGGTTGTTGTTTTTTGCCATTTGTCTATACCTGTGATGTATATGACTATAATGATTTAACCTTATGTGCCATAATGTTTTTTTAACATGTTTGTTTACTTTTGATTTCAGGCTTTAACCTGTATTTGGTTTACCAATAAAATTTGGTTTGATCCCTACACAAATCCGGAGCGGAGTCTCTAAGATGGTTGCATGGCACCTTGTATTCCTGCTTCTAGCAACTCTTGCAGGCAGTGGAGAGACATGCCTGAATCCAAAGCTGTAGCCAGTGCTATTTCTCTAGAAAAAGAGGTGCAGGAACTCCGCAGGAACGCCTTACTTGTTCTCCTATAATGGTAATGGCGCCCACCTGAGAGGTGCCAGAACTGAGTTCTGGTGAATTCTGGCTAAAAAAAAATCCCTGGCTGTGTTTACGGGAGAAGCAAGACTTTCTGGGGTGTTAATGCTGTCAGGCCCTCCATCACACGCTAAGGTTACCAGATTTTTTTTTCAATGAAGCCGGGGACACTTTTTGACTTCAATGGATTTTGTATGGGGACTGATGTGTAAATCCGGTGACTGCCCCCAGGAAATGGGGACATCTGGTAACCTTATCATAGGCTCAGGTGGTTACAAGAATGCAAAGAGATGAGGTGGAGCGGCTGACAGAGTGGTGCAGAGTTAGTAACTTGCTCATAAATACAAAAAAAAAACAAAGGAGCTTGTGGTGGACTTTAGGAGACAGAGGAACAAGGTCCAGCCACTTTTGATTGACGGAATTTGTGTGGAGGGGGTAACAATGTTTAGATTTCTAGGCATTGAGTTACAGGAGGATCTGTCCTGGAGTGCTAATACAAGGGGGCTTGTGAAGAAGGCGCAGCAGAGACTGTATTTTTTGAGAATTTTAAGGAAAAACCATCTTCCACAAAAGCTGCTGCTTACCTTCTATCACTGTGCCATACAGAGCTTGCTCACGTATGGTTTATGTGTGTGGTACAGAAGCTGTACTTCTCAGGATAGAGCAGGGCTGTGCAGAATTATTAAAACAGCAGAGAGCATTATTGGCTGCTCACTCTCCACCTTAGAACAAATCTACACCACCAGGTGCCATAGAAAAGCACTAGATATATCAAGAGATCCAACGCACCCTGTTTGAGCTCCTGCCATCGGGACGGAGATATAGAACAATGCAGGCAAGAACGAGCCGTCTCAGGAACAGTTTCTTCTCTAGAGTGATTTTGGCCTTAAATGGAAAGTCTGGACTTTGAAGTCATCTTATTTTACTTGTTATTTTGTATTATATTTACTGTTTTTAATTAGGTTTTGTAATTTTGGATTATGCGGAATGCTTTATCTGAGTGGATGTAGCAACCGAGTAATTTTGTTGTTCCCGCAAGGGGACAAGACAATAAAGATATCTTATCTTAGGTTGTACCTATATATGTAAATAAACCATATATCCTAAAGACACTAGTGTCTTTGCTGTCCCTCATTCTGGGGAAATCAAACCCGGGGTAAGTACCTAGAACTCCTGGAATCTTGCACTGCTCATAGATTGGGGTGGTGTGCAACAGTATATTAGGCAAAATGACATACAAAGATGTGCATATTAGGAGAAATTCATGCAAAAATGTTGATGGATTCTTCTGAGGACTTGGTTTTTTTTAATTATCAGAGTGATGCGAAGATCTTAAATTAACAGAACCGCCAACAGGCAACACTGTATAAGGGATACACATGGACCAGACCCCCAACACAGCAAGGCCCCAGCAAGGGCAAGTCAATAAAACATCTATAAAGAAAGCTAGAAAGCAAAATGTGGAGGCAACAATTAGGGAGATATAACTGCCATTGCCAAGAATGCTCAATAATTTAATCTCTGTTGTTAAGCAATCAGAGGAAGGAATGCTGACCACCCCTACCTGGGACTCCCAGACAGGCCTCCCAGGGTGGCAGAAAAAAAAGAGGAATATCTTGTTATTGCTGTTGGGCGGCACCAGAGGAAGAGATTAGCTGTATGCATGTTTAAGTGCAGTCCTGCATGTCCACATTATTTCATTCACTCACCAAGTGTCCTGTCTTTACAGTGGAAAACACAACTGGCTGGTTTTGGTATGATTTAAAGGTAAAGGTAAAGGGGCCCCTGACCATTAGGTCCAGTCGTGACCGACTCTGGGGTTGCGCGCTCATCTCGAATTATTGGCCGAGGGAGCCGGCATATAGCTTCCAGGTCATGTGGCCAGCATGACAAAGCCACTTCTGGAAAACCAGAGCAGCACATGGAAACGCTGTTTACCTTCCTGCTGTAGCGGTTCCTATTTATCTACTTGCATTTTGACATGCTTCCGAACTGCTAGGTTGGCAGGAGCTGGGACCAAGCAACGGGAGCTCACCCCACCACAGGGATTCGAACCGCCGACCTTCTTATCAGCAAGCTCTAGGCTCAGTGGTTTAACCCACAGTGCCACCTGTTACTTGCAGGTAAATGAATAAACGAGGTTTCTCAGCTACCTAGTGTCCAGCCCACCCAAATGCAATTTTCCAGGTTAGCCACACAACCACTACCCATCTCCTTGTCATCACTGGGCTACCATTGATTAATATGCAGTAACCACAAAACATTAATGTAAAATTTTAAATGAATCAGCAAATGCAGCAATAAAATCATTGCACACTTTAAAGTTACAGAAAGTTAAAATTCTTATTTAAAAAATCATCAAGGTTAACAAAATTTCTTTCTGAATGTGTTTATTTTGCTGACAGTTCTGAAACTGCACACATTTGCTGCTTCCTGTTGTTTATTTGTACAGTGGTACCTCTGGTTAAGAAATTAATTCGTTCCGGAGGTCCGTTCTTAACCTGAAACTGTTCTTAACCTGAAGCATCACTTTAGCTAATGGGGCCTCCTGCTGCCGTTGCACAATTTCTCTTCTCATCCTGAAGCAAAGTTCTTAACCTGAGGTACTATTTCTGAGTTAGCGGAGTTTGTAACCTGAAGCATCTTTAACCCGAGGTACCACTGTATTTTATTTTTCAGCTCAGGAGCTCAAGGCTGTGTACCTTGCTCTCCCCTCTTTTTAACTTTGCAACTGCCCCATGAGACAGACTAGGATAATTTTATATATCTACATAAGCATCAGTTCTTGCCAATGGACAGAATGGGTGGATGCCAGGGCCCCAGTCAACATGCAGTCAACTGGCCTGGGAAATCCAGTGTTGGCATCACTGGAACTTCAGAAGGGAAGAAGGGAAATCTGAGAGAAACTAAAATGGACAGATGCACCCATTCCTAAACAGCTATAAGACCATGTTCCCTGTTTTCCAACCCAAGAGTAAAAGCAGGGTGGGAGGCATGCAATATATTTTATCTTGCCTAGCTAAAGACAGCTGAAACTCTGCTGCCTGGTGGTTTTTGGAAGGCTGTCAATATCCATCCAACTTTTTCTGCAACAGAGTTCAAGGCTAGCAGCTTCAGTTCCTGAAAATCAACATTATTTGACTGTAGCAATATTTATTCAAGGCCGAAAGATGTAATCTAATCTGGAAAATAGGACAGCCTTGGGAACAGCCTGATGGACCTGTTTGTAAGTTTTGAACAAACTCAATCAGCTTACAAGAGAGAGAGAGAGAGAGAGAGAGAGAGAGAGAGAGAGAGAGAGAGAGAGAGAGAGAGAGAGAGGAAAAAGAAAGAAAGAAAGAAAGAAAGAAAGAAAGAAAGAAAGAAAGAAAGAAAGAGTGTCTCCATTATCAGATCAGTTGGCAGCTTTGTGCAACATGGCCATAAAGGAGGAGGAATGACAGTTGAATGGCAGTAGGAAGCAAGCAGTACAATCTGTGATCTCAAAAACCCATTGCCTACAGTAACCTCCTCCAACCAAGCTGACTGGGGCTCCTGGGGTTGTAGTTCAACATCTGGACGACACCCAATCAGGAGAGTCTGGTCCACAGTGAAGCTCAGTGGTACAACCAAACCCTTACCTCACCTGTTGGACAGAATCACCATTTTGTTCATTCCAGATGTGTTTTTGCCACAACAGAATAACATGGTTGGTTTTCTCCCATATATATTCTACATGGAAATAAAGCCTATGGGCCATGCTGTGGTTTCACATGTTCCATCTCTGTTACAGTACATTCATATATTGATCCAAATGGACCCATTGGTCTGACTCAGTCACGGAGGCCTTTCAAATCTGAGATTGCTTCCCAACAGCTTTTACTGATATGTTTGCCATTTTTACATTGTTTCCACTGGGTATACCACCACATTGAAAAAGTGAGAGTTATAACTATGTAAATAAATAAAGTATGTAAGACAAATAACGGAATATGTCGAAACAAAATTAAAAAATTCCTTCCAGCAGCACCTTAAAGACCAACTAAGCTTTTATTTTGGTATGAGCTTTCATGTGCATGCACACTTTTTAAATTTTGTTTCGACTACGTCAGACCAACACGGCTACCTACCTGTAACAGACAACATATCCAGCCACATAGAGTTGCAAGTTCTACTGTTTATTTGGGATTTTGACCTGTACATAAATAGCAGGTGGGCTTAGCAGTCATGGAAGGAGTTGTCATCCCTCTGGGTGCAGGTTCTTCTAGACCAGGCACCCCCAAACTTCGGCCCTCCAGATGTTTTGGACTATAATCCCCATCATCCCTGACCACTGGTCCTCTTAGCTAGGGATCATGGGAGTTGTAGGCCAAAACATCTTGAGGGCCGCAGTTTGGGGATGCCTGTTCTAGACAGCCAACCAGGGTTGTTCCTTGTTAGCACCTACTAACGATAATTTGTGGTGTCTTTCTACAAATGTATGGGCTCTTGGTTTCACAATTTCTGCTGTCCCATGAAACAACATACTGCAACATTTCTGCTGTCCCTGGACAACATACTGCAAACAATATTAAACATGCAATACAGGTTATTAAAACTAATAATTAAAATATTAACTGTCTTCTGTCTTATTAGAAAAGTCCACGGCCTTTTAAGGCTAGTTCACACATTCATGTGGGGTGACCACAGCCTCAAGTATTTATTTTCTTTTTAAATAATATATACTGTATATTCCTCCTCTGTATGAATTATCCAAGATTATCTACAATACACAAGGACAACAACAGCAAACAATACAAACAAAAACACACAGGGGTTTCTACCTAATAAAATAAACTCAAGAGAGATAACGATATGAAATTCAGTTAGGAGCAATCATTGGCAAAGCTTGCAGAGTGGAAAATTGTCTTCTTTGCCTAGCTGAAGCAATAGAACATTGCCAGGTCTTCTTTGCTATATGGAAGGATACAAAACAGCTGTCACACATTAAAACCATGGACAGATTTATATCACCATAAATGTATATATCACCATAAACACAACATTTGAACATAGAGGCAGTTCTCTGATTCAGCTCCTGAGGTCTTTGTTCCTATACGGAAGGATGTGACTGTACTCAGACCTGCATAGCCTAAAACTCCACTTCCTATAGGTTGGTAGCTCTTAAGCATGTGAAATAATGGTGCCCATTTGAAGCAAGCCTCCCTGCCAAATTTTGGGGGGGGATCTGTCTGAGTGGAGGCCCAAAACTTTCAGTCCACGGCAGAGTTCAGAACAAGTCCTTGTAGACCTCTGCAAAAATTGCGGGGGCAGATCTTTGAGATCTGTGAATTTGAAGAGAAATGAACTTACTTTCAATTATGCTTCTTCCTTTTCAGATGGGATGTCTGGATGTCCTGCAGAATTCAAGATGGGAAGATGATTATATGTGTCTACATCCAAAACAAGAAGAAGTGTCCAATTCTGACAACATTGAGCTTCCTCAGATGATGAGGGGAAAGAGTCCCTATCTGCCCAATCTCCACCTGTCTCCTTAGGGTGGCTGCTTTCTGGCTGTTGGGATAAAAGTCCCTGTTCACATTTACAGTTTCTGCATTCCAAATGGGTATGTCTTGACTAAAAGCACAATTGTTTTAGAACAGTTTAGTGCTGAACTCATAAAAAGGTAAAGGGACCCCTGACCATTAGGTCCAGTCGTTACCGACTCTGGAGTTGTGACGCTCATCTCGCGTTATTGGCCGAGGGAGCCGGCGTACAGCTTCCAAGTCATGTGGCCAGCATGACAAAGCCACTTCTGGCAAACCAGAGCAGCGCACGGAAACGCTGTTTACCTTCCCGCTGTAGCGGTACCTATTTACCTACTTGCACTTTGACGTAATTTCGAACTGCTAGGTTGGCAGGAGCTGGGACCGAGCAACGGGAGCTCACCCCGTCGCGGGGATTCGAACTGCCACCCTTCTGATCGGCAAGCCCTAAGCTCTGTGGTTTAACCCACAGCGCCATAAATGTCAGTAATGCTGAGCCTGGTGCTCAGTTATTACCAAATGGGGATAGGCATCAATTGGACCACTAAGGGCTTATCCACATTTCTTCTCATCCCATTGCTTTCCCCCAGGGAAAACCACTCTTTAGTGCTCAGTCAGACCAAATGGCAACTTGGGTTTTCCCTGGAGTGCCATTTGTTCCAATCTATTGCTCTCGGAAAGGAGCAGGACAAGGGGAAAACAGCCCATACCCATGCCTAGAAAGTGCAGGTCCACTGCCAATCAAACCTTGCTTTCTAGAGACCACACCAGCAGAAGTGTGGGCAAACTCTAAGATGTTACATTACTCCACAGAAATCACTATCTCTGCAGAACCAAAACGTCTCCAAGAAAGGGTAGCTGCCATGCACGTCAGATCTGATATCCGAGAAACCTTTTTACTCACCAGATGAATCCACCTTCACACCAAACACTTGGACTTCACACAGGGTGAGATACTGAGTGTCTGGGATGGTCAAAGTTACGTACTGCCCTTTGAATCCTCCACAATTGTAATTGCGGGTCTCTCCAGCACCTAGTGAGGTGATAGTGGCACACCTTGAAAAAGAAATCCATTCATATTTATTAAAATTAGGTGACTGAAGGACACCATCAACTGCAACATGATTTATGCCAGGAATGGCTAACCAGTGGACCTCTAGATGTTACATGAACCCAACTCCCATCAGTCATAGAATCATAGAATTGTAGAACTGGAAGGGACCGCAAGAGTCATCTAGTCCAACCCCCTGCAATGCAGGAATCTTTTGCCTATTGTGGGACTCGAACCCAAGGCCCTGAGATTAAGAGTCTCATGCTCTAACTGACTGAGTCCCTGGCCAAAGGTCAGGGGTGATGGGAGTTGTAGTCCAGTCATATCTGGATGACCACTGGTCAACCTGATCCACAATGGGGGGGGGGAATAAAAGATACAGATGAATAGTGGAAGATCATTGTATTACACAGATATATATTTTTTTATATCTGTGGTTCTGCGTTTTCTCATCTTTCCCATTGTATTGTCTTCTCTGTGCCTTATTCTTGCGATCCCCTTGAGAACATTAAACCAGCAGGTACCTCGGATTTGCAGAACCGCCATTCTCAAAGGAGTTGCCAATGCGGATTTCAGCCCCATCCAGCCGGTCTGCACAACAGTCTTCTCGATTGGTGATGCTTATGCTAGACACATCAAATTCTCCCTTCAAGTCCACTGCCCACCATGGATTCGGCTCTCTATCCGTGTGAGTGCATGATTTACGCAAAAAATTAGTGGAGGTGGACCCATCAATGGCATTCTTTGCAACTCCTAGTCGGTTGTAGGTACTGGACTGGGATGCCTCACCTTTGAGGGCCACATTGGGAACTGCAGGAAAGGAAAAGTAATGCTCACACAACTAAACAAGAAAACTGGTTCTGGGTTTCCACATATTGATTGAACAATGCAGTGTCATTATCTCAGCTTTGTCACACCCACTAGTGTGGATGCAACATAGCAGACTGCACGCGCACACCACACACACACACACACAATTCAACTTGTAGCTCTCAGTAGAGATACAAATGATTGGACAGCAACATGAGTCGCCAATCTAGATGTGCCCATGGTATGGTCATCTGCTAACTGGCCCTTTTCCCTTGGTTAATAGTGTGTTTGAGTGTGTGTAGATGAGACAGAGATAGAGATATTAAAGCTTTATTGTTTTTAGTGATATTTCCCCCAATGTTTTTACCGGTAGCTGTTCCTATTTTACATGTAAGCCACCTTAATTCCCTGTTAGGGAAAAATAAATAGGATAGATGATTAGATAATAGATAGATGATAGATAGATAGATAGATGATAGATAGATAGATAGATAGATAGATAGATAGATAGATAGATAGATAGATAGATAGATAGAGATAGATAATAGCTAGATTGATAAACAAATGTCACAAGGCTAATGGATATTGTTATAAAAATATTCCTTCCAGTAGCACCTTAGAGACCAACTAAGTTTGTCATTGGTATGAGCTTTCCTGTGCATGCACACTTCTTCAGATACACAATAAACACTGTGTATCTGAAGAAGTGTGCATGCACATGAAAGCTCATACCTATGACAAACTTAGTTGGTCTCTAAGGTGGTACTGGAAGGATTTTTTTTATTTTTTTGTTTTGACTACGTCAGACCAACACGGCTACCTACCTGTAACGGATATTGTTATGTGCACCCCAATCTCCAAGCAGCAAGAGACTCCAGGTGTGCTGCCACTTACCCAGGTTTCAATTTCCTTGGAATGAAGATCTTTGGAGACTGTGATTTCTTTAGGATATATGGTTTATTTCTAAATATATACAACCAGAGCACAAGACAGAGGCCTCCACAGCATTAACATTCCAATAGATGTTTCCTTCCATTAGGTTTCCAGGGAAAACCTAACTCCGTTTTGGGTCCAGCACAAAGCACACATGTCTCTTTGTGTCCATCTTCCAACAGCACCCAAAACTCACATGTTTACAAAAGTACATGCATTGTCCCTTTTGCAGGTTGTGTTTTCTACAGATCAGTTACATTTGTTGTGAGACATAAGTCTTTCTAATATGAATGTCAGGACTTACATGGCCCGCTAAGGCCATTACCTGAACGGAGTAACTAGTTTGACTGGTTTCCTTGTATAGAGTCTAACCTCATATATGCAGAATCAACAATATTGAAGGGAATCATCAACCAGTCTGAGCCCTCAAAGCAGTAACAATATATTCCAGCCTAGAGTACTGAGAACTTTGTATTTCAGACCCCTGAAAGTGCCCATACCCAGCTCAGACAACTGTTTCTCCAGCAAAAAGTAATTATGCCAACAAATACCAACTCAGGTATTTGTTGGGAAATTTTTATACATACCTGTGGGAGCTCTCCTGTGACCAAAAACTTGAACTTCACAGAGGGAGAGATATTTGGCTTCGCCTGGAATGGTAATAGTCACATAGCGTCCCAGCATTCCTTCACATTGATATTTTTTTGTTTCTCCCAAACCCAATGAAGTGATGGTGGCACACCTTGAATGGAAGCCAGTATGTTAGCCTTAATGAGAGATTTAAAGAATACAATCAGCAACAAGTTCAATATCTGGCAGTGGGTGAAGGGCAAGCATGGGCAAGGTCTTATGCTAATGAATGCTTTATCCAATATAGGGCAAGGATACCAGTCAATTCACTAGTCCAATACTGTCACTTAGCACGTCACTTAGCCAGTAAACTGACCAAGTATTATTTGGCTTTGCTTTTTTGCAGTCTTCAGATGAGGACTAGACCATGTGAAAAATGAACATAAGATTTAAGCTGCAGTTCATTCATTTTCAGCTTTGTATTCTTGTTATTAAAAAAAATAGCTAGTCTACTGTAAATTGTGAAAGAGTCTTGCTTATTCTTCTAATAAAGTTAATGCTTTAAGAAATACTTAATCATTGCTTTACTGTTTTTGATTGGCCAGTTGACTAAATCTGACCAGTCAAATGCCCAGTCCTAGACCTGGCATCCTTGGGTAGCTGGCATTGGCAATACCTGGGATTTCTGATGCCTCCTTCATCATCTGACTCCCCAACTCGAATTTCAGCGCCATTTATCCTTTCCGAACAACAGTCCCCCCGATTGGTGATCACTACACTGGACACATCAAATCTTTCCCTAAGGTCCACTGTCCACCACGGATTAGCTTCTTCTTGGGTGTGAGTGCAGTGTCCACGCAAATAGTCAGCAGACGTAGAGCCATCATTGGCATGCTCAGCAGATCCCAGATCATTGAAGATGCTGGACTGGAATGCCTTTCCTTCAAGAGCTGCATTGTAGACTACAAGGGGGGGGGGAACCAAAGGAAGAGAGGTGTTTCAACTAATAAACAGCTTAGCAAAACTATCCAGAAGGAAAGGGAACTTGCAAAGTAGGCTCTCAAATATTGGTGGAATGAATAATTAACATTTGGGGGATCTGTGCACACCAGGGCATTGCATCCATGCATACATGAGCCATTGTTTCTCTGTGTGTATTTAAGCACTTCTGTCCACACGAGGGCTTTTCCTTTATGCCACCCAAATGTCATGTTCCTATCCACAGTTGTAGGAACTGCTTGATAGGATGTACTTAGGGAAGAGTGGTTTATTATATCAACAGTAATATTTTAACATTGGCTCTTATAAATCAAGTGTCCTCTGTGTGAGCATACAGGAACTCTGGGGTAAGTTTCCTATGCAATCTGTAAGAAAAATACATTTACCACCAGGTCTGATCATTCACATCCATCTTCAGTACAAGGGTCAGCTTACCCGTTGTATAGGGTTGCCACTTCTCTTTTGCTTCTTCCCATGGCTGTTTTGGTTCTCTTGGCTTTTCCCATTGTTCAATTGGTGAAGAAACTAGTGGAAGAAATAAATGCAAGCAAAAGATTAGCAATATATGACAATGATTCCAATCTGGGCGCTTTGTTGTATTTCTAAGCAAACATACCAGGAAGCAAGCGTGAATGAGTTCAGTGTGAATCCAGCTCCAAGGAGCAAATTGAGTTCCAAGGAAAAAATGAACTTCAACTCCCATCATCCCTGGCCATTGGGCATGCTGGTGGGGGCTGATGGGAGTTGGAGTCCAATAAGATCTGAAGGGTCCCAGGTCACTGCCTTAAGGATTGCTGGGTGGGAAGGAGGGCTGTGCCCTAAAAGATGAAATGAGGTGCCTTATAGAGGCTTAGGAACAAGAGGGACAAGTGTAGAGTTGCTGGAAGTGTTTGGTGAGGTGAAGAAGACCAAATTTACCATATTGATTCAAACTAATCAGCTAAATAAATACTGGTTGTTCATGTCTTCTATATAACGTTTTAGGCTTTTGGAACACATGAATGTGAGGATCATTGACAGACCTTCTGCTTCTTGCCTAGTTCCAGATGAGGTCTCTTTTTCATCTCCTAGACAAAACATATATTGAATGACAAAGCAAGATTTCCTATGTGATTAAAAATATCTGAGCCGTGTCAAATCATACTAAAATAAAACAAAGCATACTTGGTTGATGGTGATCACTGGTTTCACAAACCCCCAAATAGCACAGAACTCGAGAAGAATTTTGTCAGTGTCCCACAGGAATGTCAATGAATATAATGGGTATGGGGAAAGGGAAGAACAGGTGTAAACATTCTAGACTGAGTCAACAATCGAACTCTGAGCCTTGTCTTAACTAAAGTTGCCAGGTTTCTAGTGCAGCCTGTGAGAGATTACAAACAGGAGGCCCCAAAAGAAGAAAAAATCCAGGATGCTGGCCCCTCAGTGAGAGAGAGGGATCGGGCTCCTGGTAAAACCAACCAAGCAGTGGTAAAGGACAAAGATTTGCCCTGGGATCGAGCCCCCCTAGTGAGAGGAGGGAGGCGAATCCCAGGCAACAGTTCAGTTACATGGGAGGGCAAGAAAAGGAAAAGATGGAGGTGGGAGGGAGCTAAGAAACTGCAACAACAGAAGAAGGGATGGGGAGAGGAGGGTGGGCTGAAGTGGTTCAGGGATGGTGTGGGTTGAAAGAGAAGTGGCATTCTGATTGGGATGGATTATATGGTTTGAATTTGGACTGTATGAAGGACTGTCAACTAGAGAATTGCTAACCAGGGGATAGAGGGGGGTAGTAGGAATTGTAATAGGTTAGAAATAAGTTGTTGATTGAAATTGGTTAGAGTATTTTAAGGGGGGGGAAATAGGCTAAAGGAAGCTAGTAGAGAGTTGGAAAATTATGAAATGGAATAATGAAATATAAGAATAGGGTTTTAATAAGAAAGAGATGTATATTGGAAGTGAGATTGGAATAAAAAACAATAATAAGTGACTAATATAAAGGAATTGTAATGAATTGTAATTGGACAATGATTATGTGTATTATGTAATATGATTATAATTTGAAAGCTGCGCAAATTGGGACATCATAAAGGCTCGGAAAGGGAGGGACGGGGAAGTCGAAATTATGTTATGAAATGAGTTTATATAATGATTGTTTATTTTTTTTCTTTTTATTGTCTTGTTGTTTTTGCTTTTGTAACTCTTTTTTCTTTTTTATTATTTTTTTGCTATTTTGGCGTGTTCTGTTTTTGTTTGAAAATCCAATAAATATATTTTTTTTAAAAATAAAGTTGCCAGGTTTCTACTGGTAAAGCTCTCTTGCCTCTAGGAGAGCAGGGTAGAGGTTTACCGGCACAGCTTTACCCTCAGGGCATCAGCATCTTATTCATGAAGATGTTAAAGTCATCTATATGTCGTCCGTTGTAGGGCAAGTGAGCATGGCTTTCCAAACAGGAAGGCCTAGCCAGCCTATAAAGGCCTATGGGCTAAAGATTCCCCACCTCTGGTGTACATCATCACTTGATACTGCAGCTATTAAAAGACAAAGAAGCATATATGACATGAAGCATCCCATAGATGCCATGTCTGCCTTCTCCAGAGCTTCCCCTGCCATTAAAGACTTCCTGGCCTAGACATCTGCCACCCACTTCTTTCCAAAGACAGCATCGGTCAGCAGCCGACCAAACCACAACATGAGAAGGAAAACTCCGCACTTACACGAGGAAGGTAGCTTTTCACCAAACACTTGAACTTCACACAGTGAGAGGAAACGAATGCCTGGGATGGTGATAGTCACATAACGTCCTTGCATTTCTCCACAGTCAAAAATGGCTGTTGCCCCTGGGGCCAATGACCTGATTGTCGCACACCTTGAATGGAAACCAGTCCGTGTGTTAGTATTAACCAGAAGTCATATTGTAGGTTGGGTGAGGGGCAACATGTCTCTGAGTTACTAGGGACAATGGCTGAAGAGGGCTGTTGTCCTCATGTTCTATATATGGGGTCCCAGCAGGCATGTGGTTGGCTACTACAGAACACAAGGTGCTAGACTATTCAATCTTGGACTTCATCTGATCTAGCAGGGCTCTTCTTAGGATCTTAAGGAAGAAAAGTCAAGTATGATCCGGTCAATAACACCACTCTGTTACCGTACCATGGATTTGTGATTCCTCCTTTTACTGGTGAGCTTCCGATTCGGATTTGAGCCCCATTTATCCGCCCTGCACAGCAGTCTCCTCGATTGGTGATGCTAACCCTGGACACACGAAACTCTTCTGCCAAATCCACTGTCCACCATGGGTTAAATTCTAGTTCTGTGTGTGTGCAGTGGCCACGCATATAGTCACTAATTATAGACCCATCGATGGCATTCTCAGGGTTTCCAAGCGCATTGTAGATACTGGACTGAAATGCTTTCCCTTCAAGAGCCACATTGGGGACTATAAGAAAGAACAGAAAATCGAGAAAAAGTCTTGAAAGTGTTCAGAATCCAATGATCCCAAAATCCCTTATTCCCCATTTGATTATGTACCATTATTATTTTTACTTAGACCATGGAACCCTTTGTAATCATAGGCCATTCATTCATTGTTTTCTTCTGCATATGTTTTATTATTGACTTATTACGTATCCTGTATTTCTTTATTGGCAACTGTGATTATTTTTAAAATAATGCTTATTTCATTTCTTTTTAATGTAACCTGTCTGCATTTAAATCACTGAGCAATGATGAGGAGAATATACGAAATGGATCTGCAATAAATATATGAATGAATTATAAGTGCTAGTCTTATTATCAAAGGAGAGGGCCCATCACTCAGTGGGTAAGCAAATGCCTTGAATTCTCTCTTTTTTTTTTACAATCTATTTTTATTAATTTTCCAATTAAAATACAACTATATCACATCCATTATTCCAAATTATACAAATCCATATCAATTAAACCGAATATTATACCAAATCATATACAATTTTGGAGTTCCCATGCTTCAAAAAATTGGGGTTTTCTCGCAACTGCTTACTGCCGTCTTTATTCTAAAGTCCAAATAGTCACTCATAATCCATGATAGTCTCGATCTTCCCCTGCAATCACTAAAATATTTTCTTCTTTCGTCCATTCATCCGATTTTTCCACCGCTGCTGAAATAAGCATCAAATGAGATTTCCCATATATTCATTCTCCTGTGTGAGTTTTAATCAGTCCGGCCTCCCCCTAAATCCCCATAAATCCTCTTTGTCTGGAGTGCTTTCTTCTTGCGTAGGTCTTTCAACACAAAACAGCGCCATCTTGAAAAGCTCAGATCACTTTCGTTTTCTTCTCGACGTTTTTTTTGCAGACGATCATAGTAAAATTTACAGCTTTCCGGGCATAGGCACAGCTGTCACATTATGTAGAAACTCTTAACAGATTTATAGCTCTCCTTGCCCTATAGCTGAACTTAACTTCAGATCGCTGTTCAAATTCCAAATGCGTCACACCTCATAAATCCAAACGCTTCCAGCCGCACTCCGATTGTCCAGTTGGAGGGGGGGCCCTCTCTTCAACAGTTTTACAGCTTCTAACCATATCATATCAATAGTTTTATAGAGTCTAACTCACACAGTTAAGTTCCATTTCTCATTTGTTCCAAACAAACAGGACATCACGTCCGGGAAGGTATAAAATAACTCGTAGAGTGTATGAAAGAATAAAGAAGACTCACTTCCCTTCTCGTGGCGTCCCAATCAATCTTTCTTGCCGATGATATACTCCCTCACTCCTCACGCTCAGCAGCGAAAATTCCTTGGCAATAAACAGAGCTTCTGCCCTTCCTTTTTGAAGCACGTCCATGAATTTAAGCCCAATTATCTTCTTTAATCATGGAGATCCCGCTACGCAGGTCGGCGTCCGGGGAGCTCCGCTCCTCCATAAGTGCTTTCAGCCCTGGCCCCCCCACCCCTTGAACAGTCGGGGTGGGTTTAGGGGCATCTGCGGGCCTGCGGCCCTCTCCGTAACCCCCGGAGAGGTGGGGAGGTTGCCATTTACTCCCCTAGCAACCGCCAAATTCCTTATGAAGGTCGGAAAGATGGAAAAAGGGTCAGCCATTCCTGCGACCGGAACCGGAACCCCCGCAAATGCCTTGAATTCTCAAGTCCTAAATTCATTCACCAGCATCTCCAGTTGAAGCAGGGATCCATGGCCCTCCAGATTGGTTGGACTCCAACTCCCATCTCCACCAACCACTGTCCAATGGCCAAGGATGGATGGAGTTCAGTAGCATCTGGAAAGCCACAGCTTCCCATGAGTTAAAGGATATCAGGAAGTAGAGCTGAGAATGGCCTTTACTTGTGATTTTAAAGAACTCACATTGCAGAAAGTGCTTAAAAATGGCTCAATCATGCCCAAACTGGCATCTACATTTACAAGAATACACCACCAGCAATATTCCTTCCCGACTAGCAGTATGCAATGGTCTACTTACCAGAAGTGCTAACTTGTTCTCCTGGTGTGAGTGGCTTGTTCTTCTCTGGCTCATGGTCAGCTGGCAAATAAATTTATAACAAAAAGAAACAAAAGGCTTAGCTGAGCCTCTATCTGCTGATGTAATTCGTTCAGCACAGTCTAGAGAGTTTTATTTAAAAAAAAAAATCTTGGGATCCCATTGATAAAATTATCAGAGCAGCATGCAGAGAAAAAGAATGATATGTCAATCACAACAATTAAAAACATGCAAAGATAAAATCCTAAAAATTCAGCAGACCGTATAAAAGTCATAATCAAAAGTCCGGGGAAGTAAACTTCCAGGGAGGAAACATGGTGGACTAGATATCTCTGGTCAACCCTCTACCGGCAGAGGTTATTATGTCGTGATTAATGATAGCCAAGCTATAAATCTTGGTTATTGAATTATCTCTGGGAAAACAGAAATAACAGGGATTAACTTCCAATGTTCTCAAAGGGTTGCTTTCCACACTGCAGTTCCTTCTATGCTGCGTTCCATCTCCTATCTGACATGGAAAGTGACACAAATAGTCAGCCAAAACATTTTGCTATGTCTGTTTTGAATTAGCATCTCTTCTTGAAGCTCTTTGACATGGGAACAGGGAAGTAAAATGTGGGGTTGGAATGCCCACAGTCCCTACTGAAAGTTGGTTGCCAAGGAAACTGGGGTTAAAATGAGATCGTTGAGACCTAATGTTTTGGGGCACCCCAAGAAAGTCGATTCCAAAGTAGAGTCATGTACATATCTTTACATCCCATGACTTGTCTACCTTTCTTGATGCATGTAGAAGGATGTTTTGAAGTTTTATGACTTTTTGTGTGCTGTGTTTGAAACTGCTATATATTGTTCTGATGTGCCTCATGTCAGTCTTATCCAGGGGTGTCTTACCCATAGAGGCTAGTGGCATGGGGTGCCAGGGCACCAAGTTCTGGAGGGTGCCAGGGAAGAGGTGGAGGCTGGACGCGGCACCCTGGCATGAGCTAGCCGCCCTCGCCCGCCTCCACCATGCCGCACCGAAGCATCCCCATGCCCGGAGCCTCTGTCTGCCATGGCCACAGTGGTACAAAAAGGCCAGCTGAGCCAGGAGGCACCGTGTCCAGCCTCTGACTCTTCCCTGCAGACGAGCCGCCCTCCAGTCACTGCCCGCCTCCTCCAGCTCCTCTGGCAGTGCCGTTCTCCCTTAAAAAAAGGTAGACAACTCTAGGAAACAGGAGGGCGGGCACCGGAGGGAGCTTTGCACCGTGGCACAGGATATGCTTAAGATGGCCCTAGTCTTTTCTAACTAGCAGTTCTGCTGAACAACTGGTTAGCAAGGTTGTCCTATTGCAATAGCATTAATAAACCCAGTTTCTATTGAATCTGTTGTTATTCTCTTGACTCCATGTTTCTATTTAAAAGGGTGTTCCCTCACCTGGGAAATGAACAAATGATCTAGAAGTAAGTTCTTCCCACGTGGGTGTTTTCCCAACCCTGCAGAGCAGATTTGAAGAAGGTGTGGGTCACAGGGGAGGGGAAAGGGTAAAGTTTTAGAAAATATTGTGCTAGCTTTGGAATGGATTATAATGATGTAACTGTCATGGCTTCCTCCATAGAATTGTGGGGGGAATTAGTATAATGAAAGATTTCCTCATATAACACTACAGTTCCCAGGGTTCTCTGGCATGGCAGAATCATAGCATTGGGAAGAACCTCTGCTCCAATACCTTCTCAATGAAGAAAATCTGCTACTACAGCATCCTGAATGATCATTAATGAATACGGTAAGTCAACATTATAGACATTGTGTTTCTCCTGCATATTAGGTTGGGTACACACCATCCATTTAAAGCACATAACTTCCTGTAAAAAATCTTGGGAACTGTAATTTACCTCTCACAGTGCTATAGTTCCCAGCACCCTTTTATAAAGTACAGATCCCAGGAATGTTTTTTTTGGGGGGGGGGAAGCATGCAGTTAAATGTGCTTTAAATACATGGGATGTGTTCAGCCTCAGTCTCTTTGCACATAAACAGATACCAATATCATAATCTTTCCTACTTACCACTGGAATCTATCTTCTGACCAAATACCTGGACTTCACAAAGCGTGAGGTATTCACTCCTTGGTAGGGTAATTGTAACGAACTGCCCTTTTGATGCTTCGCAGTAAAAACTGCGTGTTTCCCCAGCATCCAAAGAACTTACTGTAGCACATCTGAAAAAGAAAAGAAAAGATCAAGAAACAGTATTAAACAATAACTGAAGAACTTTATCAGCAAGGTGAAATCACATGAAAATTTCAGGACAGAGAGCAAATATTTGCTATGTTTGGGGAACTCAAAAAGCTAGGAATCTGCCTGAAACTTATACACTACATTGTTCTCCCTGAGCCATAATTCTGTAAAGCAGGGGTGCCACAGGATGCTGCAAAAACAGAAGTGGAAATGGCCAATGTTCACAAATTCACTCCGTGTGTGGAACAGAAATTGATCCAGTGAATACGATCAGCATTTGCTGGCATGGTTTCTTTCAGTCCACAGACAATATATAATGGATTACATTGCATCCCCCAATTTGCATTGCATTTTCTTTACATTCAAATGAACGGGGTGGCATTATAGGACAATGTAACTTATGTAATTTACAATACGTATGGAATTACATAAATTACATAAATTATGTAATTTTCCCACAGCGGACAGCAAAATGAAATAATGTATCTTTTGGCAGACAGTGAACTGCAGTGGAACAGAAACAGTCCTGGATGTGATGAAACAGGAAGAACAGAAAATTGTACTTCATCACATCTCAATGTGTAAGACAAGGATAAGGAACCTGTGGCCCTCCAAATTATTGTTGAATTCCCAACTCGCAACAACCCCAACCAACATGGACAATGGCTAAGGATGATGGGAGTGGTACCCCAGTAACACCTGGAGGGGCGCAGCTTCCCCTTCCCTCGCTAGAAAGCATCTGATCCATATACAGTACCTAGGGTTTGTGGTGCCTCCTCTCTCTGTGGAGTTCCCAACTCGGATTTCAGCCCCATTAAGACGTTCAGCACAACAGTCTTGCCGATTGGTGATGCTGACACGGAGTACTTGATACTGCGCCTGCAAGTCAACTGTCCACCATGGATTCCTTTCATAATCTGTGTGGGTGCAGGATCCCTCTGTAAATACACCTACCAACGACCCGTCAATAGCATTCATAGCTCCTCCTAGCGAGTTGTAGGTGCTGGATTGTAAAGCTTCTCCGGTGAGGGCCACATTGGAGACTGAAAGAGAGAGGGGGGAAGTTTCCATTTTATTGTCAGAGGTATGGATTAGCTCCCATTCCTTAGTATGAAACCTTTCAGTGCAAAATAAAACCAGAAGTGTAATGATGCTGCTAAACAGATGTCATATTCAACTTGAGGATACTGCAACAAAGAGCACTAAAGCTGCATACTCCAACCAAATTAAAAGGTTAGTTGTGGCTAAGATGGCATTCTTGTACTCACTTACCTGGGGTAAATCTCACTAAAACAACGGGGTTTACTTTAGTGGCACTAAAATCCCCATCAAAAACAAAGGAACAAGTTAGTTACGACTAATTCAAGTTCCATTGTCAATTAAACTAACCCCTGAGCAGACATAGTTAGAATTGCCCCGAGGGTCCTATCTAATTCAATGTAGTTTACTCTGAGGTAAATAAGTTAGGAGTGCTTCCATTAGTTCCCATAATTATGAATTGTAGCTGAAGAGTTACGTGGGTGGCACTGTGGGTTAAACCACAGAGCCTAGGGCTTGCCGATCAGAAGGTCGGCGGTTCGAATCCGCACGACGGGGTGAGCTCCCGTTGCTCAGTCCCTGCTCCTGCCAACCTAGCAGTTCGAAAGCACGTCAAAGTGCAAGTAGATAAATAGGTACCGCTCCAGCGGGAAGGTAAACGGCATTTCCGTGCGCTGCTCTGGTTTGCCAGAGGTGGTTTAGTCATGCTGCCACATGACCTGGAAGCTGTACGCAGGCTCCCTCAGCCAGTAAAGCGAGATGAGCGCGGCAACCCCAGAGTCATCTGTGACTGGACCTAACGGTCAGGGGTCCCTTTAAAGGTAAAGGGACATTTCTCCGTCTCTCACCCAGGCGCCTACCATTTACCACCCCCATGAGAATACAATCACTGGACATTAATAAAGGCCCCAGCCATCAGACTCAAAAGAAAGAACAAAAAGAAGAGAAACAAAGAAGAAAAACAGAAAAGTAAGTAAGAAAGGAACAATTAAAAAAAGACCAGTGAAGAAAAATAGAGGGAAGGAAAGACACCCAGTTCTTGGTAACACACCCTCCTGTGCAGGTCGTGAAGGCAGGATGGTCAAAAGCAGCAGCGAAAGGAAGTATTTCACGGTCCTTCTTGGAAGCATTGTGTCCTCTTTTTTTGCTGGATCTGTAAAAAGAGGCTGGCAAGGCTCAGGAGAGACCACTTCCCAAGAGAAGCGCTCTTGATTTGAGTGCCCCAAACAGAATTGGAGCGAGGTTACTCAACTCTGGTGGATGCTGCTCTCCTCCAATCAGAGAACTGTTCAAAATCAAGACCATTCAAAGGTACATTTCAAAGGTTCATTTTGTGGCTTGGAGAAATATTTGACCTGTTGCAGTTACAACAAAATAGGGTTGACAAAGGCCAGAGTCTGAGTTAATGAGGCAAAAGATCAGAAACTATACATCAAATATGGTCTGAAATGAAAATAAATAGGAGTCCAGTTCTTTCTTCCAGAAAAAGTTACAGCAACCATTTTACTCGCATCCCATTGATGTGCAGTCATGCACACGTTCATCACTGCTGACCTGGAAGTGGCCCGAAAATGGGAAGGAATGGGGTCAGAGCAAGACAGGCTTATGTGTGCAAGGGTCAGGAACAGAAGCCTTGGGCAAAATGGTCCAGCCTGCAAACAAGATTAATGAAACTACATGCAGCATCCAATAGAAAAAAATAACAAAGGAGCTTCACAGTTTCACCTTGGTCCTAGAACCCCCCCCCCTCCCATGATGTTTCTCAGTGTCCCTCTCCTGCAGCAGCTTCTTATAAGGCTTCCAAAGACAAGGGGTGGTATAGCAGGGAAAATCCCTCTCATGATATTAGCATAACATCAAAGTAGAAACAAAATGAAGCAAGAATGCTTCTAAGGTTAGGAGAGTAATATAATTCAGTACACATTTGCAGGAGGAATCTGCCTGATTCATACTTTCCAAACCAATGTGCTAACTGAAACAAAGCCAAAATAAAAATAAAAAATCCTTCCAGTAGCACCTTAGAGACCAACTAAGTTTGTCATAGGTATGAGCTTTCGTGTGCATGCACACTTCTTCAGATACCCCGTGTCCTTCACAAGCAATCTCAGGCTCCTTTGTCTAGCCTCCCATTGCTCCACCCTCTTCATTCCTCTTTGTGTTCTGAGACCAGGGGAAAGGGGAGCTGGTCGGAGCAGGAGTGAGAGACTCCCTGGATTCTTCAGCAGCCAACCTGATCTCTGCCTCTTGGCCTGATCCTCTCCAGCCTCTTCTTCGGCCTCTGAATCAGGACTGCTCTGTTTCTCAGCCTGTTCCTGCTCACTAAACCCTGATACCTCTTCAGTTTCCTACAACTCCTCCTCCCAGTCTGCTCTCTCTTCTCCCTCTGACCACTCATCATTGTCCCACCACCACATCCCTGGCTCTCAGTCTTCTTCCTTTGGGGGATCCCTTGGGGGTTCCCCAGCTGGTGCCTCTCACCACTCCTCTGTATCCAGCCAGCCCATGACACTGTTTGGGTCTCCCAGATACCCTCCCAGAGCTGCACGGGAAAAAGAAATATCTTGTTATTGCTGTTAGTCTGACGCTGGATGGAGGAGGAAGTTAGCTATATGCATGCTTAAGTGCAGTCCTCCATATCCACAGGATTTCATCCACTGCCCAAGTGTACTGCCTTTACAGTGGAAAACACAGGCTGGCTGGCTTGAGTATGATTACTTGATACTGGTATGATTACTTGATATTGCAGTGTCCACCCCACCCCAATGCAGTTTTTCATGTCAGCCATTACTAGCCTGCATGTCATCACTGGGCTGCTATCATACCTGCCAAGTTGCTGTTGGAGAAATAAGGGACTGGGCAGAAGTAGCAGACCAGAAGTAGCGCTGCCGCCATTTTGGAACTGGGCGGAGCATACTCAGAAGTGACTTTTGATGCTGCTTTGCCCAGTTCCAAAATGGCCACCGCGCCAGAATAAACCAGGAAAAAACAAAAAAATCTGTTTTTTCAGCTAGGAACAGCTGGAAAAATGGGGATTTCCCAGGGAATACGGGAGACTTGGCAGCTATGGCTGTTATGGATTCATATAACCATAAAACAAAAGTGAAAAAATATAAAACGAATCAGCAAATGCAGCCATAAAATCATTGCACACCTTACAGCTAAGAGAAAGTTAAATTACTATAGGCTGTTGCTTTTTCTTTATCAAGGTTGACAAAATTGTGGAGTGTCCCCCCCCCCCCAATATGTTTATTTCTCGAGAGTTCTGAAACAGGAAACATTTGTTGTGTCTAGTTGTATACTGTATTTGTATCTTGCTATTCAGCTCAGAAGCTCAAGGTTGTGTATCTCCCCTCTTTTTATCTATGCAACAGCCCTGGGAGGCAGACTAGGCTAAGTAAATATATGTACCTAAGCAGCAGTTCTTGCCAATGGATTGAGTGGGTGGATGCAGGGCCCCAAATCCAGTGTTGGCATCATTGGAACTTCAGAATGGAAGAAGGGAAATCTGAGAGAAACTAAAATGGACAGATGCACCCATTCCTGACCTAAACAGTTTTAAGACCATGTTCCCTGTTTTCCAACCCAAGAGTAAAAGCAGGGTGGGAGGCATGCCTAGCTTTAGGTTCTCCCTGCTCAATTTTATCTTGCCTAGCTAAAGACAGCTGGAACTCTGCCGCCTGGTGGTTTCTGGAAAACTGTCAATATCCGCTCAACTTCTTCTGCAACAAAGTTCAAGGCTAGCAGCTTCAGCTCTTTAAAATCAACATTATTCAACTGCAGCAATATTGATTCAAGGCCTAAAGATTTAATCTAATCTGGCAGCCTTGGGAACAGCCTGATGGACCTGTTTGCAAGTTATGAACAAACACTAGCTGTGCAAAAGATAGAGAGAGTTCACTTTATCAGATGTACAAACTGAGATTTTTGGCTGGCAGCTTTGTTCAACATGGCCATAAAACGGGAGGAATGGCAGTTGAATGGCAGTAGGAGACAAGCAGTTCAATCTGTATGCCTACAGTAACCTTCTCCAACCAAGCTGACTGGGGCTCCTGGGGTTGTAGTTCAACATCTGGATGATACCCAATAAGGAGAATCTGGTCCTCAGCCAAGCTCAGTTGTATAACCAACCCTTGCCTCACCTCTTGGGTAGAATCACCAATTTGCTTATTCTAAATGTGTTTTTGCCAACACAGAATAACATGACTGGTTTTCTCTCATATATATTCTACCCAGAAACAAATCCCATGGGGCCATGCTATGGTTTCATGCATTATTTCTCTGTTATGGTATATTTATACAGAAATTCAGAGGGGTTCTTCCAAACTCCCTCCACCTGGGAAGGTTTTATTGAAGCAACCAGGCATTGTGTATGGGCAAATTGCACACAAAAATATGCACTGTAGGTTAAATTTGAAGGAAAATCAATTTTTTTGAGTACTTTTAAAAAACCACAGAAACTGATGTGAGGGACTAAACTAAAGACTGGAAAAAATGAATTTAAAAAATTCCTTCCAGTAGCACCTTAGAGACCAACTAAGTTTGTTATTGGTATGAGCTTTCTTGTGCATGCACACTTCTTCAGATACACAATAAACACTGTGTATCTGAAGAAGTGTGCATGCACACGAAAGCTCATACCAATGACAAACTTAGTTGGTCTAAGGTGCTACTGGAAGGAATTTTTTTATTTTGTTTTGACTACATCAGACCAACACGGCTACCTACCTGTAACTGGAAAAAATGAGAGAAACTGTGATTGACATATGTGTCCCTTATTAGCAGAGTTGTAGAAGCGTAGCAAAAACTCCTTGCTTAGCACGCTTGTCAGGCATCTATTTGCCTGCATCCAAGTCCAAGCTGCGTAGCAGATAACTGTCCAGTGCGCTCCCGTTGCGCAGTCTCTGCTTCTATCACGAAAGTCAAACCTCGTTTCTAAACGTCTCGGAATTCTTTCTTCTGAAGTTTAGATAACAGTTCAAACTGCAGCTTGTAGCAGCGGAAACTTTCCAGCTTTCAGTGCTCGTGAAATAAATCACTTTCACTCCCTTGTTCATTTAAACAGAGAGATTTATTGACACCAGCCCGGACTGGACAGATCCATCCCGGCTGGAAGCTTCAACACAACAGACAGAACAGAAACAGACGATGTCATATATACAGATACACAATAGCAACAGGTACTACTTCCTGTTTCCTGTTTATACAACACGTCACAAGCCCCTTGTGATACAGGACGACTGCTGAGCTATTTATCCCTCAGCTCACATCCCTCTCTACCTGATAGGCAAGCACAATGTGCTGTTTTTGTCTTCGTGGACTTTTCTGACATAGAAGACTCAAGCGCTGTTTACTCTACAATATTGGCAGCATATGCCTTGTGGGTTTCTTACAACTCATCTGCTAGCACCACTCACATTCTTTCCAATACTAAAGACAGCTTTTTCTTGCTCGCTGTGGGACAAAGATAAGGGCCCCATGGAAACATGCCATTTTGTTGGCAGGTTTAATTTCCTTCCACCTGCTGCTCTTTACCCCCACAGGTATTGAGAGAACGCAGTACCACATGGTGTAGTGGTTTGTGTCAGACTAACCTGAGAGACTGGAGCTCTGGCATGAAATTTACTGGGTGACCTTTGGCCAGGCACTGCCTCTGATCCTGACCCACCTCACAGGGTTGTTGTGGAGCATAATTGAGCAGGGAGAACCATGTATGCCACCTTGAGCTCCTTGAAGAAAAAGGTGAGGTATAAATGCAGTAAATTAATAAATGCATCAGTGTGCTATTATTAACCTTTCATTGTGTTGAATCACTTTGAGGTTGCTAAGCAGGTTGGTTTAGTAACTGCCTGGACATGTGACTACCTGAGAATCACAGGGTTCTATGACAGAAGACAGGTGGGACAGGTGAGTATCTTCAACAGGAAGGGCCACAGCACACAGAAGTTCTTGAGTTTAACCCCCGAGATTGTTTGCTATCTAAATTATTTCTGCTGGGTATACCACCACTTTGTAAAAGTAAGGGTTATGACTATTTAAATAAATAAAATAGGTAAGAAAAATCAAGGAATGTGTTTCCCCATCTTGTAACAGACGACACACTCAGTCACATAGAGTTTCAAGTTCTACTGTTTATTTGGGATTTCAGCCTATAGATGAGTAGCAGGTGAGTTTAGCAGTCATGGAAGGAGTTGACATCCCTCTGGGTTCTTCTGGACAGCCAGCCAGGGTCCCTCCTTGTTAGCACCCACTAACGATAATTTGTGGTGTCTTTCTACAAAGATAGGCGCTCTTGCTTTGACAATTTCTGCTGTCCCATGAAATGTAATCTATGCGGAAAGAAAAATAAGGCAGCTGAGATACCAGGGTAATTTCTGGGTTGCGGGATCTGTACTCTCCTTGGGATGCAACCTACCAGGGTTGTTTATTTTATTCATTACATGTTTACATTACATTACCCATCCACAAACATTCCCTGGACAACATACTGCAAAACAATATTAAACATGCAATATAGGTTATTAAAACTAATAATTAAAATATTTACTGTCTTCTGTCTTATTAGAAAAGTGTTGTTCACTCCACGGCCTTTTAAGGCTATTTCACACATTCATGTGGGGTGACCACAGCCTCAAGTATTTATTTTCTTTTGAAATTATATACTGTATATTCCGCCTCTGTATGAATTACCCAAGTTCACCTACAATGCACAAGAAACAACACACATGACCAACAAAAGCATATGCGTCTTTTTTTCCTATATGGAAAATGCATATGTATGAAACAGCTGTCACAGATCAAAACCATGGGCAAAATTTCTGTATCCATCACCATAAACACAATGTTTGACCTAGACTGAGGAAGTTCACCAATTCGGCTCCTGAGATTTGAAAAGCTAAGCATGAGTGGTTGACTCAGCCCCTCTTTTCATCTTCCCTGAGGGCTCCTCCAGAATGGGGTTTTTGTGTGGGTGTGTTCTGCAACATATCACTCATGCATTAGCAGGGGATTTATAGTGGACCATCCATGCGTCATTTTGCTTTATTGCTGGTTCTGCAATGCTTCCCTGGTGTTGTAGCATCATTGCCATTTGGAGGGACCACTCTTGCCACAGGGAACAAAGGCAAGACAACAATAACCTGGGACGTTTGAAGTATACAAAGCTACAGGATTTCAGCAGGAAGCTGCAGGACATGTGCTGATTGGAAACCAAGCAGGGTATCTCCCCCAAAACATTTCAGGGACAAAGAGTACTGAAAGCAAGTTTTCGTCGGACTGCCCTGTGCCATCACGAGCAGAAATAACCATGAATGTACTGTCTAGGAAGGCTGTCTGAAAAGGTCACAACTACTGCCTGAAGCACCACAGACACCTCCAAAACTGGCTAAACTGCAGGCTGCAGCAAGAATAAGAAACCACAGATTATGCACACTTACCTTTGGGGCTGTGCTTTCCAGGCACAACTCTGTGTCCAAGCACTCTTTTTCCCGCCCTGGAGCATTCCCCACAAAAACCTGCTCTTTAAAGCTGAAGTGCAACAAATGGCAATTGGATTTTCTGCATAGTGCTGTTTGTTCCAATTCAGCAGTTCAGATATAGAGCTTAAAATGCAGCCCTGTGTCTGGGAAGCGCAGAGGAAAGGTAAGTACGGAGAAGCCCAATGTCCACTCTTCAGCACTACTTCTAAGTTTCTAGAAGAGTTATTGTCTGTTTACAGACAGTTTTACAAGCACATGATTACACCCCTAGGAGAAAGGCTAAAAGCAAAGCTGTTGGTGCGATATGCAAAATGCAATCCTCTGTGCAACTGAGAATTTTGGGTTTTGATTTAAACTTTTGCATTTTGAGAATTGCCAAATTTCTAGCCTCCTTGGCTGGAGGTGAATGCAGACATATACAAGTGGCAGCACAGGGTATTTAAGGTGGACACACTGGTAGCATATTAAAAATGTGATTATAACTACCTGTGCTAGCCACCTGGTTGATGTATATGCCACCTTTCCTGGTGGGCAAAAGTCTTTAAGTCCATCAGGATTACTACTGGTTTGAGCTTCAAAGCTGGCAGATTTGGGAAGCCAGGCCTCTACTGAAAAATTGCTAAGTGGAGTGGTGGTGGTGTCCTTTATGTCCTTTATGTATCCTAGGCAGCATCTCAAAGCAATTTCACAGTACAATTGCTGTACAGAACAGCAGGTAGTGAACAGCTACCTCCCTTGCTGAAAGCATTTTCTCTGGAATCCTCTTCCCCCTTTGCTCTTGCTTTAACAACCTAGCAAGCACATGCCTCGAATTTTCAACCAATGGTATGATTATTTATCATTGACCTTTTTCCTGCTTTTAATGTCATATTTACCATAGCCTCTTTCCAAAGAACCAGCAATTAACTTTGCACAAAGCACCCATTTAGCGCAGACATTGGTCGTCATACATTTGGAATTACTCATAATCTTTACAACGATGTTGTTCGGTTGTTGTTTGTTTGTTTGTTTCCCATAAGTGAGTTATATCCTTCTGCTTTTCTATCATGCATTTCCCAAGTGCAATCATATCTGGAAAGGTCTGCATTAAATTCACCAGATTAAACTGAAGTGATAAGGGACATGATTATAAACAATATTCTAAAGACACAATCTTTCTCCCTCAAAAAGTACACACTACTATGGACCCACATTTGATTTTATCTCATCACACCCCACGTAACTACCGTACTTTTCTGTCTATAAGATGCCCCCCCTATTTTGGGGGACTCAATTTTAGGAAAATGAGGGGAGATGGCCCAAAGTTGTTGAGCCTCTCCCTGCACGCAGCTGCAGGCAGGAAACACTCCCTAGTTTCCCGTGTGCAGCGGCATTGGGGGAATTTGCTCCCACCGAGCTGGCTAGCAGTGCGCCACTTCTCCCCCCAAGCCACTATCTGTGTATTGGACGGCCCCAGTTTTTTGACAGGATTTAGAGTCAAAAAACTTCATCCAATACACAGAAAATTACAGTAATAAGAAAATCAAGGGCAAGGTTTTGCAAATGAAGGGGTGGAGGTAGGCTTATAAAGGCAACCCTTTAGGGCTGCCTTCACCAGCTTGGTACATTGATCAGTGGTTCCCAATTAGCTAATTACTGAGGACCCCTCTTTTTCAAAAGCTAAGCCATGGACCCCCTATTTTTGAAAATTTTGATAACTACGGTAGTTACCTCTGCAAAGCAATTTTTTGGGGGGGAAGTGGGGTAGCCCCTAATAAGCAATGGATTTTAGGTACAGTGGTACCTCGCTAGACGAATGCCCTGCTAGATGAATTTTTCACTAGATGAATGGGTTTTGTGATCGGAGGTTGCCTCGCAAGACGAATTCGTTTCGTGAAAAAATTGTCTAGCAAATCGCGGTTTCCCATAGGAATGCATTGAAATTCAATTAATGCGTTCCTATGGGCAAAAAAATAAAAATTCAATGCATTCCTGTGGGATTCGCAAGACGCATTTTTTGCAAAACGTATTGACTCACAGAACGAATTAAATTTGTCTTGCGAGGCACCACTGTATACAAAAAAGCAGACTAGGGCTGAGCGATAACTGGTTTTCAACATCGTGGTATATCATCAGCTAAGCATCGTGATGGGACCCAGGTGGCGCTGTGGTTAAACCACTGAGCCTAGGGCTTGCTGATCAGAAGGTCGGCGTTTCGAATCCCTGTGACGGGGTGAGCTCCCGTTGCTTGGTCCCAGCTCCTGCCAACCTAGCAGTTCGAAAGCACGTCAAAATGCAAGTAGATAAATAGGAACCGCTACAGCGGGAAGGTAAACGGCGTTTCCATGTGCTGCTCTGGTTCTCCAGAAGCAGCTTTGTCATGCTGGCCACATGACCTGGAAGCTATACGCCGGCTCCCTCGGCCAATAATGCGAGATGAGCGCGCGACCCCAGAGTCGGTCACGACTGGACCTAATGGTCAGGGGTCCCTTTACCTTTACCTAAGCATCGTGATATAGCGCAATGTCTGAAATTAGAGATCAGGCGCAGGGATGAGGGAAGGAGCAGTCACGGAGATCGGGTGGGTGGGTGGGTGCGGGGAGAGAAACAGAGTCACCTCCACTGCATGGCTTGAGTGGGTGACAAGCTGCTGTCAAGATGCACATCCACTGTGGCTGCTGCTGCTTCCTGCTGACTGAGGAAAGCTGCTCTGCCTCAGTGCCAAGGGGAAAGTAGTGCCACAGTGCCTTGTAGTGAGGGCGATCAGCTGCCCTGGCCCCTGTTCTCTGTCCGCGTGAGGTGAGCGCTGCCGCATTATCAGCTGCCCTGGGTCTCCCTCAGTGTGATTGAGGGAAGGCAGCTCAGACCAGCAGCGTTATTGGCTGAGGTCATCGTGTGCTATGGCAGTGCCTTGAGATCGGCTCTCTGTTCTCCCTCATGCGAGTAGCAATATATTGCTGTGTCTTGCCGGGTCAAAATCATTATCGTGGTGTGATTTCAAAAGCGCGTTTGTCCAATAAAGTGAAAAATCACATAGCGCTAAAACAGACCATAAAATTTGTGATATTACCATGCAAAAATGACAAAAAAAATAGTTGGGGGGAGGAGGCAAGGGCCCCCTAATTGGGAGCCACTATTCTAGATGTTTTGGACTACAATTCCCAGTGCATTTCCCCTTATTTTCCTTATTGCAAATATTCTGATGTGCCAGGGCAGAGGAGCAGGGGTTTTTTTTTGTTCGAGGGTTCCAAGTCAGTGTTACACAACCTGAAAACAGAAAAGGACCTTTGTGTAGCCATGTGCCAAGGATGTGGCTTTTGCATGTTTCCTTGAGCACAACTTGTAACAGTGAAGAAGAAGCTGTAGTTTACAAATAAAGGAATGAATGAAGCTTTCTGAGAACAGAACTTGGAAGACCTCATGGTAGGAAAACAATGGTGGAGATCTTGATAAATCAAAAGCCATTATCTTTTTGGAACTACATTAATAGCAGCCATGAAGGGGCTAGGTCTAGGAAGCTCCTTCTCATCCACAAAGCAGTAGGACTGGGGGCCAGGACTGTTTATAGAACAGTGTGTAGGATGGAGATGTTGTACTTTCCTCCCTTCCAAGCTAGTTTTCTCTACTTGATGGGGCAAATATACACAGACTGTAAAAACAAACAGACAGGGAAGTAACTAGAAGAGGAACGTTATGGGGGCAGGAAGGGCTAAGTATTCCCTTTCTCCTGCCATTTCTCTGCTCCAAATTGCACGGCTTGTTCCACCGCTTTGCAAGTAGCAACTGAGCTATCCAGCCCCATATTTCTAAAGAGCAGTCAGGGGACAGTCTTCTATATAAAGGTTGTTTTTCTATATAGGTGACTGTGTATATAAATTAATCAGACAAAGTGGGTGTGTGGTTACTTGATACACATTTGAAAACCTTCCCCTTGATTAGGATGTCCCTGTCTTTTCCTCCCTGCACATGCCCCAGGTGAATGAAGAAGGATGTGGTGATTGCAATCTTTGTATATGGCCAAGTGCAGATTGAATCCCCATTGCCAGAACCACCTGCATCTCTTTTCAAATGGACACACTGTGAGGTAATGCAGAATCAATCTGCAACAAGCTTTTATTTTCAGGATGGAACCACTTTCTGAATAAGTGCTTTTCAGGAGCAAAAAAAAGGGGGGGGCGCACTAGACCTAGACTGAGTGTGGGCTACGTAGAAAAAACAAATATGAAGTCTCCATTGATTCTAGAATAAAATGTGTGTACGTAGTCTTGGTCAGATTCCTGAATCCCCGCTCAAAACATTTTCAATTGAACTGGATGAGCAATAACCCATCTCCCGTGTGTTCCCAGATGGAATTTATTGGAGTGCAAAGATACTATTTATCCTATTTCTAATTTCATCAGCATTCTTCATAATTTTGTCCTGAATAACATGATGTTTGTTCATATAATTATTCCACAGAGCTTAGTTTTTGAATTTTATTTAACTTTAGCCTGCAGTGGGCTTAGAGACTATAGTCAATGCTCTTTGTCACTCTTTCGTCTCCCTTTGTTGCACCCCTAAGTACTTCAGTTTAGATTGCAGGAACACTAGGAACAGCTTTGCTTCTCATTTGTACGTTTTTGGTTTTTGTGACTCAAACTATCCAGTACACTGAGGCCAGCAACAGTGCACATACTTTAATAATGGTCACAATAATTAAAAATGGCAAAGCTCGCTGCACCTCAAAGCATCTCCTGGAGCAACCTTATTAAAGCCACAAGGGTTTTTTTTAGACGTTTTAAGAATCCACAGCTTTCTTTTGCAAATGCACAATAAGTTTCTAGCCCCTAGTACAGTTATAGAGATGTCTTTCTTATATACACGACAGCTTGCCATGAGTAAATACAGTAAACAGAAAATTAAAATCTCATTTTCAAATTTGTTTATTCATAGGGCTGTTTTATTTAAAATTTATGATTTACTTCAACAATTTTCAGTATGAAAGGATTTTCATACGGCAGTCAACAATCCTACAATGTGAACAATTACAGGCAGTGTGAATAATGGCACCAGCTGAGCTTCCACATCTCAGGTGGTGCTTTCCCTCCTTCCCTTTTCGTTTATTCTTTTGCAAAGGAGGAAGACAAAAGATCTCCTGCATATCTTAATAATGCCCATATCCTCCTTGGGTGTTAGTAGTCCTTAGGTAATACCAGCACATTCCCTGTAATCTTGTACGATAACATTTTCCAGTCGAAGATATTTCCTCTAGGAAACTGGCGGAGCTGGAACACATCTTGAATGTCTTGAGATTTCAGTACGTAATCCCACATGTAGAGATCTGTTATTTCCCCCACAAAACGCCGTTCCTGCTGTTCGGATGCATTTTGTGCACTCTGATCCCATCCAAGCATTGCAGTGCCCCCCGACTGAACAATATGCCCTACATTGTGCACTTTTCGGATGCTCCTTTTCCCATTCACCCAAAAGGCGGTGAGGCCATACTCAGCTTCCCAGGTGACACACATATGACTTCCCAAAGTGCTGAGATCGGGGAGGGCAAACATCACACTCTGACCCCCCATGTGTAATCCAAAGCAGCCCTTTGCCTCACGCAAGATCCTCAGTTCGTCCTTTTGAGAGCGGTAGGAGAAGAGAATGACTTTGCGGTCACTCACAGCCTCTACTGAGACCCTCATGCAGAGCGTGAATTCCATGACATTCAGAGGCTGCATCGGAGATATGACAACATAACTCTCCTTCGATTCATTAAGGAAACTCAGAACTCTGCCCTGAAGACCTGGAAGGGGAAACATCATTAGCACTTCTACAGGAAATCACTGTTCAGCAAAGCAGTGGGGAACCTGTGGCACTCCATATGCTTCTGAACTACAACTCCCATCATCCTTGGTCATTGGTCAGGCTGGCTGGAGCCGATGGGAGTCATAGTCCAACACACAACTGAGCACTTACCTAAATCAGTTTCACTGTCTCTCACAGGGCTCCGTCCACCATCATGAACTGCAAAAGAAATGACATGTCTGAGCTTCTGACACTGGTGAGAAAAATATTCACATTACTCACAAGTGTTATGTAACCAAACTTTCACCTTTGGTGGAAATGAAATAAGGCAAATGGTTATTACAGTCCTTCATGAAATATCGGGCTACTAAGATTCATTGGACCTCCTCATGTCAAATATTATGTAAAAGACCATATAAGAGCATCCAATCAAAACCAAGTGTTATATATATTATAACTCTAGCTAGAACACTATATGCAAAAGCCTGGATAATTAATCAGAAACATAATAACAGAGACTTAGTAAGAAAGATATCAAAACAGCTAAATGCTGTAAAATTAACAGCTGAGAGAGAGAGGTTCAGAGAAGTTATTAGTGTCATTAGTGGGCGGAACCTGGCAACACAATACGTAAAGGGCAAGTTGCAAATTTTAAGGCAGGGAATTGATTACATAGCTCTATGAAGTTCTGAAACATATTATATCAGGGAAAATTTAAGAGCAGCTTTCAGCAAAATGAAGATTATGTCTGACAGGAGCTGAAAGTATATAATCTTTTTAGTAACTATCTATCTATGATAGTAAACTTCTGAAATATTCTTGATGTTTAAATTTTGTGTGGGTTGTATGAATTTAATAAATTATTTGCTTTTTTAAAAAAAACAACAACCCAAATGTATGTAACAAAACTGTGGGTTGTCGGACATCAGGAACGGGAAGGGAGAGGTGAAGTTCCAGCAGAAGAGTAGATTTGGAGGTAGGAGAAGCTTCTACTCCCCATCGACAGACATACAGTGGTACCTCGGGTTAAAGCTGCTTCAGGTTACAGACACTTCAGGTTACGGACTCCGCTAACCCAGAAATAGTACCTCGGGTTAAGAATTTTGCTTCAGGATGAGAACAGAAATTGTGTGGCGGCGGCAGCAGGAGGCCCCATTAGCTAAAGGGGTGCTACAGGTTAAGAACAGTTTCAGGTTAAGAATGGACCTCCAGAACGAATTAAGTTCTTAACCAGAGGTACCACTGTATAGTTCTCCAGTAGCAGCCAGTGGGGCTGTGTTGCTCTCCTGGGGTTGCGCCCAACAAAGTCCTAGCCAGAGTAGACCCTTTGAAATTAAGAAACCTAAGTAAGTTCTGTCTATTGATTTCAATGGTGAATAGGACTAACATAGAATAGAATATCACCCGGCCGTCTTACCAAAAGGGGAGGCAAGGCAGCAGGAACTTTGTGTGCTGCGGGTGCAAAATACATGCATTAGCTAGAGCATTGGATTGGTTCCAGTGCTCCTCTCACACCGTGCCAAACTCCCACTGCCTTGCCCACCCCCCAGAGGTTGTAGTGATGCACAATGTTGGGAAGACGGGAGAGCAATGCAGCCCCACCTGTGCAGCCCCATTGGCAGCTACTGACATGATCTATTCATTGGTCAGCTCTGGTAAAGGGAGGAAGGCCTTCTCTCACCTGAGTTGTGATAATAGGGGTTTTCAAACAATCAGTGATTTGGTTCGCCCACATCGCATGAGCAACATGTTCCTTTGCTGTGCACATTAAATCCACAACAGAGGTCATCTACTCACCCACATGGAGCCATGGGTGTGCGAGAACTTGCACTTCACAGAGTGAGAGGAACTCATATCTCCCCGGGATTGTAATGGTCACATACTGGCCCAGCATCCCTGCACAGGTGAAGGACATTGTTTCCCCACGCCCCATGCTGTTGATTGTAGCGCACCTGCAAAGCAACTAGAGCATTACTCAATGGCATGACCACAGAACACAGCGGAGATATGGCATGCGGAAGTATGGGAACCCCACCAATATTTAGGCCGAAAGGACCAATGATATCAGCAAGAGACACAGAACATTTTGCTCAATCATTTCTTTGCAGTTAAACTTCCTAAGAGGAGCCTTGCTGGATCAGACCAAAGGGCTATTTACTCACAATGGCCAACCAGTTGCCTATGGAAAGCCACAACATAAGCAGGGCATGAGTGTAGCAGCACTCCCCTGACCATGCTCCCCAGCATACTGTCTCTGATGCTGGTTGCAATATACAGCCATCATTGCTAGTAGCAATTGATGACCTTATCCTCCATGAATTTATTGATTCCCCTTTCAAAGTCATCCGCGATAGTGGTCATCACTACATATTGTGATCGAGATGCCATAGCTCAACTATGCAGAAATGTAGACAATTCTGCAGCGCGTTCTGCAGCAGGGGTAGCCAATGTGGTACTTCCCAGCTGTCATTGGACTGTAACTTCTATAGTCTTGATTGCCGATGGTGCTTGCCAGGGCTGATGGAAGCTGGAGTCCATAGTATCTGGAGGGGACCATGCTGGATGCCCTTGCTCTAGAATACTTACTCTGTTAATACAACAGGCCTATCTTACTCTGTATGTCATTCATACACATATTAGAAGGAAACCATATTCAACATAGCCACATTGTGCAGGGAGAGACTAGCAGCAATGAGGAAGCTGCTGCTTGGGGATGTTTGGATTGATAGAATCAGAGTTGGAAGGGACCTCAAGAGCCAACCCTCTGCAATGCAGGAATATCAACTAAAGTATCCCTGACAGATGGCCATCCAACCTCTGCTTAAAAACCTCCAAGAAAGGTTGCAATGACAGCATCCTTCAGAATATCTTTTGGAAACTACCAGTTTCATGGATTACAGTCAACAGGATCAGTCCTCATGATGAGTGAGGCTGAACAATTTATTTTATTACTGATCTTATGTCTATCCTGCTTTCCAGCCACAGCGGGCTCTCAAAGTGGCTTACCATTAAAATCTGTACTAAGGTGTGATATAATTAGGGATATTGTGTATGTATGGGACACAATTTGTCTTCTTTGGGTCCTGGCAGTTGACAACATAGTCCAAGGTTCCAGGCTCGTCCCTCCACAGGGAGAGGACAGGCGATACAGATGGACTATGAGACTGGCTGATGCAATAGATGTTAAAACCCAGAAGCAGCCTCTCCACTTATTTAACTGAGAGGTTTAGGATGTTCATGTTTTAGTAGTACTTTTTTTTCAGATTGAGTCCTGCCAACATCACCAGTGGGTAATCAATAGTCTTATACTGCAGATTCCAAACCCCCCAAGTCCTCTGGAAACCAACACGACTAACTGACTTCCAAATACCGGTATGTATATATTTTTCAGTTACTGTATGTATAATTAACAAACCTGCTAGCTAAAACTACAGCAGATTTATTCTCGGAACATTGCAAACAGCTTGGAATTCTTGTTTTTTTTCCATAAAGTGATTGCACATCAGGTGGTATATAAATTGTGTTAAATCCGTAAAAACAAACAAATAAATAGTAAGCTACGCACAACAAAAATGTTTTTAGGATTGGGCCTAAGGTTCCAATCCTAAAATAAGTTTCTTGGACAGTGCCATCTTAAGCATATCCGGCGCCGTGGTGCAAAGATCCCTCCAGTCCCTGTCCCCCCCGGTTTCCCAGAGTTATCAACCTTTTTTAAGGGGGGGGACCCCAAAGTTGACCTTTTTAAGGAAAGGCTGCTCCCGCCCTTGCACTGCTACCCCGTGCTGCTTGCCTGCGGCTGGGCATCGGCTCCCATGGCGGGATTATGGTGTGGGGCTGATGTGTGCTCACTCAGCCACAGTCTCACTGTCCTTGCTTGGGGAGGAAGTGGGGGGAGGAGAGAGTGATGGTAGAGTCACGTTTATTATGTGCAGAGCTTGGGATGCAAGCGCACACCATGCAGCTGAGTGGGTGGTGTGTTGCGGAGCCAGCAGAGAGAGCTCCGGACTGCGGAAAAGCATCTGGAGCCTTCCCACCTCCGACGGGCGCTGGAGGCACGCAGGCACCAAGCCCCCGTTCTGCCTCACTTACCTCCCCGCTCTTCCCTCCCCGGACTCTCCGCCCGGCACCCTACACTGCTTGGCGCCCTGGCTCGCTGCGCCACTACTCCCAATGGTAAAGACATCCCTGTTCTTGGAAGTAGGTTTCACTGAACCCTACAGGACTTACTTCCCAGTAAACAAGTTTAAGATCATATTGCATGTCATCTTTATTGGTTTTCCATCACCATTCATTTGTTAACAGAAGGGAAATACCTGGGATTCATTGTGCCTCCCTTCTGTGGCGAATCTCCAATGAGAATCTCAGCTCCTTTTATCCTTGACTCACAACAGTCTCCTCTGTTTGTGATCACCACAGCAGATACCTGAAATGCTGAATTCAAATCTACCATCCACCAGGGCTCAAAATCCTTCTTTGTCAGGGTGCAGTCTCCATTAGCATAGCTATTGGCCAGTGAACCATCTATGGCCTTCTTTGACTTCCCCTTTTCTTCATACGTGCTCGACTGGGATGACATTTTTCCTACTGCAATGTTAGGATCTGGAGGGGATGTGGAGAAAAAAAAGCACATCTATTTACTGCCAAAACAAAAGCAGAAACACGGATAGCACATGGATATCGAACTGATGTCAGATCAGATAATGGTCCACTTAAAATAACATTCAGTCTTTGACAGTGGCTAACTGGATGCTCTGTGGAAGTTCAGAAAAAAGGGTGAGATGGCAATATCCACACTCTCACTTGTCCCCAGACTGTGGTACTTAGAATCATAGAATTATAGAGCTGGAAGGGACCCCGGAGTCATCTAGTCCAGCCCCCTGCAATGCAGGATTCTTTCACCTAACATGGGGCTTGAACCCATGAGCTCATGAGTCTTACGCAATTCCAACTTAAAGGATTTATTATCTCTGAATACAGAAGATACAAATCGAGCTGTCAATGCTAATAACCACTTACTTATCTTTGATGCAAGTTGTCGAATCTATCGGTTTATACTAGTGTGCTAGTGGCGTTTCACAGGTTACTCATATACAAATGTGTGAAGAGATATTTTGCTGCCTCTCTCACGCACTTGAATCTGATTTTGGTTTTGATGAATGACTCTGAAGGTCTATTCACACAACCATCTGTGTGCACAGTGAACTCAGGAGTACATCAGACATAGAATCACAGAATTGTCGAGTTTACACAGTAGGAGCCTGCAGTCCAAAAGAGGCTTATTGCGCACACAACCACACACAGGGATTTGGTTTCAGCAGACATCAGGAAGTACTGTTTTCCTAGCATTTCCCAAAATCAGGCATCTGCACTTGTCTGCAGCCGCCACCCATGCAAATAGTCATGAAAGACTCCTGGTTTTATCATTTGAGATATATATAAATCATATATTTTGTAGCCAGCAAAAGACACCTCTTAATTCAGCCTCTGGGGAGCAGACAAGATCAGATAGTTCTGTCCCCCACCCTTCTGCCCTGTAGTAATCTTTGAGCCTCTTGTGCTTTTAAGTGATGCTTTAATGGCATTTTGTTCAATGAATGTATATCCCACACCAGGACCTTGTGGTGAAGGGCAGGCAACAAATTCCAACAAACAACAGCAACAGCAAAAATATTATTATTAATTATTATTATCATTACTACATATGCCATCTCAGGCAAGTGGGATAAGGAAGGATTTAGGTTTAAATAAGAGACTAAGGATTTACCTCCAACTGGGATTATTGAAGCATCTGCAATGGCAACATTGCCAGCACTGCCTGGAAAAAAGAACAGCAATTACCAATTCAGGTAGGTAGCCGTGTTGGTCTGACACAGTCGAAATAAATAAATAAAATAAAATAAAAATTGTCCAGTAGCACCTTAGAGACCAACTAAGTTCTGGGTATAAGCTTTCGTGTGCATGCACACTTCTTCAGATTCCATGTGCATGCACACAAAAGCTTATACTGTACCTAGAACTAACTTAGTTGGTCTCTAAGGTGCTAGTGGACAATTGTTTAAAATTTTTTTAGCAATTACCAAGACATGAAGCATACTCACATATGTTTACAGTGGTACCTCTGGTTAAAAACTTAATTCGTTCCAGAGGTCCATTCTTAACCTGAAACTGTTCTTAACCTGAGGTACCACTTTAGCTTATGGGGCCTCCCGCTGCCGCCGCCATGTGATTTCTGTTCTCATCCTGAAACAAAGTTCTTAACCCGAGGTACTATTTCTGGGTTAGCGGAGTCTGTAACCTGAAGCGTCTGTAACCTGAAGTGTCTGTAACCCGAGGTAGCACTGTATAGCTGTTCATGTTTAAATAATCAACATTTTTATATCCTTACATTGCCACTTGAGCCCTGGCTGTGATTTTTGTCTTTGATCACATATATTTGATCGTTTGTATTTCATGCATTACAGTCAACAGGATCCTCATGATGAGTGAGGCTGAACAATTTATTTTATTACTGATCATATATCTATCCTGCTTTCTAGCCACAGTGGGCTCTCAAAGTGGCTTACAATTAAAATCTGTACTAAGGTATGGTATAATATGGGATATTGTGTACATATGGGACACAATTTGTCTTCTTTGGGTCCTGGCAGTCCTTCCCTCTCCGTTTTTTAACCCCAAGTGTACAAACACAAGTAACCTTGCTGGATCCAGTAAAGTCCACATGTCCCAAACAGTTTAGGGTCAATCTGTCTAGCAAAGTACTTAATCAAAACTGTACTTACGTTTGTGTGTTATTAGCCAATGCAAAGCAGCAATAACCAGAAATGCAGAGTTGCGTAACATGTTTGTTATTTTATCCGCTTTTTGGAACACTCTACAGACTTCTCAGCATCTTTGCTGCAGCATCCGAGACCGTCTCCATTCCTTTCAGATAAACCACTTTGCTCCTTGTGCTCAGGCTGTTCCTCAAAACTTGGAAATCCAATGTACCCACACAAGCCAGGCTGTCTTATAGCCGTGAAAGCTTTGAGCAGTAGGGCAGTTCTTGGGCACTGCTTTTTATCTGGCAAGATAAAGATATAATGGGTCCGTGGTGTGACTGACATAACAGGACCAGCCAGAACATAGAAATAGCAGTCAAATTCCAAAAGAGGAAACATTATTCATACCTTTCATACACAACAGGTCTTATGCAGTTGGAATATGATGGGGAGTGGGGTGGGAGAAAGTTGTGGTGTACACATAAAACTGAAAACTAGATATCTAGCCATGTCTACTCAGAAGTAGTTCAGGGAAGTTTTTAGTGTGTGATGTTGTATTGTGTTTTTACTCATTTTTGTTGGGAGCCACCTAGAGTGGCTGGGGCAACCCAGTCAGGTGGGCAGCATACAAATGTGTTGTTGCTGCTGTTGTTGTTGTTGGACGTACTGAATTCAATTACATTTGTTGTCATGATAAAATAGCATTCTACCAGACAATATCATAAAATATAAGTTGACAATTTACTTAACGTAACACTGTTTTTACCAAAAGACTTCAAAATAGCTGCAGTTTTTACTCCCATACAGAAATCATGAAAAGGTTATCTAGGATCTGGCTAATTCTGCCTGTTAGTTTGTTCCAGTTAAATGTTTCAGGCTGTGTACATACAATATCTTTAAAGCACATTTGAAGCACATTTTTCCCCTTTCAAGAATTCTGGACTCTGTAGTTTGTTAAGGGCTGCTGGGAATTGTAACTCTGTGAGGATTAAACTACAGAGCCCAGAATTCTCTGAGGGAAAGAATGTAATTTGAATGTTCTTTAAAGGTATAGTGCAGGCATTCCCAAACTTCGGCCCTCCAGATGTTTTGGACTACAATTCCCATCTTCCCCGACCACTGGTCCTGTTAGCTAGGGATCATGGGAGTTGTAGGCCAAAACATCTGGAGGGCCGCAGTTTGGGGGTGCCTGGTATAGTGCGTACTTAAGATTCAAGGCCATCCGTACAGGTAGACTAGGCAGTTGCCTAGGACAGCACAGCTAAATGGAGCCAACTGTCTCTGGGCACCTCAGAGTACTCCATGACACTGTTGGGGTTTTTAGAGGGCATTTCCAATTTGCATGGGTACGCCCTTGTCCCATTCTGCCTAAGGTGGCAAAATGTATTTCCAGTTTGTAGCCCAGTCTATCAATGTACAGTAGTCTGCATTGGGAAAATTTGAATTATCTATGAAGGCATAGCCTGGAGCGGCAGAAGCTGGAGGTGCAGGAGGAGACCCTACAGCAGGCATCCCCAAACTTCGGCCCTCCAGATGTTTTGGCCTACAATTCCCATCATCCTTGACCACTGGTCCTGTTAGCTAGGGATCATGGGAGTTGTAGGCCAAAACATCTGGAGGGCCGCAGTTTGGGGATGCCTGCCCTACAGCAAAAAGCTGTAGAAACCACCACCCTTCAGCTCTGGAAGCTTGCAATTTCCCCTACTGAAAGTTCCTAATTCATTATTTTATAATGTCAAAACTCATTGCACCAGAGAAAAGAGATCAAGGGCAGAAACAAACTCATTGGACTACATTTTTCAAACATGGGACATTTTTTTCAAAAGCATAAGGGATTAAAAAATTCAGCCAATTTGTGCTTAATAAATTTAAAAGGCTGGAGAATATGGCTGCTTCTATGGGCTTGTTCAGGTCAAACACCAGTTGATGCCTGGCCTGGTTTTATGGGCTCACCCCACAGCACTGCAAAAAAGAAGGAATTTGGGTGTGCAAAATTCTCCCCCCATAATATCTGTCTCCCTAGATCAGGCATCCCCAAACTGCATCCCTCCAGATGTTTGGGACTACAACTCCCATGATCCCTAGCTAACAGAACCAGTGGTCAAGGATGATGGGAATTGTAGTCCAAAGCATCTGGAGGGCCGAAGTTTGGGGATGCCTGCCCTAGATACTCTTGCCTAAAGGCTGACAGAAGCCTCCAGCCAGCTCCACTAATGAGACAAGGAAGAGACAGGTGTGCGGCTTAGCTCATTGGCAAAGGACAGCCTTTGAAACAGAATCAGGTGCAGACACCTGTTGTATAGGGACATCTTGGTCATTTCTGCACTCTGCTTGTGGCATGTGGTTATCAAGATCAGCAGTAAATTGTATCGTGTAAGTGTGGCTTAACAAAGAATGTTTCATTAGTGAGGTAAGGGAAGAGATGGCAGATGGGCTTTCAACCTGATTGGTTGGTCTCCATAAATATTGAGAGGAGAGCTCTCCCCACTCCACTCCACCCCACCCCCCCGGCTTCAGCTCCTTTATTTCATATTGCTGCCCCAATGCATTCTGAAGTACCAATGTGGGGCTCAGATGTTCCCTTTGCAAAAAAAAATAAAAAGATGTTCCCTTTGCTCTGTGATCAAAGGAGGCAACACCACATTTATTTAATTTATTGGGCACTAACTGTCTAAGGAGAGTTGAGCTTACATCATATGAGCACTAGATGTTAATCACAAAAATTCTTTATTTTTATGGATCATTAGGAAAGGTTAACTGATCGGGAAGCATGAATAGAATTTTTTCCAGCTTGCAAGCGACTGGCAGTTTTCCTCTGCCCTCCATTTTTAATCCCAGGTGGCTGTTATCTCTGTTCTGACTCCACACAATGTTCCTAAGCATAAAGTGCCAACATCCAAACACTTGCCTGATGCAGCAGGTGATTCCTGAGTGACGTATAATATACAGGTGGCACTTCCCAAATGCCTCATAACCTTAAATTGTGCATCAGTTCCCTTTTAATGCTGAAGATATTGAGACACCCTGAGTGTTTTAAATATTTACCAATTTTTAGCTTCAATAACAAAATGCATGTGCTTCTCCAAAGTATCCAGCAAAACGCAAGCCATCCATCGTTTGACCTGTGACACAGACTGCCCACCTAGGGTCTAGAGTGCATTTAAGATTACTCATGACAGCTTGATACTAGCCAGGATGCACTAACAGTTGGGTGACTGTGGGGTGAGGAGAGAAGCAGATCACAAGGCTGCAAGGCTGCTTTGATGTTTTCTGACACATCCCACCAAATGATACCCTCGGCCACTCACCCAGCTTATAAATTTACTTATAGGGGTGTGATCATGCAGGGAAATATATCAAACTTCTGGCCTGGTTAACACTATTCACACATGCACACACACACAAACTGGAGTTACAAGTACAAAAATGAAAAGGCATTGAAACAGACCTTAGTTTCAGCTATGGATCATAGTTTGAACTTCATGCAGAGGCCTGGAACCTGAAGCTACTAAAGACCTCCAAGGTGTCGACTGTAGGCAACATGGTGCCCTCCTAATGTTATGGACTATAACTCCCACCCGCCCTGGCCAGCATGACCAATGGCCAGGGATGATGGAAGTTGTAGTTCAGCAACATCTGGAGGGCACCACGTTGACTAGCCCAGTTGTAGAATGCACTCTTTACTTATCAGGACCTGCTTCAGAATTGAGGGCCCTTCCCTGGCAAGATGCCCTCTGGTGGGACCCTCAGTGGTTATCCTGTGGCAGCAGACAGCCACAGCAGGCATGACCATTTTAATTTCCCAGAATGCCTAGGAGTAACGCTACTTCAGAAGCACTAAGGGGGAATCAAATAGTGGGTGCTGGCAGCTGCCTAAGGCCTGTTCCTTATCACAGGGTAATCACAACAAAACAGCTTCCCGACTGTTTTGATGGTCTTTTGCTATTATTATTGCACACCAGCCTGGGATCCATCTAGATCAGGGGTCCCCAGACTTACCGCGCAGCGGGCCGGAGGGCAGGGGAGTGCGCGCCCATGCGCATGCGCACACGCACGCAGTCGGGGGGAAATCGCCGAAAATCACTTGTGCGCATGCGTATGGGCCTCCCCCGACCCGGAAGTGCATCGGAAATGACCTCTTCTGGGTCGGGAGAGGCCCATACGCATGCGCACAAAGGATTTTCGGTGATTTTTTGCCGATTTTGAAGATAGTCGCCGCGCCACGCGCCTCAAGAGCAGGCAGCGGCAGCGGGCAGCGGGGGTCGTCGCGGGCCGGATTGGGAGGCCAATTGGGCCGCATCCGGCCCGGGGGCCGTAGTTTGGGGACCCTGATCTAGATATTCCTAAAACAACTAGCACTTTGGTATCTTTATAGAAAACATACTGTGTTTTTAAAAAATAATAATAATAAAGAGCATGGTTGACAAGGGGAAAAGTGGTCTTTTCATTTATAAAGACGCCATAAGAGTACTTCTGGATGTGAACAGAGACAGATCTGAACAAAGCCCACAAGAGGGAGAAGTGCCATGTAAGAGAACAGAGTGGATATTTTTTTCTTTGCTGTGAGAACCACAAGAAACCATACTCATTCATGCTCAGAAGGTCAACAGCTAGCTGTGAGCTAAACCACCACCAAGTGCAATTCCAGAAATATACCATGTCATGTTTAATACATATACAGTAAAAGTAAAGGGACCCCTGACATTAGGTCCAGTCGTGACTGACTCTGGGGTCGCGGCACTCATCTCACATTATTGGCCGAGGGAGCTGGCGTACAGCTTCCAGGTCATGTGGCCAGCATGACTAAGCCACTTCTGGTGAACCAGAACAGCACACGGAAACGGTGTTTACCTTCCCGCTGTAGCAGTACCTATTTATTTACTTGCACTTTGACGTGCTTTCGAACTGCTAGGTTGGCAGGAGCAGGGACCGAGCAATGAGTTCACCCCGTTGCAGGGATTCGAACCGCTGACCTGATTGGCAAGCCCTAGGGGCCTAGGCTCTGTGGTTTAACAGCAGCAGCAGACACACACACACAGCACCAGTGGGCTCAAGTAAATCTGAACGCTTGTACAGTAGAAGTACAAAAATGTATATATCTTAGGGTGAGTATAGCCTAATAGGGACGTAGATGGCGCTGTGGGTTAAACCAGAGCCCAGGGCTTGCTGATCAGAAGGTCAGCGGATCTAATCCCCGCGACAGGGTGAGCTCCCGTTGTTCGGTCCCAGCTCCTGCCCACCTAGCAGTTCAAAAGCACCTCAAAGTGCAAGTAAATAAATAGGGACTGCTTCAGCGGGAAGGTAAAGGGTGTTTCCATCAGCTGCTTGTTTGCCAGAAACAGCTTAGTCATGCTGGCCACATGAACTGGAAGCTGTCTGCAGACAAACACCGGCTATCTCGGCCTACAGTGAGATGAGGGCCGCAACCATAGTTGTCTGTGACTGGACCTAACAGTCAGGGGTACCTTTACCTATAGCCTAATAAGAACTAAAAAAGCTCAGTGGGCAGTTCCTACTTGGGCAGTTCCTACTTGGCTTCACCCCTGCCAATGTGACTTTGAGGTCCTTTCCATATCAGCTGCAAAAGAGCATTATTTATCCAGAAAAAGTGAGCATTTAGTTTTTTCGAGGCATTGCTAAGCATACACAAAGCAGAGTACAAATTGGGGGGGGGGGTATTTTTATTTTGAAGAACTGGAGGAAGCTGCAGCAGTAAAATTAAAGATCCAGTGGAAAGGCTCTCGGATTCGGACGGAGAAGGAAAGCAATCGGGAGGGGAAAGGGCCTCGCTCAAACTTCCCGCCTTACACGCCTCCTGAAAGATGGTTGGAGCAACCGAAGAGGGCAGAACGCGGGCTTTTCTGGTTTGAAGCTTAACGTCTCAAGCTTCCCGCCAGACAGGAAGAAAGCACAAAGACTTTCCCAGATCTATGGATGGCTTAAGACGAAACTAAACACTTACAACGACCCATACAGCGAGTTGTAGAGGCGGGGAAAGGAAAAACGGGGATCAATTCATTATGCGAGACAGTGCAATACCCGATTTAAAGGAAACTTTTAAAATAAAAATAAACTCAGTGATGTTTGTCTACGTGATATGAACTATGCGGAGTAAACTTACTATTTCCACGTATGTCTAAAAGTACCAAATTTACCAGCGAAGTCTCCGCAGCTCCTTCAGAGTTAAATGCGCTCCCCTCTCCCATCGCAGTGCAGAGGCACTTTGTACTAGCTCACAAATTGGGGTACAGGGGAAGGAAAGAGAATCTCAAGCTCTTCTCGGGATGCGGTGTAGTGGCTCTGAAAAGAGCCTTTGGGTTGGTGAAGCGGGGTGGGTGAGTAAGAGCGGCGCTTAAGCCCTCTCTCCGCGGATGCGGCGCGCCAGCTGGATGTCCTTGGGCATGATGGTCACCCTCTTGGCGTGGATGGCGCACAGGTTGGTGTCCTCGAACAGCCCCACCAGGTACGCCTCGCTCGCCTCCTGCAGCGCCATCACGGCCGAGCTCTGGAAGCGCAGGTCTGTCTTGAAGTCCTGCGCGATCTCGCGCACCAAGCGCTGGAAAGGCAGCTTGCGGATCAGCAGCTCCGTCGACTTCTGGTAGCGGCGGATCTCGCGCAGCGCCACGGTGCCCGGGCGGTAGCGGTGAGGCTTCTTCACGCCGCCCGTGGCCGGGGCGCTCTTGCGAGCCGCTTTGGTGGCCAGCTGCTTGCGAGGCGCCTTGCCGCCCGTAGACTTGCGAGCCGTCTGCTTCGTCCGAGCCATCTTCGTAGAAGCAGAAAAGAACTAAAAGCTGAGCGCTGAAGGCAAAATTTATACACTAGTTCTGCCCTCCGATTGGCTATTGCTAGATGAACAACTCTCACCATTGGATACATTCCACTTGTTGATTGGTTGGAATTACAAAACCTCAAGCTCATTCGACAGTTTGAAAAGGCGCGCACTGACATTTAAAAATCGTTAGCCTCTCGCTTTTAAAAATTTTCCCTCCGTTTTGCATTGCGTAGGCGCCAGGGGCGGGGGAATGTCAAGCTGCGTGTAAACCTAACAAAATTTAAAAATTCCTTCAGAGTATCTGAAGTGTGCATGCACACGGAAGCTCATACCAATAACAAACTTAGTTGATCTCTAAGGTGCTAATGGAAGGTATTTTTTTGTTTCGTTCACAGAAATCACCTTTTTAATTTTCTTTAAAATGGAAAATACGCGTCCATGTTTATCGAGCTGCCTCACAAAAACCACATCGCTTAGGAACTGTTTGTGTGCGCCTATATATAACCCTGTTTATGTAATAAAATATCATTCGGGACCGTATTTTCCGAAGGTGTTCTGCAATTCCAGTAATCCTACCCATTTCACAAACATTTAATACCGGTAAGTGAATTGTAAAAAAAATAACTTGGAGACTGCATGGATACTAATCATTGGGAACTTCGAAGCGCTGGCCGCTTTTGTTCTTCAACCGCACGTCTACAAACCGTATATAGGAGCCGGCTACAGCTCACCAATAACTGCAAAGCGCGGGTAATTCAAATTACCCAACTGTTATTACTAGGAAATTGCTTCCCAATTCGCTTTTCTGCAACCACCAGTCATTCTTTCTGTCCATATAAAACTACGATTTCATCTGGGACACAAACGAAGTAAAATTTATTCATTGCAGTAGAATCATATGAAAGGAGCTCTAGGGTATCTATGCTTTGTTCGGTCATTTGTTTATTGGTCATTCCCACAGAATATAGCCTCCCACAGAATATAGTGGGAGAGGTGACATATTCAAACTGCATTAAACGCTTTTTAAAAATTATGCTTTTCAGATTTATACATTTCACCAACTTCAGTTTTTTAAACATTTCAAAACTTGACTTCTTTCCCTTTCTGCGGCTCCTTAAATTTAACTTTATTATCTTCTGCATATCCAAATGAACTTAATTTGCTCATTTATTCATCTACTTTAAATATATACTCTTATAAAACGGCAAGTTATTACTAAACTGCATTAAACTTTTAGTAGGGGATAGAAAAGTGACGTAGAGCTCTCTTAATGAAAAAATAGGTGGCTCTTAAAAGAGCCGTTAGGTTGCCATCAGTGGCTGCAATTTACTTGGAGCTGGTATACTTCGTAACAGCCTTCGTGCCCTCGGAGACAGCGTGTTTAGCCAGCTCCCCGGGCAGCAAGAGCCGGACAGCCGTTTGAATCTCTCTTGAGGTGACAGTGGAGCGCTTGTTATAGTGAGCTAAGCGGGTGGCTTCCCCAGCGATGCGCTCAAAAACATCATTCACGAAGGAATTCATGATGCTCATGGCCTTGGATGAAATGCCAGTGTCCGGGTGAACTTGCTTCAGAACCTTGTAGACATAGATAGAATAACTCTCTTTCCTAACTTTCTTCCGCTTCTTATCGCCTTTCTTATGAGTCTTCGTCACAGCTTTCTTCGATCCCTTTTTGGGAGCCGGCACTGACTTCGCTGGCTCCGGCATCTCTCCGATATCATGCGCTCTCCAGTTACGCCGGGCTCAACAGCGCTGCTGTTTTTTATATTGGCGATATGCAAATGAGAGAATTGTATTCTTCATTTTCTATTGGCTGAGACCTCGCAAAGAGTTACAAGCGTTCTCATTTCGTTCGTGATTGGTCAGCCAGAGGCCGAGTGTCCATTGGCTGTTTTTAAAGCAATATCTCGGTTTGAGCCAATCACAACTCACACCGACTTTGACGGAAAAATGAAAGACCTGCCGTTCTACCTGGCATAAGCGATCGTTCATTCACAAAAAAACTACTGTATTATAAAAGTTTGAAAGTCGCCCCCTCCTAAATTGTCTTAAATTCTTTAAAGTAAATACACCGAATTCAATGGGGCTGAGCGAAAGCTGGCATTGATTGACAGTGTGAAGGCTGTCAATAGAAGGCTGTCTAGAAGTTAATTGCCGTGAAGCGTAGGACCCTTTAAGAACTAGCCTGCAAATTTTGACAACCGAGACTACGGTATCTAAACCTGGACACGTGGTACAATGTATCTTAATTTTTGACAGCAGTTTCCCACAAGCATAAGGCTGTTTTATACTTTGTAAATCCGAGTCCTAAACATATTGACTCAGAATTGAGCTGCTTTATGTTTAAATGGGACTTACTTTCAGGAAAACCGAAACCCAGTTCTATCAATTTTGGCGCAGAAATAAATCCTAAAATAAGACACCGCCTTATATTTATTTTTCCTCAAAAAAACACACTATGGCTTATTTTCGTATCGTATTTTTCGTGTCGTATTTTTTTCCTCCTCCTCCTGCCGCGGCCGGCATTGCTGCTGCGCCTATCACTATGTCTTATTTTGGGGATATGGCTTATATTCATAGCTGCCAAGTTATCCCTTTTTTGAAGGGATTTTGCCTTATGCTGAATAGGCTTCCTCGCGAGAAAAGGGAAAACTTGGCAGCTATGCTTATATTCCTTGAACGCTTAAAAATCCTGCTACGGCTTATTTTATGGCTACGTCTTATTTTTGGAGAAACAGGGTAGGGACACCATGTGCTCCTAACAATGCATAAGAATGCAGCATAAAATTTGTAAAAATTCTCACCGAAGTGGGAATACACACCCCAAAGAACCTGTAAATTGGATAATCAAGTAGCGCTGCTTCTCCCCCATCTTTCCGCAATACAGTACTTTCAAGCTGATTTTATTGAAGGGCTCAAGTTTTTTAAATAACTTTTTAGAAATTAACTTTTCTGGGATGAAAGCGTCTCCCTCCTATTTCACTTCCGTGGCCGCCTAACTAGATGCACATTTCTCAAGAAGCTACAGAATCCCAGACTGGCGCACCAACCAACCCAGAGCAAGTTGGTATCCCCGCTAAAGAGCCCGATCTAATGTCCCCATTTCCAGAAATTCAGGCCAATAATTCTGCGCGGTCCCAGGAGCAAGTGACTTAAATTCTGACCAAACATGTGCAAGATACACTGTGGCAGGTATATGTATCTATATACAGTATTGCGATAGTGTATGTACATTTGTGACAAGCTCTTTTTAGGAGGAGGTGGGTGGCTCTTAAAAGAGCCGTTGGGGTTTTTTAGCAGCGCGCGGGCCAAGTCTACTTCTTCTTGGGCGCCGCCTTCTTAGCCTTGGCCGCTTTCGGCTTGGCTGCCTTGGGCTTGGCAGTCTTGGGCTTCACTGCCTTGGCTTTGGCCGGGCTCTTGGCGACCCTCTTGGGCTTGACAGGCTTGGCCGCTTTCTTGGGGCTCTTGGTCGCCTTCTTGGCCGCGGGCTTCTTTGGCTTCTTGGGGCTCTTCTTGGCCGCCGCGGCTTTCTTGGGCTTCTTGACGCCGCCAGCTGCGGCTTTCTTGGCGGCGGGCTTCTTGGCTTTGACGGCTGCCGCCTTCTTCTTGGGCGCCTTCTCCTTGCCCTCGCCGGCCTTCTTGCCGATCTTGAAGGATCCCGAGGCGCCGATGCCCTTGGTATGCACCAGGGTGCCTTTGTTGACCAGGCTCTTCAAGCCCAGCTTGATGCGGCTGTTGTTCTTCTCCACGTCGTAGCCTCCGGCCGCCAAGGACTTCTTCAGCGCCGCCAGAGACACCCCTTTGCGCTCCTTAGACGCCGCCACCGCCTTGGTGATGAGCTCGGTGACGCTGGGGCCCGAAGCCTTGCGCGCTTTGGCGGCGCCGCTAGCCTTCTTCGCCTTCTTGGCCGGAGCCTTGGAGGCCACGACAGGAGCAGCAGCGCTGACGGCAACTGCGGGTGCCGTTTCGGACATGATGGCGAGGAAAGAGAAGCGACACACACACACAAAAAAAATTCCCGACAGAAGAAAAGTGAGCTCAAGTAGGTCAGCCGCTGTTTATTTATAGAGAGGAGCTGCCTCGTGATTGGTCCGCTGCAGGGCCCGCCCCTCTGCCAGGCAGACAGGAACTCTTCCGAGCGCCCAGTTTGTGTTTCTTTCGAGTTAATAAAGTGCGATTTTTACACAATACCGACCACCAAATAATCAAATATATCAACCGGGGCGAAGAGGGGAGGGTGCTTCGCATTCATTGCTTTTTTGAAAGCGCAAAAGGAAAGGCAACGTTTGGAAAAGGGCTCTTAAGTCTCGGCTGCAGGAGCTGGGGAGACCTCCCAGGAGCGAAACTTTTGTTTTTCTTTGTAAATTAAAGCAATGTAAGCCCCCAAAACACCCGAAAAACTGTGCGGGTCACATCTTCAGACAGTAAGGTCTGTCACAGGACGTGGTGTGAGTTTTTTAAGCTAGTCTCCTCGTTGCAGTTGGACTTCAAGTAAACGGAGGTAACACAAGACTACACAAAATAGATTCACCATTGCTAATCAGCCAAGCCCTTACCAGCTCGCCTGCGCTATAGAAAAGGTGCTAAATATTGTATTATTTAGGTACATTCAAAGCCAATACTATATTGATAGTGTATGATCACACATAAACACTATTCAAGAGTTTAATGCAGAATTTAAATTACAATCCACAAGGTATGTGACTGACTGTTGGACTTCACTGCAGCTCTATTTTATGCAGACTGATTTAGATACCTTAATAATGTTATACGGTAGGGATTTGAATAAATAATTAAAATCTATTTATGTTTTTTCAGAGCAAACCCCTGGAAAACAACGATTAGACCCCAGGTGACCCTTAGTCTCAAAGTGAAAAGGGCAGGTTTACTCCTCAGTCTTATAGCACATTCTGAGATAAAAGCCATCTTGCTGTCAAAGGAGTGTATTTCGACGTTACTTGGCGTCAAAACCAAATATATATAAATGCTTCTCGTGAGTCACAACTCCGCAGGTGACCGTTTGTGAAAAATATGATTTCCCTTGTTAAGGCTGCATCTCTAAACAAACTTGGGAACAAGTCCCATTAACTAATGTGAGCCTTATTTCCTAGATGCGGCCACAGCTAAGTATATTTGAATTGGAATCGATGGGATCCCCGCCCTCCCCGCCTGGGCTTTGAAGTGCTCTCACATAGAAATTACTGGGATTTAAAACTCCGTCGCGTGCACGTCTACAAGGAAATAGCTCCTTCTGAGTTAAATGGAATTTACACCCAAGGATGTTAAAGCCTCCAACCTCACCAGCTGAAGTTCACGCAGTTTGGGATAATAATAACAATAACAATAATAATAATAATAATAATAATAATAATAATAATAATAATATCAAGAAAAGTGCATTGTAAACTATGAGAAATTGGGAAGGGGAGGTTCAACCCTAAACAGTAATTTACTGTCAGTAAATGTTTGTCTTTTCCTGTCAATATCACTAATCGCTGAAAAACGTTAAAAATGAAGAGACAGACCAAAACGTTCTCAAACAAGATCTTATATAAAAGATTTAGGCGTCTAGGCGAGCTTAGCAAAGGAGCTTCCAGTGAGAGAGAGTCGGCTGGTATTGAACAACATTAAACACAGAAGGCAGAGCTGCTTGATTTTAGAGGGTGAATATTCCGGGGAAAGTCGCCATTGCAAAAACAAAAAACTATAGGGATGCTAAGGAGGCGGTCCGTAGGTGACACAAACCAAAGCGGGAGTTTTCGAATGGAGAAGCTGTCCAATGAAAATCTGCCCCAGTGATGTCAGCCAATGGAGACAGAAACAGGAGCGCACTATAAATAAAGGGTCGCGATCACCTCGCTCCTTTATTCGGAGTTTTAGTTGGAGAGCTAGTCGTGGTGTCTTCGTGAGTGCAAGCGCGCCCAAAAGATGGCTCGGACGAAGCAGACGGCTCGCAAGTCTACGGGCGGCAAGGCGCCTCGCAAGCAGCTGGCCACCAAAGCGGCTCGCAAGAGCGCCCCGGCCACGGGCGGCGTGAAGAAGCCTCACCGCTACCGCCCGGGCACCGTGGCGCTGCGCGAGATCCGCCGCTACCAGAAGTCGACGGAGCTGCTGATCCGCAAGCTGCCTTTCCAGCGCTTGGTGCGCGAGATCGCGCAGGACTTCAAGACGGACCTGCGCTTCCAGAGCTCGGCCGTGATGGCGCTGCAGGAGGCGAGCGAGGCGTACCTGGTGGGGCTGTTCGAGGACACCAACCTGTGCGCCATCCACGCCAAGAGGGTGACCATCATGCCCAAGGACATCCAGCTGGCGCGCCGCATCCGCGGAGAGAGGGCTTAGGCGCCGCTCTCTCTCACTCACCCACCCACCCCGCTTCACCAACCCAAAGGCTCTTTTCAGAGCCACTACACCGCATCCTGAGAAGAGCTTGAGATTCTCTTTCCTTCCCCTGTACCCCAGTTTGTGATTTAGTACAAAGTGCCTCTGCACTGCGATGGGAGAGGGAGCGGTGGATTTCAGATCACTTCCTGTATACATAAGTGTCCCCGTTTCTGCTTTATGAGGCGCCATTTTGGGAACGGGAAGGAACTAGTTTGAACGTTCACAACCCAAGTCTTGACTGGTCGAGGAGCGAAGGGCTTACCTTAAGGTGCCCTGGAGCTTCACTTGCGGTTTTTAATTTGGTAGGAGCTTAAAACGGGGGTGGAGAACCTGGGGGCCCCAGATGCTGTTTTGGCTATACTCTGCCGTCATGCATAACCATTGACCACGCTCCTATCCTCTGCCGAAACTTGGATCTTCCTGTTCTTTAGATCTGCAGAAATATTTCCTCCTGGCGAACATGTGAATCATCCGATTTCCAAAATACTCATGCCAGAGCGAATGTATTTATATTACACACTAGCTGACCCGGCCACGCGTTGCTGTGGTTCTTTCCTGTGATCCCCCACCCACCCTGTCCCGATCCATGACATATCCTGCCCCTCCATAACTGCCAAGTTCTCCCTTTTTTAAAGGGAAATTACCTTATGCTGAATAGGCTTCCTCACGAGAAAAGGGAAAACTTGGCAGCTATGTGCCCCTCCTCCCTCCACCCTGGCTCATCCCTGTGTTTCGGTAGGATACCCTTCCCTCTGTTGTCCCTGGGGAGTGTTGGCCCCTCCCCCTGTATCTCCATACCTTGGCCCCCACCCTTCGAAAAGGAAGTGTTAGGTTCTGGGTTCTATTTCCCAGCATGCACTTTTGTCTGAACCCTCTGTTGTCCCTGGGGAGTGTTGGCCCCTACCCCCGGTATCTTCCTACATTGGCCACCAGCCTTGGAGAAGGAGCTGTCAGTTTCTGGGTTCCATTTCCCAGTATTTACTTTTGTCTGAGCCCTCTGTTGTCCCCTCCCCCCTGTATCTACATTGGCCCCTGCACATGCATCGTGAACATTTCCATCGGGGGTGATGATGTGCCCTGGGACCCAGAGAACTACTTAAAGAATCCCAACCCGGGGGGGGGGGGTGTCAAATAGTGAAGCCCCGTAGCAACAGACAGGCCCAGACAGAAGGAGGGGGGTCATATGGGCCACTTGTCGCGGGCCTTCGAATCTGAAGGGCGCCTGGGTCAGCATATTCACAATCATTAAAATGAAAAAAGTAACAAAAGGATTAAAAACAGGGCCACATTATCTACCTGGCCCGGGCACTGTAAGGGCCTGGCAACAGAAGGCGCGTTCTGAAGCACCCGAGTTGTTCAGTTCCATAAAAAACCCAGGAAGTAGCAAAGGGAAGGTAGGGGATTGTAAATGGGGTGGGGGGTGGCCACTGCAAATATCTGGGGAGAGAAAGTGCATGGTTGTTGTTGTTTTTTTAAAAAAGACACAGAGGCTTACAATCAGTTGTTTCTCCTAAAATAAGACATACCCATAAAATAAGCCATAGCAGGATTTCTAAGCATTTGCGCAATATAAGCCATACCCCAAAAATAAGACATAGTGATAGGCACAGTTCTGGAGGGCCCAAAGGAAGAGGCAAGGCTGGACGCGTAATAAAAAATAAGACATCCCCTGTAAATAAGCCAATGTGGGGTTATTTTAGGAATAATAAATATAAGACGGTGTCTTATTTTTGGAGAAGCATGGTAAAGCCTAGGTTAAAAGGGGCACGACTGCCCTTACTTAAAATGGCCGTCGGAGCCTCGCATGTGACACAACGCCCACTAAATTATAAAACGAAAACCCCTCGCTGTGCCCCCAAGTGCGTGTTAGGAGAAATGATGAACGACTGCCTAATGCTGCCAGGCGTTTTTTAATGCAGCCGCCGGGAGAGGCTTTGGGCTTTGGGTGGAATAGCTGTTTTGGTGGTTGCAAGGCCTCCTGTTTTACAGGATCTCGTGGTGGAGGCGGGGTTTGTGGGTGTGACACGTTGTTGTGTCTAATCCCTGTGACTGCCCCCACGTGTCCCGATCCATGATCTATTCTGTTTCTATTCTGTTTGACCCCCCCCCTCCATGACCGGCATATCTCGTGACATTTTGAAGGATGGTATTTATTTTTGTCTTGTGGATTTTTTTTGGGGGGGGGGGTAGCGGTGCTAAATTGTGAAGTAAAAACCCCTTGCCATGCAGGGGCCTACATAAATCAAAGGCCGTGCTGCGTTCTGTGCCCCCCCCCCCCCCGGGCAGGCCCTGACCTCCACTTGGCAATGTTGGTTTTTTGGTGGGGTTTTTTGGGGGGGTAGTGGTGCTAAATGGTAAAAACCCCTTGGGTAAATGGTAAAGTAAAAACCCCAAGTGCGTTGCTGTGGGTTATCCCCCCCCCCCGGGGGGGCCTGTCAGGGGCCTACATAAAACAGAGGCCGTGCTGCGCCCTGTGATAATGGCCGACTTGGTGGTTTCAGTTGCTTGGTTGATGGTGTCATTTGGTTTGTGGGTGTGGCTTAGATTTCACAGGAAGGGAGGGGGTGGAGGAGGGTATAACGCCACTTGAGGGCGCTGTTTGACTTGGTGGAAATCCAGGTCTGTACCTGCCCAGGTGTGTGATTTGAGGGATTTTTGCCCCCAACAACGCTCAGGGAGTGGCCTGGATCGTTGTGTCAAAATTTCAGGACGATCGGTCAAGCGGTTATGGAGAAAAGTGTACACAGTTTCACGATTTTTACATTTATATATATATAAGATACACCTACCCTGTTCCTCCTCTGCCCTGCAACATTTTGGGGGGTATCCCTTGGAAACACATGCTCTGCTTTTGGAGCCGTTTAGGCTTCGCTTTCCTCCAGGGAGTTTAAGGTGGTATACATGGCTTCCCCCCCCCCCTCATTTTATAGCAAACACACCTGCTCTCTGCAGTATAATAAATCCATAGCTAGCTGACTACCTGTCATTGGCTGCCAGCCCTGAAACCCTTTTATAACCGGAGATGTCAGACGGCATGGGGCCTGTATGCCTGAACCCCACACAAGCCATAGTTACGGTAGGTATTTTGGATTTCAAAATTATTGTGATGTGAGGTGGTCTACCTCTAGATGGTACATACCCAAGTACCAGACCAAGTACCCTTTGGACCAAGTACCTTTGGAGGTCTTTAAGCAGAGGCTTGACATGTATGTCAAGAATGCTTTGATGGCGTTTCCTGCTTGGCAGGGGGTTGGACTGGATGACCCTTGTGGTCTCTTCCAACTCTATGATTCTATGACCCATGGCAATTCTAGGGCAAGCATAGTACTAGCAGTGGGCATACATTTGTGAATGACAATGCATTTTGCCTTGGATTAAGGTGCTGTTTCAACATTCTCGCACTGATACTGGACAGAAGAGAAGACACAGGATTTCACTCCAGTTGTCTATGGAAGAGGCTTGGTGCATCCATCTCTCCACCCCCTTCAGCTTTTATATTTTTTTGTATGATTTTTATTGATTTTATTTTCTCATAACAAATATTCAGTATCATTACTTAACATTCATTTTCCTCCCCCCCCCTCCCTGTTGACTTTCCCCAACATCCATTTCTGGTTTGTTACACCAAATGTTACATTCCCCCTTCAGCTTTTACACACAGCTCATTTCATCAGGTGATGCTTATACACACACTTCTATAGCCAGTTAAAGTAGATATTCATATTACATTCATTAATGTTCTTTAATGGTCAGTCTATATATGCCATCTCTGTGATCTACCATGAATGGAGCCTGGGTTCCTTTCAGGTTCATTTTTAATGGGGGCAAGAGATACTTTTTAGATATACAACTGTATCAGGTTTCCCAAATGGAATGAACAGCTTTTCTCCCTTTTATGGGTTCTTCAGATATTAGGGATATTTGCTAGAGTTCTCTAAGTCGAAACCATCATTAGCTACCTTCCATAGGTGCCGTTTGTCAGGTCCTCAGGCTACTTCTTTTCCTTCCTAAACCCAAAATAGCAGTACAGATAACTAGTCAGACAGTGGTGTATTACATCAAATATTTATTCTATTTCAATAAGACAATGATCGCTCCTGTAAGCAAGAAGCCACAGTAGTGAGTGCAGGATACACAGGGTGCAAAATGTTTGCATGCCACATATGCAAACAGTAACCTGCCCACCTTACAACAATGTGTAAACCCATTTATCTCACCCAGCTAAAAACAGCATTACAAAATATTTACAGAAAGCCACCAAAACAAAACATAAAAACTTGATCAGGTATATGTGGAAGAAATGCTTTAACAGTGTGTTTTGGTTCCTCAAGTAATTCCTCCCCTTAACAAAAATGAGACAACAGGATTTTCCATGAGCACACAGACACAACCAAGTCTTTCATTAAAAAGTGAGTAGAGTAATTGCACCCCTTTTCCACTCTCTGCAGTGGTCGTTCTCCCAAATGTGATCAAAAGTTAACTGGGATGGGGGACTATTGTCACAAATGAAGGAGCTCTTCAACCGGATGCCACTATAACATGGAACCTCTGCCCCTAAGAATAGTAGTCTGATCTCATAATCGCAGAGAATATACAGGTTAACTGGAAACAGATTGTCACAGTAGCCCCTCCATTTCCTTCATGAAAGCTTCATACACATCATCCTTTGTCTGCACAGAAATGGGAGCAGAAGAGCCAGCCTTAGGAGTTGCTTTGGTTATCTGAACAGAAGGTTCATCATCAGGTTTTCTCTGGGTGGTGGCAGCTGTCCCTTTGTTCTCTCGGCGAACTCGCAAAGCTGTGGGCACGAAGCGGGTGATCTCAGCCTTGGGGTTGGTGATCTGTGGCTTGGCGCTGATGGTTGCTGTAGCTTTCTTCTCAATGGTGGCTGCACTGGTGTCATCCACCTTGGGACGCTGGATCAAGCTGGGGGGAGCACTCAGCACCCCAGGGTTGGGAATGGGAGCTGGGGGGAATAACCCAGGTGGGGGCACCAAAGGAGGGCGCAACATGCCCGGACGAGGAGGGGGGATGCCTGGAGGAAGAGATAAAAGTTAGCCTGCTACTCTTTGCTCAGAAGTAACCAATACCAGCTTGAGTTCAAGTTCCTTAATTTAAGGTAATTATATTTGTAAAATTACATGGGACGCCCATTTTAAATCATCAGATTCCAAAAGGTATACCAATGGTTCATAAAACCTAGTGTTTCACTGTGCTGGAACAAAAAGGACAAGAAAATATCACCCTCTAATTTTAGGATTCAACAACAGCTTGTAGTTGACCACTTAGAAATTATCATTTTTATTAAGAAGTACATAACATAGCAGCGGGTGGAGCTGTGGTCTAAACCACAGAGCCAAGGGCTTGCCGATCAGGTCGCCGGTTCGAATCCCCGCGACGGGGTGAGCTCCCGTTGTTCAGTCCCAGCTCCTGCCCACCTAGCAGTTCAAAAGCACATCAAGTGCAAGTAGATAAATAGGTACCACTCCGGCGGGAAGGTAAACGGCGTTTCCGTGTGCTGCTCTGGTTCGCCAGATGCGGCTTAGTCATGCTGGCCACATGGCCCGGAAGCTGTCTGTAGACAAACGGCGGCTCCCTTGACCTATAGAGCAAGGGGAGCACTGCAACCCTAGAGTCGTCTGCGACTGGACCTAATGGTCAGGGGTACCTTTACCTAACTCTTACTAAATAAAAATACCTGAGATAAAAACATACGCCACTAGACTAATTCAAGAAGACCTTTGTTTATCCATAACAATGAATAAGATTCTGTGAGTAAAACTAGTATTACCTGGAGGGGCTGGAGGTGGTAGGCGAGGTGGGGGTCCTCTTGGGGGAGGGCCAGGAGGTAGACCTGGCGGTGGACCAGGTGGAGGGCCAGGTGGGCGGCCAGGGGGAGGTCCAGGTGGCAACAGTCGTGGTAAAGGGCCACGCAGTCCAGGCAACCCAGGTGGCCTAAGAAACGGAGGAGCCCCTGTAAAAGCATTTGCACGAAGACTGTTTAGTTTATGGGTTAACATGGCAATTCCTCATACCATTTACCTGTTCTTGTGCCAAAGAGATAAGAGAGGTTTTTTAACTACCTTGCTTTTTTACAAAAATACTCCAACGCAGCCCATGGTAATGGTGACTACTTTTTTTATCAAAATACTTTGCTTTTTCCTTCTGAATCACATTGTAAAATCATTTACAAAGTGCCAAAGGCAGTCATCCATCCACTGGGTAGCTTCCTCCCCCCTCCTTTTGTTGCCAAGGCTGCAAGAGACTGCTTAAACAAAAACTGGGTATCTGCCTGATGAGAAAGACAAGTGTTTGGAGTGCAACATTCATGTGACGTTGGAGTAGGAATCCTCCACCAGTATGCTAGCTGAGTAAGACAACTGCCTGTTATGGGGATTTCCAAACTGGGACCCCAAAGCAAAGAGAAGCCTGGATTTCTTAAATTTCATCAGGTGCTCACCTGGAGGAGGACCAGGAGGGAGGCCAGTAGGTGGCCCTGGAGGCCTCAAGGGTGGTGCAGGAGGTGGCCCAAGAGGAGGTGGCCCAGGCATGGGAGGCGCTTGCATCTGAGCTGGAGGAACAGGCTGAGGTGGTGGCTGCTGCTGTGGCTGGGATGCTTGAGAGGGTGCCGACGATGCCGTCTCAGCATGGGCCTCTTCCGTGCTTTGCTGCTGGGGTGTATCTTCAGCCTCTGAGTCGTCGTCATCATCATCATCTTCCTCTTCAGAATATTCCTCTATCTCTTTGCCTCCCTCAGGAATTTCCTGGCCTGCAGAGAAATAATGCAGGCTTGAGTCTTTAAAACAGATTATGGGGCATAAAAAGCCAATAAAGACCACAGGCTGACATCGGAAAAGAATTATTTGAAGGCCCAGGGAAAATATTCTATCAGAAATTAAGAAATTGATATTGAATGCTACAAGTATCTCCATAGGGCAGCTATGGCAAGGCCCAAATTTCCTCCAGGATGTTCCATGCCCACTGCCTCATTCCTGTATCCCTCCTGTTGAATGGGGTTGGAAGATTAGCAGCCCTGCCCCAGGCTGGCATAGATTGGAAATAAATTCCAGCAGGTGACATGGGACCTAATCCAGAGTAGGAGCGCAGGGTTCAGAATTTTTCTTACACCCACTTTCTTTCATCTGAAGCATGGAAATGGTTGCGCAGTGCTTCCTCCACCCACGGCACACCTAACCATCATCCAAGGAATGATGCCCTGTGGTGTCAAGGAATTCATTTTCTGGCTAAGTTTTGAAAAGCTAGATAGAATTGGCTTTGGGGTTCCTCAGTGTATCTTTAAGGTTTGAAAGTCTATATAACACTCTTCTGCAATAGTCCTATGTTAATATTTTGTGGGGAGCCGCTTATTGGGTTCCTTCACCCCAGAGTGTCTGAAAATCACAGCGACACACCAGCCTCCCCATGACCAGTCTGAGAAAGCTATGAAAGCATCCTTGAAACCAGACCCTGCCTTCCATCTTCATATTAATTTAATCAGGGGTTGGGACCTCAGGAATTTGGAAGACAACCACACATGCAAATTATGAGTTCAAAGTCACTGCTGTATCAGTCAGCTGATGTGCTAAATGGTCCCATATCCTAGCTTCTATTCATAAGGCACTTTCTAGATAGATTGTTAAAGCAATTCCTTGCTTAATAAACTATTTGTGAGTTAAGTTCTCTGGGTGAACAGACTTCCATAGCTTGCAACTAAAGGTTGGGGGGGGGGAATAAAGCTGAGAAAAATCCAGGCTTTCTTACCAGCCATTCGCAGCATCATGGCCTGAAGTGGCGTGAGCTCTTTCATGTTCTTCTTCTTCTTCTTGCGTGATTTTCCAGGTATCTCAGCAAACCGTACACTATGACCTGCAGAAGTAAAGTGATGGAGGATTAGGAGATCATCAATCACCTCCTCTCAGTTTTAATTTCTGGAATGCTTTAAAAATCCAGGCTCTTCCATGCTGCAATTCAGAAATTTAAGTAGCTATGTATTTTCAAGGCTTCAAGTGACTCTTACAGGTGAGAACATTAGCTGCTAGATTTTATGCTGTACAAAGCCATTTATCTCTTCTAATAACCAAATGACCCAACATTATTATTAGCTATTATTTATAAAGTGCCCCAATGTCCCCCCCAAAAAAGGTAAGGGGGGGGAGAGCAAAACAACAGATTCCGCCACAAATTCTTACATCAAGTTATGCAATTGTTACAATGACCAGATGGAACAGCCATTAAGGGAAACAGTTCTAAGAGGAGGAGGAGCCAAGCAGACTTTGCTGTATTAACTCCCTCTTTGATGCAGCCAGTATATACATCAGGTGGGATACGTACCAGACTAGTCAAGAACGGTATGTTTATAAAGATAGAACTCAAGAGATTGCTTGTACCACTCTACCAGCATTACAAAATAATGCTGGAAAGCCTCCTATAATAGAGCTTAGAACAATAATTCAGATGTTGGCAAAGCATTCATGCTTGCTCTCATCTACTCAAACACTATGAAAGCATAACTATTTCAAATCCATTTTCCTGAGAAGCTTACCCAATTTCTTGTCTTCACCACCCTCCCTTTCAGCCGTGTCATCGTGATGCATGAACTCATCCCCTTCGCTGTCTGCATCGCTTCTGTCACTGTCGCTGTCATCAGTAGTGTCATCGTGCTTGTCCTGATCCATGTCCTCGGGATACCCCTCATCTTCACTGGTACTGGAAGCTTCATCATCCTGTCCTCGTGGACCTGAGTAGTTCAAACATGAAGCCACCAAGAAAAAGCAACGTTCAGCTTGTTTTGCTACTGTGAAGGCTTTCCCTTACAATACGATGGGGTAGGGAGGTGAAGAGGAGAATCAACAGTTCAGGTTCCGATACTCTCCTGCAGACTTCACAGCCAAGAGGGATCATTATGAAATATCAATGAGTATTTGGACTAGTATTTCTGTAACTACAGAATACCTGCATCACCTGCAAGCTGCCCACTTTGATTTCTGGATGGCTGGTTTCTTCTATAAACCCACAGATGTACAGCAAGGTGTCTACAAATGAGCATAGCTGATGATAATTTATATAAAATTGTTCCCAAACAAAGCAAGAAAGCAAAAAAGTAGGTTAACATTGACAATATTTATTTAGTGGCGAGATTTGAACATCATTGTACACCGTAGTTAATGGTTTACCTGAAACATACAGACTGGTTCTGCTTCATTCCTTCCTTGGCACCATCAACAAAATACAATCTCTGGCTTACCATTACATCCAAACAAGCCACTGTTGGTATGCCAAGAACAAACCTTGGTTTAACACTGTGACTTGGAACAAAACCACAATTGCTGATTCAGATATATTGCTAAGCCAGGGATCATTGTTTATCATTCATGCTAGGGGAGTGTTTCATTAACCATATTTAACTGTGGGATGCCAAGTATCATAGCAGTCATATCCAAAAAGCATTCACATAAATCTGAGATTTGGGGGAAGGGGGGGGGAGTTCTAAATAGCAATCCTAATGTATTTCTTGGGAACTAGTAGCTTTTTAATAGCACGTACACAAGAATGCATATGCACACCAGCTATTTCAAATATTTCTTCCATGCTCAAAACATGGAAATGTCTTACATGGCTTTCCTTTCTATTTATTTGCCAACCATCTTTTAGGCCTCCTTCAAAATTGACAATGTGTCTTTTCTTCTCCTTATAGATCTGTGTCCCTAAAACTAAATCTAGTTTTACATCTCTTAAAAATACAGGAGAGCATGAAGAATGTATGAAACTGTCAGAAGATTTCCCCAACTTTTCCACAAAGCACAACTGCCTGTTTACAGAAGAATATGGAACCCCAGCCCCCATCCTCAAATACAATGGTAATAATAATAATATAATATGTTTATTACTTATACCCCACCCATCTAGATGAGTCTTCCCAGCCACTCTGGGCAGCTTTCTGCAGAATATTAAAAACACAATAAAACATCAAACATTAAAAGCTTCCCTAAACAGGGCTGCCTTCAGATGTCTGCCAAGAGTCAGATAGTTGTTTAGTTCCTTGACATCTGATAGGAGGATGTTCCACAGGGCGGGCACCACTACCAAGAAGGCCCTCTGCCTCGTTCCCTGTAACTTCGCTTCTCGCAGTGAGGGAACCGCCAGAAGGCCCTTGGTGCTGGACCTCAGTGTCCGGGCAGAACGATGGGGGTGGAGACGCTCCTTCAGATATACTGGGCCAAGGCCGTTTAGGGTTTTAAAGGTCAGCACCAACACTTTGAATTGTGCTCGGAAATGTATTGGGAGCCAATGTAGGTCTTTCAGGACTGGTGTTATGTGGTCTCGGCAGCCACTCCCAGTTACCAGTCTAGCTGCCGCATTCTGTATTACAGTGGTGCCTCGCTAGACGAATTTAATTCGTTCCACGGGTCTTTTCTTATAACGAAAAATTTGTCTAGCGAATCCCATAGGAATGCATTGAATTTTTTTTTAATTTGTTTTTGCCCATAGGAACGCATTAATTGAATTTCAATGCATTCCTATGGGAAACCGCGATTCGCTAGACGAATTTTTCATAAAACGAATTCGTCTAGCGAGGCAACCTCCGCTTGAAAAATCCTTTCGTTAAGCGGAAATTTCGTTAAGCAGGGCATCCGTTAAGCGAGGCACCACTGTAGTTGTAGTTTCCAGGCCACCTTCAAAGGTAGCGCTTGTGGATGAGAAAAATAACTACCTGTCTCTGGACTGTAAGACACCTCCTCTTCTCTTCTCCGAGGGGCCATCTCTGAGGTGAATCCAACCTTCCGGCCGTACATCTGCAAGACCTGAGGTGGAGGAGGCCCTGGTGGAGGTCCTGGAGGCTTCCTGCCTGGAGGTAAGCGAGGAACACCAAGCCCAGGGGGTGGAAGTACAGAAACAGGCCGGACAGGAGGTCTAGAAACAAGGTTTTGAACAGTATAAGAGCTAAGGATTTACAAGCTTTTCAGTTTGAGCTAGAGAGCTGGGTACCAATGCAGCAGCGGCTGAGCTTTTGCCCTAGTTTCTGGCTACTTATTTATACCCTGTGAATATTATGCCAACTGTCTCACTAGTGGCTGATGTTAGTATTTCTTCTCGACCAGCAACAAAACAGCTGACAGCAAGGACAAGAAGCTGAGCACCAATTCAATTCAATATATGCATGGATTTAATCGACAGCCACACTTAAAACTTTTCTGTACTAGCATGCAGCCCAAATGATGTCAGTCCATGTCTTGTGCCTTAAGCTACACTTCAAGAACCACCATTAAACCGCATGAACAAAAAGCAGCTCACAAATTATAGCATGTGGCTTTTAAAAGCTCTAAAAGCACAAGTAAAATAACAACAAAAGCCAATTTAATCACAGTTGCAGCATCAGATTCTAATCCACACAGACTAACCCCAAAAAGAGCTTTGGCCTTTTCCAGTGCATTTCCTTGCTTACCCATAGGCTGATGTCTTTTTGAGAATAGAGGGGGGCTGCGCTCCAGGCAGGGGGATGTCCTGAATGAGGATGTTGGAAGGGGCATGAGGCATATCTGGCAGGGGGATACTCTCCACTTCGACATGCTGAGCATTCTGAAAGAGATTTTTAAACATTCCCTTAGGTTAATCTTCAGGAGGTGACAACGGGTATGTGACAGAGAGGTGAGACAAGCACCCCTCCATCAGCTCAAATGGGATCACCTGACACATGGATCCTCTCCTCCCAGAACTGCAGTGACCTGTTCATTATGTATCTTGATTGTATAACCCAGGCATCAACAAACTCGGCCCTCCAGATGTTTTGAGACTACAATTCCCATCATCCCTGACCACTGGTCCTGTTAGCTAGAGATGATGGGAGCTGTAGTCCCAAAACATCTGGAGGGCCAGGTTTCCCTATGCCTGGTATAACCTCATGAAAGACTTAGCCCTGGAACCTACTTATCTTCCTCTCCCCTCCCCATTTATTTTGAATTATGTCACTTAGACTGTAAGCAGTTAGCATAAATGAAAACATTTAAATAAAAAAAATAACTACTAGCTTTAATAATCAGCCAAGAGGGCTTTCACTTCCATTCTGAGCCATGTCTAGTTGACTGTAAGCCTGCAGGCAGGAATAGTTGGGGGGGGGTGCACAAACTTTAGGTGCTTTATAAATGAGAAAGCAACATGAAGCAATCAGTGGCATAACATTTAGCTTCCTGACAATTCATAAATGCAAGCAACCATTTAGAAGGAACATCACACGACCAGTCAAATTAATGAAATAGTCAGTCATTCAAAACATTCCAATGAAATCTGAGGAGGGAAAAGTGAAGGTTTCTGGTCACCAAGTCACCAAACTACATAGGGAGGAGATTCAGAAAAGCCAGTTTGCCACCTAAAGGTGTTTGTACCGGTATGTAACTGAATTTCAAATGCAACACACCACTGCTTGCATGTACTGTTACTAGGCATATGCATGGTGTGCTTGTAATTTTTTAAAAAAGCACAGAAGGGCTTAGAAGGAACCAAGCTACTGGCCTTGCACTGACCACACTTAAGTAAGCCAGGAGTAAGAACCCTTAAATCAAGGGTCAGCAACCTTTTTCAGCCATGGGCCGCTCCACCGTCCCTCAGACCATGTGGTGAGCCAGACTATATTTTTTGGGGGGGGGGGGAATTGAATGAATTCCTATGCCCCACAAATAATCCAGAGATGCATTTAAATAAAAGGACACATTCTACTCATGTAAAAACACGCTGATTCCCAGACTGCCCGCGGGCCGTATTGAGAAGGTGATTGGGCCACATCCAGCCCACGGGCCTTAGGTTGCCTAGCCCTGCCTTAAATCAATGCCATTCAAATCTGATGAGGGCAGATACCTTTACAGCATCGAAGTACTGACTGAGCTGAGATCTCTTCTGCTCATATTCCACTTCTAGCTTGCGCAACTCCTTGTAGATGTCTGGATTCTCCTTCTCATAGAGCCGCAGGATCCGCTCAAAGGTCTCACGTAATTTCTTACGCTTGTCCTTCAGCACCTTCTCATTGAGCTGGGGTTGCTGCACTGGGTTAAACTCTAATCCAGTATTAGGATTGAGACAACCATGTGGAAGGAGAGAGATATACAAGCAAAGCCTGAATTAAGTCATTGTTTTCTCTTCCTCCCACCACACCACGTTTATAACACCTGTGCCGTTGTGGCATCCATGTTCAGAAACAGAACCCCAAAGAAAGCTTTCCTCCTGAGTGCCACTAAAAGAGAATACATATTTGGGAACACAGCTTACTGATGCTCAAATAACTCTTGTTAGTTCCCAGGTGGCCCAGCCTGATCAGCAACCCAAGTAGTGACTAGGGAGGAGGGAGAGGGCCTTTCTGGGCCTGGCTCCCCATTCAAGGAACTCTCTTTCTAGGGCAGCTTGCCTGGTCCCATCAGTTTCTAGGATGGCTTCTAAAAGAGAGAAAGAAAACGAACATGGGGGGGGAGAGCTACCAACTCTCTACAGAAACTGGCCACTTGAGTGTACCCAGCCCTTAATCTCCTTATTCCAAAAAACATGGTATCTGATAACATTTGTTACATTAGCCAATGTGTTCCTCCTCCAAATATTTTTTAACTATTAACTCCCATAAGCCCCAGCCAACATGACCAGTGGTCAGCGACAATAGGTGCTTTAGTATAACATATAGAGAGTACCATATTGCCTGCCCCTAATTCTTTCAGCTTCACAGATGCATTTGGCCCCACCTGGTTTCTCCATTCAAGTTTCCCCCAACCCCCAAAAAGGTTTATTCAAACCTACCCATTTCATCAAGTTTTTCCATATCTCGGATTATTTGCTTGGGATCCTTCATCTTCAACACTGCTGCTCTCACCATCATGCGTTGCTTCTTGTTCTGGATTCACCAGAAAATGAGAGAGAGTGAAAGATTCCTCTATCAGTCAAACCAAGCAACATATACAATACAAAAAATAGGGGGAGCCAGGAGTGGGTTTTTGCATGACAGGACTGTGAGCTCAGTTCTGGTACTGGGAAAATAATTATGGGCCAAACATGTGCTTAGAGGCACCCTGTGCCTTAATTTTAAGAGTCTGTTGCCCCCACTATAACGTATCTTGCACCCGGCTCTACTTGGAGGATAATAAGTTTCTAGTTTTAAAAAAAACAAAAACAGATCCCACAAGACTAAAGTCTGCACAACACTGTTCTAAGCTGTTAAAATTGATTTTACATTCCAATTTTAAAGGCAGTGTGTTAACACACCTTCACATTTATACCCTATCAACATTTACAATCCTCAGTCTCTAGTTCTGTGGGTTTTATATTAGTGGCTTCCTGTTTAAAGACACTTGAGTACTTGGTCAAACACTGCTAAGATATTTATACTTACAGATGGGAATAAGACTAATCATCCATCAAGGAAAACGATAAATATATAGCATTAGTACTATCACAATTCTATTAAAAATTCAATATTTCTCCAGCTTTATGAATACTTGGAAAATACTGTATTTTTAAATAGGAAAGGGCTCATCAGTTACCAAGTACTACATTAACAAGGTACGCTTTATGTTAGGATCGTAACTCATAGAAGTACAGGGTCACCAGCCTTTAGTAAAGCAATGATCTCTCACCTTCTTAAGCTCCCTTTTTCGAGCCTCCTTGCCTGCAAAGATATAAATGCTCAATTTCAGTCCCAGTACTAGCAAGCTTTGGGCTGCAATCATAATCACACTTATCATGGAACTCATTGTACTTCAGAGTACACTTTGAATCCTAAGAGGTACTGTACTTGTGCCAGGGAAGGAGCAGAGCAGGAACTGGCCAACATGCACCAGAATGCTACTTGTTCACAGCAAACAACAGCCAGTCAGAAAATCTGGTTTATTGTTGTGTGCAAATGCAACCAGCATCTGCCCAAGGAGGAATCTAAGTCTATAAGGCTTTACTTGTATACTTCACAAAAGCACACACAATGTTGCCTGACCAACCTCTTACTCCACCTTTTCCCAAAACTGTCTTTAAGGAAAAGAAGTTGAGTGTTCTACCATCCAAAAGGAATCTGACTCTTGCAAACACAGCCTGTGTACACACTATACCTTTAAAGCACATTTGAAGCAAATTCTTTCCCTCAAAAAATTCAGAGCACTGTAGCTTACACTGCACATACTGTAGTTATAATTCCCAGGGACCCTTAATAAACCACAGCACTCAAAATTCTTTGAGGAAAAAGTCTGTGCTTCAAAGGTGCTTTGAAGGTATAGTGTGTACACAGCCATAGTAAACATGGACCGACTTGAAGCTGCACAGCAGCACACTTAGATTTAACTATGAGAAAAATCCTATAATTCACAGACTGCAGTGAACCAAGTCATACTGACTGCTCTTCAAATAATTTAATTTAAATATTTGTATATGAGATACAACAGCAGCAACATTATGCCTTTAACTGATTAGCTTGATGTAAAGCACTCTTCTGAAGAAAAATCTCCACTTGACATTACCAACATCCCATTATTTTATATTCCTGTACATTCCTTCACTGACATGTTTAATGCTAAACTGACACTGACACTGTTTAATGCTAAACCCATAGTATACTGTAACATTTTTAGCCTGCAGTGTTAAGTCTTATACCTCAGGCTACAACAGTGTTCAAAACTCCCATTGTTATAGGCACTTTTTGAAACAGGGAATTTAATTAGTGTGAGCAGTTTCTGAGCTCTGGGCTTAGTTCTGCGCCTAAGATTTCAGATTAAAACTGCAGAGTGGAAGGAAAGGAGGACCTTTTTCCTGCCTCCCCACTTCCAGGTACCCGCTAAAGACTGGAGAAGAGACCCTCTTAAGAATATGGGGGGGGGGGCGCAGGGGAAGGACTAGACCATGTGAAAAATGAACATAATATTTTAGCAGTAGTTCATTCATTTTCAGCTTTGTCTTATTAAAAAAAAAGCACCTAGACATTCCATTGTTGTGCCCGTAACCTAGGTTTAAGATGCCATTTGGCTCCTAGCTTTCCTATCTCAGTTTCTAATACTGTGGTACATGCTTTCAACCATGCGTCTCCCCTAAAACCCTCCCCTTACTTAAAAAATAAATAAATTCTGTGTACACTTACGAGCTTGATCTGTGGGATTCATGAACTTCCCACTCTTGGTGGATGACGTGGATCTTCGCCCCATTTTGATAGTTTGTTTATTTTATTGTTTCACTGAATGAAAACTAGACCAGGAAGGGAAAAAATATATATAATTTAGCATAAACGACAGTATTAAACACACGAGTGAAGCCCTGTAAGTCAGGCAGAAGCACATTTCATTGTAATAGTCACGAATAATAATAATATAATATAAATAATAATAACAATAAAATAGTATAATAAGATTTTTTTTAAAAATAAAAAACCCTTTCCTGTTAAAGTCACTCATTTACTGAAGAACGCTCGCCCTTGATCCGACCAGGGTTTTAACACTGGACCATCAGGAGACGCAGCTCTGCACAAAGCTCCAGCCTTCGGGGTATAAACAACTGTTTGTGCCCATCAAGATGAAATGATTTCTAAGTCGGGAAACGGTAACAGGTTACCTGGCGCCAAGGCCGGTGGCTCCAAGCAGGGGGAGGCGAACAGCCCAAATCCGCGCCTGATCCCAGTCGATCCACGGGGCGCGAAGGAAGAGACCGGAGCCCCCCAACCCCGACGGCAGAGCGGCGCCCGGTCGCTCCAAAGAGAGAAAGGGCCCTACAGAAGCCACGCCTCGGATACTCTCCGCGTCGCCGCCATCTTGAAAAGCCGCGCGATCTCGCGGCAACAGCGATAGAGGCGCGGGACGACTAGAGTAGCCCACAACCTGAACTTCCGGCAAAAATGAGGATCTTTGAGGCACGTGGGCTTCTCATCAAAGATTCGTCTTCCGTCCCCAACTTACGGGAAGTTGATTCGGCCTGAAGTAGCGGGCCATTAAGGAGGTCTGGGGTTTAGCACCCCCAATTTAGGATAGCCGGAAGAAAAGGTTAACAGCAAGCACCGGAGCTCATATATTTTGTTTTTAGTGTAATTGTTGAATTTATATATACCCTATGCCCGGGTATATGCCCGGGTTGAATTATATATACCCTATGCCCGGGTTGAATTTATATATACCCTATGCCCGGAGGTTCACAGGGCGGTTCACAAAACAAAATCAAAATATAAAACCACAATGTATATAATCAAAATTAATACAACAACCTAATAACAATTCCCCCCTCCTCCCCAAAAAAGAACCACATTTTAAACGGGCGTAGGATGTCAATGAAATCAACCAAAGTCCTGGTTAAAAAGGAACGTTCTTGCCTGGCGTGGAAAACTGGAAATATATGCAACTCATACTGCTTCCTCCTTCCCCTCAGTTTATGTCGCCTGAGGCAACCGCCTCACTGCCCAGTGATAGAGCCATTAGTATGGGCGTCTGCAGGAATTTTTCGGGTGGGGGGTAAAGCACTAAAAAGGGGAGCAGTCAATTTCTCACGCGAAAATAAGAACAGCAGCTGTCCATTTTGCCTCGTATCGGATTCTACAAATGACAAAAACTTAAACTCTTTGGAAAGGTAAACTGGAGATTATGACTCTTCGGAAGTCAGTGTTCCCTTCCTCTCCTCGCCTGCACTTTGCGGGTATCTTGCATGCAAGGTTTTGCACGCAACTGAGCTTTGGGCTGCAATTGTGAGTGACGTCCCAGGGGTCGCCATTTGGGGCTGGCGAAGTATTGTTGGAGTACGTTTGACCGTTGGCAATGCTGGCTGGGGCTGCTGGGAGTTGGAGTTCAATAACACCTCGAAGGCACCGTATTTGCTATCCCTGTGTAGTTTTACCGTTTGCTGCAACCCCATAGGTGTTAAGCGTGGGGGATTTGGAGCTGGAAAATCAAACTAGCTTCTGACATGCTCGATTGACAGTATACTATTGCACCCCCCAAAAAGTAAAGAAACCCTATCTCAGCCACAGTATCATGGGGATAGTGGTCTGGCCCCGACAGCAATCACTTTTTTCTCACAAAGTACATCCTAACTTAAAGCAAGAGCTACTATATATGCTGCTACTTCCTTTCTGAGTGGACTCCTGCTTCTCAAGTACGCTAAAATCCTGGATTTCTTTATTATTTTATATAAGCAGTTCTCATTTCCATCCTGGCATGTGGAAACGTCAAAGGGAATCATAAAAAAAAAATTCTTTCTATAGGATTTCCGACTACCGGTATTTTCCCTATCTCTATACTTGTCCTTGTTACTAGACGCTCCAGGCTGCAGTGTCTCTTTGGTACTTTGTATTTAGAATTACTGTACAGTACTGTACTGTACTGTAAAGTGGAAAGGTAATTAACATCAGACCGGAAGTGTCTGTATAGGACTGAGACCATATACTTTCCCCCCGTCTCTATGGTAACGGTACCGTCCGCAAATCTCTCTTTCCAGTTCGCCTGAGCTCAGAGGTGCTCAAGGCCGGTTTGTCCTTCAGATCTCCCAAGGTCTGCATCTCTATGGTTAAGGTTTCTCATAGTCGCTAGGCAACACTGAAAGAAGATGCGGGGAGAGGGAGGGCGCCATTTTCGGTCTAGAAGGCCGTTATACCAGAGAAGGCCGAGAGGGGGCGCTCGCCTGCCAATCCTGGAAATAAATTATTCCAAGTCCTTTTCTTGCACAAGCTCAGAAATAATTTATACTGCAGGTTAAATCACACAATGTTTTTTAGAGGGAAGAAGACGGTTCAGATCATATCATATCGAAAGAGCATTAAAATGCTTTATATAAAACATGACTCCTACTGGCAATACTTTACAGAAGTTTAACTTATAAACGTTACCCTAAAGTACATTTTGTTGCAAGTCCCATTGATAGCAATGTCACTTACTTCCAAGTAAGCTTTTTTATGGGGGAATTCCATTGAAATGTTTTTATTGGGAGAAACATACCTTTAGCTACAACATTCAGGCATACACTACACTAGTCACACTTTTTCTTTTAGGAAGCCTGGATAGTTATGAAATTATGAAAGTTGAAATGGATAAAGAAATTTTGCCCCCTCTTAGTCTTAGAACTCTGTGTTAACAAAACCTGTCACTTTCAACAAAGCATGTCCTTCCTGTATCGGTTGCAATAGATTCAGAATAAGCAAAAGAAAGTATGTGTTTTCTTCACACAGCAGATTATGATCTGTGGGAGATAAGTGCTTTCCTTCTTCCCACCGTGGGAGCATCTTTTGAAGATGACTGCAGTGCCTGGCGACAGGTATATAATATCCCCTTGAAAAATGGCCTTCTTGTGTCTTCTGTTGAAAATATTGTACCTTGAGACTGAAATTAACAAGCATGATGATAAAGTCTAAACTATGGGAGCTGGGCATGTACACTACAGCCTAGAAAAAGAATTTTCTATTTGGTCTGCATCATTTTAATGTACGTATTGTGTTTCATGTTTTCTGGCTCCTCTGCTTGAGCCTATGATGTCATTGTCACATTCTTTGTATCATGCAAGACTACCCACCTCACAGCCTCTGTGATGTCACCATATTTACAGCAACTGATAGTCCTACACACCAAGATGAAGTGCCCTTGCCTAGTCCTTCTCCATCGGACTTCTTCTTCATAATAAGCTGAATGGCAGGTTTGGTTGGGACTTCTTTATGTCTATTTTAATTGTATTTCTACCAGGATGTTTTGTTTCACGGTGGTTCACCAATCCAGAAGTGTATGAGGGAGATGTGCATACTAATATGGTCAAATTTGCTTTTACCAAAATGTTCCCACCAAAGCTCACTTACTAATAAGAAAGAAAGTAAGACAAGGAAAGGAAAGGCAGTTATAAGGCAGGAAAAATACCAAGAGATGACAAAGCCATGACTTTAATAATGGAACTGATTTGGCAAGCTTGCTCTTATACATTCTATCCCCCACCACCCACCCACCCACCCACTCAGGATCACAGGTTGGGGCACAGGGTACCATCTAGACTGACCCCACCTCCAACTCATAACAATATTTTCTTATTGTCCCTATGCTGATTTGAGATGTAACATGCACAGATGGAATAGAGAAAAACACAGGTAAATGCATTTATTTGAGAAAACACATACTGTATTCAGTTATATATTGTGCTATTTCAAATTTTATTTCATAATATTCAAAACTCAATAACGCAGTGCATGTTTTCAATATTTCCCACATTACCAAGCTTGATTCACATGGAAAAGGATAAACTGCATAACTACATCTTGATTTCTAGTATGCAGTTGTTGTACAGTGGATTTGTATATGTTTTTTCTACAAATCCCCACTGAAAGGGAGGAGACATTAGGATTGCAATCAAAGGCTACAATCCCAACCCCACTTATCCAGAAGGAATCCCCAGGGAGTTCAACGGGACTTAACTTCTGAGTAAATATGGTAAAGTTTGTGCTGTTAGAGCATTTGCTCATGTCACATACCTGCAGAAACTTACACCTTTCGGTTACTGCTTATCTGCAAGGGTCTTTTGTCTTTAACAGGTTATTCACCACCAAACTCTATATTTCTATGTTGCTTATTGCAAAAACGAACAAGCCGTATTAAAAGGGAAAGTTCTTGTCAGTCATATTAGTATACGTTTCGTGTAATCACCAGTGTGTAGGAACATCCCCGGATATTCCTAATTTAGCTTTGTCTTTCACCATTGAACTTACTTCTGTAATGGCACAATGATAAATCTGTGAGGCTTCCTTAAACTCTGCCAGATGCTGCTCATAGCTCTCAATGCATGCTACAAGGTGATCTCTTTCCACTGCTCCCAATATAGCATGAAGAATTATGTCGATACCCAGCCCCAGAGCACTAATGGCAATGCCTCCTAGAACAGATAACCCAATCTGTGCAAGTAGAGCAATTAGTTTGTTAACAGTAACAGTTACAATATTCGAACACACCAATTTTACAGCTACTATACCTGCAGATGCAGTAGCCTCTCCAAGTATAACAGATACGATCCTGTGAGCTATTGCAATTTTTTCCAACTCAGGCTCTTTGATATCATAAAGCTTACGGTACACTAATGGCTCTAGCTTTTCCTTTATTTCTTTATCAAACTTCCATACCTCTTGCTGAATATCAGTCATGGCTCGGATGATGATGTCACAGTTCTCTTTGATGGTGCCGCCCTCTTTCATTTTAACGTGCGGAATCTTGGCTCCCAGATGTTCATTCAGTGCTCCAATTAGTTCATCGGTAGCCTTAAAATTCAGCTGCATGCAGTCAAGCAGTTCCTGGTGCAGGGCAATCACATCCTGGCGTCTTTGTGGATTGCTTGGGTAGAGAAGGTCACTGAGGCTCATTCTGCAAATATGAGCTGATAATGGAAGAGGAAAGTGGTTCTGCTGTAAGCATTAGGAATTGTGGTTAGGGACGATAAACTCAAGGAGCAGAAGTACAATAAAAAATACTCGTAAGTAAAATACTGGGAGACCACTAACTGATAAAACAGGAAGCCAACTCAAAATTATTAAAGTAATGCCATTGCTACTTCAGTTGATTCCTTTTTTACTTTTTCTATTTTAAGTGTGATTATCTTTGCACTGGTCTTAAGACCTTTTTTTATTTCACCAGATATTTTTTTTAATTGGGAGGGTAGGAGGTGTTATTGGTCTGCTTTTGCTGTTGGCTTTGATTGTACTTTAGTAATTACTAATGATAAAGTTAACAAAAAATCAAATCAATGACCATAATCTCCTTTAGCAGAACGCAAAGAAATTCTGTAGCAGACTGATGAAAAAGAGAAAGGCAAAAGGGTCCTTCCATGGAGTTGGGGGGGGGGGACACACTGAATATCATATGTTATTGACTATTATTGCAAACCGCTCTATGTTCCATCCTGGAGGAAGGGCAGATAGCAAGCTGTTAAATAAATAAATAAAATCAAGTTGCCTTCTGTTGGGCACAGCTTCCTCCAAGCGGACTCTGAAAAGGACTCAAGGGCTTCCAGGGGCTGATGGGAAGACAGGCAACAGAGTTGAAGTGCAGCCATTGGGATGATAATGCAGACTTACTTGCTGCATGAATCCCAAGCGTCCTGTGTTCTTCAGTATATTCATGGATTCTTGTAGCAACACAACCACACACACACACCCAGGCAGATTTCACATTTGGTCACATAGGCATGTTGTTGGGCTTTTCGTTTTATTCTGAAAGAGGAAGCTAATATTTATTATTTGGCAAATGGTGTCTACAAGAATTCCCTTGCAGAGCTAGAGGCACCATTTGGTACGTTGTCTACATTTTCACCATGTGGGAGTTTCATCCACTCCCAGTGGAGAAATGCAAGGTTGAAGTGGCAGAAACAGTAGAGCCCCCCCCCCTAAGATGACTACAGTGGCTGCCTCGAGTCTGTTCTCATTTGTGCTGGGCAGCACCAAGTTGCTGGCTGGTAATCAGAGAAAGACAAGGTGCAGGGCAGTTTTAAAGCATTTCCAAATGCAGCCACATTTAGCCACAGCCTGCCAAGGTCCAAGAGGTTTTATCCCTTTACTGCTAGAGTGAAAATGTTTTGACATCGTTTTTATATTGTTGTAAACCACTAAACCACTGTGATGATGGAGGGACACGGGTGACGCTGTGGGTTAAACCATGTGGGATGCAAAGGGTTAAGTGCAGTCAAGTCACAACAATCCCTAGATAGTCCACTTGGAGGACTGAGGAGGAGGATATGACTAAGCGTAGTTTCCTCTTCCTTCACATGCAAATGAGTTGAGGAAGTGGCAGATAAATCCTGAAGGAAACAGCCATTTTCCCTCTCTTGGACCAGACCTCTTGGACTACACACATCTTAGTGAGTCTCTCCCTCAAGGCCTCCAGCCTAGAGAGAGAGATGAGATGGAGTCTCACTTCTTATAAGTGAACTTCACAATGTATATATTACCTTTTAACTAAGCAAGTCTACCTCTTGAGTGTGCTGTACCTCGAGATGCTTGTAAGTAAACATCTTTTATACTTTTAAGAGCATTGTGTTGTGTCTTTTCTTTTAAGAGGGAAAAAGGGGAAATACCAGGAAAATACACTTTATTTTAGTGGCTTAAATCAAGCCTGCGCAAACGTTCTTCTGCTGTGTATTTTGCAAAAGGGGAATGTTTTACTCTGCTAAAGTTTTGTGCTTGCTAGCGCAAGCGGGGATAGGATATATTAAACAATATCTCCTCATCCACATTCCTGAACATTCCCACAAAGGGTTATTGCGGCCCAGAGTTGCGTATTTTGTGTATTTTTGAAGGATTGATTTGGATTGTGATTTTGAACTCTGTAGGATTTTTCCAGTTAGGATTTCCTGGTTGAGCACATGGTCTCTTTGTTCTGCAGTGTGCTTGGGGGATTAACTACCCCTCCCCTCCCTCAGAGTTTACAGCACTGAGAAAGCTCAGAGGTAGTGAAGATATTTTTGAGATTTTGAATTTGATTTTTGAAAGATTTTTGAATTTTGGAAATTTTTGAAGTTTTAAGATGGCAAGCTCCAGTTTTGATAGTGAGGCAAGACCAAGTTTTATGCTGCTGGATGACAATAATTTTGTGCAGTGGAAGCAGCGCGTTTTAGTTTATCTTGCTGCTAGGCGTGTTCTGCAGGCCATTAAGGAAGAAAAGCCTACAGGAACCGATGCAGAAGCTTTAGCTAAGATAGAAGCTTGGAGTATTAAAAATGATGAAGCCAAGCACATAATTTTGAGCAGTTTGAGGAATGAGCATCTATCAATGATAAATTTTGAAGATGATGCATCTAAGATCCTAGAGGACATTGAACGCATTTATGCACAATCTACAGAGAGTTCCTATAGATACTTGTTGGATAAGTTACTCAAGTTGAAGATGAATTCTAGAGAAGAGTTTACAGAGCATTTTAAGAATTTTTCTGAGATTGTTCAAAGAATTGCCCTTACTCCCAGAGCCTTTGATGATGTGACTAAAGTAACGTTTATGCTTGCATCATTGGGACCTACGTTTGCTCCATTTAAAAGTATAATGGATCACACAAAGGATTTAACTTTTAATGAGCTTATCAACCATTTAAGAGAGGAATGCAGAGATAGCCTTGATTCTCAAGAAAGGAATCCAAGGAGGAAGGATAGCAGCTATGCATCCAAGCATTTTGGAAAGTCCAGACAGACATCTAGAGAAATAATTTGTTTTAAATGCAATGGGAAAAACCACATAGCAAGGAACTGCAAGAGTCAAAATGGGGATAAAGTTGAATCCCACCCCTCAAAACCACAAGGTGTTAAGAAGGGGAGTCATGAGCAAACCATGTTGATGCAGGAGAGGAGTTTAGCTGTCCAGGATTGTGAAAATAAGCGCAATAAGTGGATTCTTGACAGTGGAGCGAGTTCTCATTTCTGTTATGAAAAGGAGTATTTTAATGAGATTAATGGGGATGAAACCTCTGAAATTGAGATTGCTGATGGCAACATTGTAAAGGCAATTGGTTCAGGAACTGTGAATTTGAAATTCAACGTAGATCATGAAACAATTAATACTAAGATAACTGAAGTTAAGTTTGCACCAAAGCTTAATTGCAACTTACTCAGCGTGTCCAGTTTGGACAGGAAAGGTTTTAAAATTACATTTGAAAAAGGACAATGTATTGTGACTAAGCATGATGAAGTTTATGTTCAAGGCACACTAAAGGATGGTGTATATGAGCTTAATGTTTCAGAGAACCAGCAGAACCAGTCTGCAAAGGTGGCGCAACCAAGTCAAAAGGACGAAGGAAGTCTGGAACTCTGGCACAAGAGACTTGGACACAGAGACACCAACGTTATTCTGGAACTACAGAAAGGTGATCTTGTGAGAGGTCTGCAGGTAAAGCAAAGCAACACAAATACACCAACATCAAAATGTATAACTTGTGTTAGTGAGAAAGCAACTAAACCTTCTTTCCCACGTTGTGCAGAGAAGAGAAGCACTAAAGTATTGGACATTGTCCATACAGATCTATGTGGACCAATGAATGTGTCTTCTCTAGGAGGTAATAAATATATTTTGATATTTTTGGACGATTTCTCGAGATTCTGCGTAGCCTACTTTATCAAGGAGAAGAGTGAGACAGTGGAATTGTTCAGGGACTATCTTAACATGGTCAAGAACAAGTTCCAGCGAGCCCCTTCCATTTTAATGTCCGATAATGGTGGGGAATTTTGTTCACATGAGATGCAGGCCGTCATGGCTAGAGAAGGCATATCACACGTGACCACAGTTGCCTACACACCCCAACAAAACTCAATTGCAGAGAGGAAATTTAGATCCATTTTGGAAATGACAAGGTGCATGCTAAAGGAAGCTAACTTGTCACACAGGCTGTGGGGTGAAGCGGCTCGTTGCTCAGTCTATCTTCAGAACAGACTGCCCACAAAAGGCGCAGAGCGCACACCATTTGAACTTTGGCATGGAAAAGCCCCAAATTTGTCACATATACGTGTATTTGGAAGTTTGTGCTACTATCATGTGCCCAAGGAGCACAGACACAAACTTGATTCCAGAGCGAAGGCAGGGATCCTAGTTGGGTACGCTTCTGGAGGAAAAGGATATAGAGTCTTGGATCCGCAAACTGGCAAGACAAGTTCGCAGCATGTAATTTACTTCGATGAGCAAGGCAAAGTTGATACAAAGGACACTGCCATTGATTGTTCCAAGGAGCCACAGGATGAGGAATTTGTGATTTTTCCTTTTGAACCAATACAAAGTACTAATCCAACTTCTAGTGTCGTAGCACCCCCTATAGGTGACACCCGAGAAGACGTGGAGGTCCAGGCCCCTGGCAGCACCAGAGACGAAGATGATGACGAGCAGCTGTATGGGGATATGCCACTGCTGGAGGAGGATGAGGAAGCTGATGCGGTCGAAAGACCAGAGGTCAGACGCTCATCCAGAACCAACAGAGGTGTTCCACCATTACGGCTGTCCTACCTTACAAGGTCGGCGTCTCCACAGGAACCTTCCAAATGGGAAGAGATAGAGAGGATGCCACCAGATGAAGCCAGTCTCTGGAGGAAAGCTGCTCAGGAGGAGATAGATGCACTTCATCGGAACAGGACCTGGACACTCACAGAACTACCTCCTGGTAAGGAAGCAATTGGAAGTAAATGGGTGTTCAAGGTTAAAAAGGGTTCAGAAGGGGAGGTGCAACGCTACAAAGCTAGGCTTGTGGCACAAGGTTTTTCCCAGAAGTATGGAGAGGATTACGATCAAGTGTTTGCACCGACAGTTCGATACAGCAGTGTCAGACTACTTTTAAGTATTGCAGCATCTAAGCAAATGTCAGTTTACCATATTGACATTGCGACAGCCTTTCTTCACGGCGAAATTTCTGAGCAGATTTATATGAAGCAGCCCAAAGGTTTCATTAAACCAAATGAGGCACATCTAGTGTGCAAGCTGCAGAAAGGACTTTATGGTTTGAAGCAAGCAGCGAGGGCTTGGAACCAGAAACTCCATGAGATGCTGGTGCAGCTTGGGTACAAGCAAGGGACTGCTGATAAGTGCTTGTACACCAAACAAAGGAATGGACAGTTTTCGTACATTTTAGCCTTTGTTGACGACCTTTTAATTTCTACGTCAAATGAGAAAGACTATAAAGACATAGTCAAACACCTCAACAGGGAAGTAGAGGTCAAGGAACTTGGAAAAGTGAAATACTACTTGGGAATTCAAGTTGAGAGAGAAGAGGATGGATCGTTCTTACTCAGCCAAAGGCAAAAGATAACTGAACTGATTGAAAGCATGCAGATGCAGGACGCACACCCAGTTGCGACACCGATGGCCACAGACTTCTTGAAGAATCAACAAGGTTCGAAGTTGCTGCCAAACAACACGCAATACAGGTCAGCGGTCGGCAAACTTTTGTATTTGGTTACCACATGCAGACCTGACCTGGCAAGTGCAGTGGGGATCCTAAGTAGGAAAGTAAGTTGTCCCACTGAGCATGATTGGGCTGGAGTTAAGAGGGTTGTTCGTTATCTAAAGGGAACCATGGACTGTAAATTAAAACTGCCAGCTGTCAGAGACCCTAAACTGCTTGGGTACACTGATGCGGATTGGGCTGGGGACAATAAGGATTATAAATCCACAAGTGGCTATGTTTTTATGTATGGGGACGGAGCTATTGCATGGGGCAGCTATAAACAGAAATGTGTAGCTTTATCGTCCACAGAATCTGAGTACATTGCGGCTTCGGAAGCTTGCAGAGAGATCCCCTGGCTGGATCAGCTCCTGAAGGACTTTGGCGTGCCAAGAACGGGACCTGTCAGCTTGATGGAGGACAATCAGAGCAGTATGAAGCTGACACAAAGTGAAAAGTTCCTTGCACGCACCAAACACATTGGGGTCAGGTACCACTACATACGCCAGGTGATCGAGGATGGACTTGTTGAAATGTGTTACTGCAACACTGACCAGATGACTGCAGATGTCCTAACAAAGCCCCTGCCAAGAGAGAAGTTCCAGGATCTTCGTGGCAAGCTGGGACTCTTGGGTGGTTGATTAAAGTTATTTATGTATGTTTTTGTGTATGTTGTGAATTGCCTGAGAAGGGGTTTGTGGGATGCAAAGGGTTAAGTGCAGTCAAGTCACAACAATCCCTAGATAGTCCACTTGGAGGACTGAGGAGGAGGATATGACTAAGCGTAGTTTCCTCTTCCTTCACATGCAAATGAGTTGAGGAAGTGGCAGATAAATCCTGAAGGAAACAGCCATTTTCCCTCTCTTGGACCAGACCTCTTGGACTACACACATCTTAGTGAGTCTCTCCCTCAAGGCCTCCAGCCTAGAGAGAGAGATGAGATGGAGTCTCACTTCTTATAAGTGAACTTCACAATGTATATATTACCTTTTAACTAAGCAAGTCTACCTCTTGAGTGTGCTGTACCTCGAGATGCTTGTAAGTAAACATCTTTTATACTTTTAAGAGCATTGTGTTGTGTCTTTTCTTTTAAGAGGGAAAAAGGGGAAATACCAGGAAAATACACTTTATTTTAGTGGCTTAAATCAAGCCTGCGCAAACGTTCTTCTGCTGTGTATTTTGCAAAAGGGGAATGTTTTACTCTGCTAAAGTTTTGTGCTTGCTAGCGCAAGCGGGGATAGGATATATTAAACAATATCTCCTCATCCACATTCCTGAACATTCCCACAAACCACAGAGCCTAGGGCTTGCCGATCAGAAGGTCGGCAGTTTGAATCCCCGTGACGGGGTGAGCTCCCGTTGCTCGGTCCCAGCTCCTGCCAACCTAGCAGTTCAAAAGCACGTCAAAGTGCAAGTAGATAAATAGGTACCGCTCCGAGCAGGAAGGTAAACGCCGTTTCTGGTTCACCAGAAGCAGCTTAGTCATGCTGGCCACATGACCTGCAAGCTGTACGCTGGCTCCCTCAGCCAATAACATGAGATGAGTGCCACAACTCCAGAGTCGGTCACGGCTGGACTAATGGTCCGGGGTCTCTTTACCTTTAAACCACTGTGATACATTTTTTGAATGGTACACTGATATATAAATATTTTTTATAAACAAATAAATGACTGGATTCCCAGCAAGTGGAGACAAGTAGGCAAATTAAATGGAAACTCACCCCTTCTTGACAGCCGTGAGGACTCTGCCAATTTTACTATCAAAGGAGACTTGTCTTCTAAGCTGAGTGCTGGGTTCAGTTAATAACCATCAGTAAATATCCAAATCCTTATTATCAGTTTCCCACCATCTCAGTACCCATCAGCATCATGCCTTGCCCAACTGCACCCATACAATACAAATAGTTTATAAAGTTCTCATCTCACATGACGGCGAGACACAATTAGGTTGAGGGTTTGTGCAGAGTGCAATCCTATTTTGGACTCTGCCTGTTGGTCATAGGTGAATGCTGACTCCGACTTCTGATGCAGCATCCTGGCTAGCTCAGCATTAGGGGTCACAAGACCACAGTCATTGTGCCACTAACTTAACTTACTTAGTAGGCAGAAACTCGTAGAATCAGTCTGCAAGTCCACAGAGAGTATTTTTCAGAAGCTGTCAAAATGTGAATTCAGCAGGGATTTCTAACTCGTGATACATTTCTGATGTTGAGCAAGACCAAACTACAGATTAAATGAAACACACTTTTAAAAAAAAGCATCCTTAAGCTGACACATTTATTTTGAGCCTATGATGGAGGGGCTCACAGCATTAATGCCCCAAGCAGCAGCCTTAGATTCAAGCAGAAAAAAGCACCTCTCTCTCTCTCTCTCTCTCTCTCTCTCTCTCTCTCTCTCTCTCTCTCTCTCTCTCTCTCTCTCTCTCTCTCTCTCTCTGTCTCTCTCTGGCTTTTGCTTGCTTCAAGCTCACACACCCCTAAACTTGGACTTTTGTCTTTCTAACTACCAGCCCAAACTGTTCATTTAAGTTTAAAGCTTTCTGTTTGCAAGTTCAGCACATTTTATTGCTTTGGGATGGCGGCTTAGTGCTGAAAGGCTTATTTGGTGAGCAAATAAGGAGGTGGGGGTGCTAAATTGATGGACTCTTTCCATTTTGTTTTCTCTTTTCTTTCCACTATAGCAAAATAGTAAACAGAAAGCTTTCAGGAAGCAATAACAAGAAACTTTGCTGAATGGCACTTTCATGTGAGTAGATCTTGGTTTTGGAGAAGGGCATTGTTAGTTAAAATAACACTGTATATAACATGCTACACAGGATCTCCATTTTAATTCCATTGCCATCTGATTGTGGAATGGCTTCAGCAGCACTAGAGGCCTCCAGTGTGAGAACAACCCCCATTTTTATCTGCTGACAAAAGAATGGCCGGTATGCAGGAATGCATTTCAATATTAAACGAAAGGCCAGATTCAGGGCTGGCGCTGTTTCTGGTTTGTTCTATAATTGCTAGTTCAAAGTAGTAGTAGTAATAGTAAGAATAATAATAATCATCATCATCATCATCACAGGGAGTTTAGTTGCCAAGAGCGCAATCCACAGGACGGAAGGAATGCCGGCAGTGGCAGATGGGTGCAGTGGTTTGAGATCACAAGCCTTTCCTGGCATTCCTTCAGGCCTTCATTGCTACTTGATATTTTCCAAAAACCCTTTTGTGAGTCAATTGTGCATAAGTGGGGGGATTTCTCTATACAATCTAAGTCTTCTAGGCATGCTGTTGGCAGCTGACACTAAAGAAACGTTTAAACAGCAGTTGTACTAAGAAATATTGAAGTGAGCAAGAGGAGCAGAGCAGAAGCTAAAGTAGATGCAGAAGCAGCCAACCAACAGTTCAACATTTTATACAACTATATATTCCAACAAAATATATTCCGTGGGCTCCAAATATAGAAATAGGTTTTCAGAAATATTTTATTACCTATTACTAGCTGTATAATAATAGATTTTGCTTCACTCTTGACTTTTTAAATTAAGTGCTATTCATGAGATTTTTGGAGATACATGGCTGACATAACAGCTTTTTAAGAAATATTTTAAATTAGATTTTACATAACATATTTCAATTTAAACATATCATTCACCTTTACATTTTGGATTCTCAGAATCCCCTGACTTCCCACCACCCTTCTCTGGTTTTCATTGTCAATCCCTATTTCTTTCAGTTTATCCCTTTTTTTCTAATTTGTTAGAAATATTATTGTTTTTCCACTGTATTTTGTATAAGTATTACTCTAATCCTGCCAAAGTTTTTAGTTTACAGTTTTCTCTTAAACACATTATAAAATTTTCATATTCTTTCTTAAACTTCTCATCTGGGTCTTTGATTGTCCCAGTGAATTTCGCCATTTCAGCATAGTCCATCATCTTCATCAGCCACTCCTCTCTGGTTAGAACTTTGCCCTCTTTTCATTTCTGGACCAGTAGTATTCTCGCTGCTGTCATAGCATACAAGAAAAGTCTTTTCTGCTCTCTTGGAATCTCTGTACCTAAGACACCTAATAGAAAAGCCTCGGATTTTTTCACAAATGTTATTTTAAACATTTTCTTCAGTTCATTATATATCATTTCCCAGAGTGCTTTTGTTATCTTGCACATCCACCACATATGGTAGAATGTGCCTTCTTTCTCTTTACATTTTTAACATACATTAGAAGCAGTTCTATACATCTTTGCTAACTTTACTGGTGTTAAGTACCATCTATACATAATTTCCATATAGTTTTCCTTCAACAAACAGGACGCTGGTAAATTTTAAATCTTCCTTCCATAATTTTTCCCAAGACAAAAGTTGAATATAACAGCTTTGTTGACTTTCTTCCACTGAGCATACTTTGGTTTGTATTTCAGTGTGATACCTCCCTTTTTGGAAATGCTGGGCAGGTTCGGTTCACAGAAGAGTGAGGAAAGGCTACTCAATGCCAGCCGCAACTTGTACGACTGTGTCTACATGTTTGTTTCTTCCACCAACATCGCCTTCCGGATGCTCAACCAGTTTCTTGGAACTGACCTAGCCATCATTACAGTAAGGGAAAACTTGAGCATCAAAGAAAACCTCCAGCTTCTGATGAGTGCTCTGAAAGAGATGCAGGAAAAAGTGGAGGCAAAAGATCAGGAGATCAAGCAGAAAGTCGGCCTTCCACTGTATTCCAGCATTGTGTTGCCTTCCACCTCCACAAATGAAAAAATCAAGCTGATAAAGGACCTTTATGGGCAATATAAGGGAGTTATTGAAAATGTCAGCGGTCCCGTTTCAGCAGTACTACTGAAAAATGGCAATCTCCCTGATATACTAGACGCCACCATTCGGGATTTAACAAGCAATCCTGTTCTCTCTCTCCGAGTGGGTGACCTTCTCATGACTAATGAAGAAATTGCCAAAGCACTTTCAGACTTCTTCCCCACCTCATCCCATACAGTAGCTGCAGCAACAGCCACAGCCACACGAACAAGGGCTCCAAGCCAACCAATAATTAACACAGCTATCTCACTTACTAACTTCATGCGGGTAGCTTTAAAAGGACAGCCACCTAGTAAATCGGTTGAATTAGCAGCAGGAATCATGGAAGATGCTGTGAAGATCTTGAAGCCAGCTTGCGAAAAATTCCAAAGGACTGTGAAGACAGCCGAAGAGTATATCACATTGATAGTTGATAAGTTGCAGTGAAGCATAAGCTGATTGCCCAGCTGGTAGAAAACCGCTTCTGTTTACATGGCAGGGAAGTTGCACAAATAATAAAGAGACAATTTCTGATTACGGCATCTGCCCTTCCTTCCGCAGCATCTTTAATGTAAATATTTGAGCACTGCATTAAGAAGGACAAACTAGGTACACTTAAGCTTTTCTTGATTGTAGTATTCAAAAGAGGCATAAGCTTAGATTTCCAGTTTAGGAATCTAAACTAGGTACAACTAGGTCAATATGTAAATAGCTAAATATCTGAAGAAAACTGTGCAGCTAAAACAAAAACAAAAAAACTTGTACAAAATACTTTTATGAAACATGTTTTAGATTTGTACATATCCTTTTCCAGTACAGTGGTACCTCAGTTTACGAACTTAATCCATTCCGGAAGTCCATTCTTAAACCGAAACCGTTCTTAAACCGAGGCGCGCTTTCCCTAATGAGGCCTCCCATCACCAGTGCCCTTCCACTGTTCAGATTCCGTTCTTAGACCGAGGTAAAGTTTGCAAACCAGGACACTACTTCCGGTTTTGCGGAGTTTGTAAACCGAATCGTTTTTAAACAGGACTGTTCTTAAACTGAGGTACCACTGTAATATCAGTGGCAGCCTGAAAGAAATGTAGGGACACACATAAGTGGGGGACAAAGGTGCCAGCTCCTGGGGGTGAGGCACTTGGGGGGGGGCAATGTATTTTAGGGGGTGGGGCCCCTCAATATTCAGCGGGCGTTCGGCTCCGCCCCTGGCTCTTTGTGACATCTCAGCCATGACGTCAGGACATTGTGCAATGTCAGGACAACGTGTTGGGCCTCCTGGAACTTCTTGAGAAGATCACATCTCTGGTGGTGCTTATTCAGCCCCAAAACAGATCACCCTTGTGCACCCTTCCAACTCCCTTCTGTGATTCTCTAATTAGTTAGACAGGACTTACCCTTGTGGAAGCCATGCTGGTTCTTCTTCAGTAAGGCTTATCCTTCTATATGGTACTAGCTGGCCCTGCCACGTGTTGCCGTGGCTAATCTCTGTGACTGCCACCACCCTGTGTTGATCCATGACGTATCCCACCCCCTACTCCCCCCATCCCCGGGGTTTCCCTGTGATTCCCCCCAATCTGTCCCATCCCATGACGTATCACACCCCCTCTTACCCCCACCCCCAGGTCATCCCTGTGACTGGCCCCACCGTGTCCTGACCTATCCCGTCCCCTCCTTCCTCCAACCCCCACCCAGGCGAGTCAGTACCTCCATTCGGCCTAGTCTGTAAAGTCTTCGGCCTACTATGTAAATGGCAGCTGAGGTGCTGTTGAGAGGAAAGGTTCTATAGGTGTAGTACCAGTGTAGCCACCGCTAGAGGGCACTGGTTTGCAACCTGGTTCTTTTCCCAGCATGCACTTTTGGCTGAGTGGTGCATTTTGGAAGAAGGGTTTTTGGGGGTTTCACCTGGCAGAGGTGTGGCATCTGTCTTTGAAAACCTTATAAGAGGCTTCGGACATTCGCTTTGGACGTTGTGTTCAAATTTGAACGCAATCGGTGAAGCGGTTTAGGAGAAAAGTGGATGAGTTTACATTTTCATATATTTACTGTACTGTATATAGATAAGCGAGTTTCCTAGGTTCCTAGATATAATCAAAACCAGCAATTTATACTAGCTCCATTCTTTAAAGTGATCCTAATGAATGAAAGGCATCAAAAACACTGCACTAACATGCTTTAGGATAAATTTCTCCTGGGCAGTGTCAAGTATAGAATGAAGATTGTCCAGTACTCCAAGAAAGCGAGGGGACACTAGTACTCTTACCAGGGCAGTTGTGTATAGGAATGCTTGAGAAAATTGATGTCGGCAAATTCTGATAGGAACTGACCTGCTTGGCACCTTCTGTACTGAAGTGTGAACGAGAACGTCCTTTATCCATTGGATTTTGCATTCCCCCCAATGACGTGACATAGCTTGTGCTTCAAAAATTTATTAAAATTCATATTTTGAAAGGGAACATGCTTAGAAATACACATTTAAATATGTATTTGCATACAATTCTTTTGGTGCGATTTTTTTTTAAAAAAAGCAGATTAATGTGAAAGCAGAACAGAATTGACTGATGACAAGTGAACACAAATGAATATGACATGGACCAGAAATAGACTGATTCATTATTCAGCCATACTCATAAGTGCCTTTTAATTAAGTGATGGTTTCACTGGTGCTTTGAACAGCAACTTGAGAATTAGAAATTGCTGCTCACCATAGGTGAGTAACGAACTGCAACTTTCAGTTAAAATAAAAAAAATCCTTCAGTAGCACCTTAAAGACCAACTAAGTTTATATTTTGGTATGAGCTTTCGTGTGCATGCACACTTCTTCAGATACACTAGAAATCTTCAGATACACTAGATACACAGTTAAAAGAGATGGCTCAATAGATATTGTCACTATCTAACATACCTTGATTGGAATGTAATGGACATTAAGGCAATTAATCTACTTGTTTCAGAAATTCTACATTGGACGCTAGTAAGTGGCAACCATGTTGTGCAAGGGAAAACTAAAATATAATGTCTTGGGAAACGTGCTCCTAAATTTCCTGCCAAGCTCCCAAAAACAGCTTGAATTAGAAATTGCAGGAGACTGCTTCAACTCTAAAATTATATCTTCATTTTGGGCTGCTACTTTATTCATTAACTGAAATCACCATATGATGGCAGCAGAACAGCAACAATGAATCAGGTAACCAGAAAAAATTTTTTTACATCCGTCTTCTCAAGGATAAAAAGTACCAGGGCTGGACATTTAACTAGTGGTTCCAAGTGCTAATCAAACACATGCAGTGCTTTTTTCGGGGGGGGGGGGGTACACACACCCCTAAACATTTTGTGAATCTTTGTACTTTTGTCCCTTTACTGTATTTATTTTTCCTGATTTGAACTATAAAATGGTGATTTTCTTGAGTCAAAATGAGAGCACCCCTAAACATTTTTTAAGGAAAAAAGCACTGAACACATGTAATGTTAACGTATTTGTCTATTAGACACTTACATACTAGAAACAGGAAAGAGCTAGACATTATCATTTTTTGAACACTATTCTCTGATTAACTTATTCAGATGTTCAGTAGAATATTTGTCAAAAACTACAAGCAGCATATCCCTGTTGCACTCCAGTAAGATGCTATCTCTATGCCATTCTGTTTCAAGCAGCCTTCTTTCCTGAAACGGTGAGGTTGTCATGTAGCCAATCAGTTTAGCTAAGCAACAACATCACTGAGAGCAAACAAAGCTTCTGGGCAATGCCTTCACTCTGAACAGTTTTGTCTGCCCTCTGTGATTTCACCACTGAACAATTCTGATTGGTTACATGACCAGCCTCCTGGAAGAAGACCAATGATGTTTGTTTAATGGCAGGAGCCAGTTGGGGGATGCAAGCAACAACAAGCTAGCCCAAATGAAAGGGTTTGGAGTGCTTTCTGATTTATTTATTTTTTTGGCCCCCTCCCCAGATTCCCTTTTTCAATGCCAAAATTGGAACAGTGAGAAATTTTGACAGGACACCTCTGCAGTATTCCAAAGATGCTTCAAGGCGTTCACAAGGAGAGCCTGCCCCAGAAATGATTGTCGGCTTGGTAGACTTTTGTGCTTACTAACCAATTTATCCTTGCTTGCCCCCACCCCCTTAGCATGGAATGCCGGTTACTTTCCAACAAGTGTTGGCATTTATAGAGGTGATTCCTCCTAGAAATGCTCCTTGCAAAGAGAAGCCTCTTAACTGCTTGTTATTTCCTGTCTGGAAAGTGGAAAGATTATTATTAGGTTTTGCTAGGGAAACCAATCCAATTGTCCTTTTTATTCGGTGCTCCTTCTGCCCACCCCTACCCCCATCGCAATTGCTTTTACTCTCAGCCTCTGTCCCAGCCAAGTGAGAACAGGAGATGCCCCCTCTTCTTCAGTTTCCAAAGAAATAGCCATAGGCTGTCTGGAATCCCACTACTTCGGAGTAGTAGTCGCAGGGGGCGTAGTTTTCACACTGTTCTTGCTTCATCTCCATTGGGGTTTTGAACATTTCTTGGTACCTGGAGAACAGAGGGAGGAAGAAGCCACACACATGAGACGTTCCCTCGTGCAAATTCTTTGGTTCAGGCTGCACAGCATGAAGCCAGTTTTCCGAGAACCCAGTTCAGTACTGGGCACTCCATTTAACTGTCTCTACAATGTAGACAGTTGGTGAATTAGGCTATGCACCAACCATACATTTAAAGCACATTCCCATAGACACACAAAAAAGAAACTGTAGTTTACCCCTCAGAGCTTCAAGTCTCTTGGGACTCTCTCCACACCACCACCCCTTTTCTGTGGCTTCTTGAAGAAAGAGGGCCCCACTTGTTTTCTGTAAGAATCTGCGGCAGTCCCTTGTTAGTGAACCTGTGTTGCATAGGCTCATATCTCGTCCCCTCCCACTCATGAACCATGCACATCTATTTTCCAAGCATTGTACCCAACGAAGGCATACTCAGGGTAAAACCCACTGAAATAAACGAACCTCAGTTAGTCAAGTCTCTTGATTTCAGTAGGTCTACTCTGAGTGTGACTTGGTTGGCTTCAACCACAAATTAGTAATTATAGACATCAACAATATTAAACCCAGGAGATTCTTACTCTTACCTTTCATAATACGGAGAAGATCTCTTCTGCCTTCTCACAAAGGCATTGGCAGTTTCTGGACTGATCTTAACCCCTGTTATGAGCGCAGAATGTTGCGGAATGAGAATACAGAGAGTATCGAGTTCAAAGAGTCTCATTTTAGCCAGGCAAAAACACTCAAGGAGGGTAAGAAACAGGATCCGTGAGGAATGTAGCCTTGGAAAAAGAGGTGGGGCTGGGGAAGGCCATGTAGAGATACTTGGGGGGGGGCACTAGGCCCCTGGACCTGAGGTTCCCTGCTCCTCTAAAGGAATGCTCTGGATCACTGGTCTTGAACTGGTGGGTCATGGCCTGATCCAAGGTGGGTCACAACAAGAGGACCATCACCATGCAAATATATGGTGAAAGATTAAGAAATGGGTTCCCAAATGGATGTTTGGGATAAAAGTGGGTCCTGGGTATGAAAAAGGCCGAAGGCACATGCTCTAGATAACTATGGAGTTTCATTTCAAATATAGCCCAGGACCAGCCCGAGACATTCTGCTGCCTGAGGCAGAGCTGCAAATTATGCCTTTCCTGCCTCAACTCATGCCATGTTGCATCCAAGATCAGTCAAGTTATTTTGGCACCTGAGGCAATAAACAAACAAACAAACAAACAAACAAACAAATCCCTCCCTGGTAGTATAATTGCAGCAATCATAAATGAAACAACTAACAATTTGCTGGCCTTTCACAACACCCAAAACCAGCTGCCTGTGGTGGCCACCTCATTCTCCCTAATGGCAGGGCTGGCCCCAGAGCAGCCTTTTTGCTGCCCATCCTGGCTCATCATTTGTGCTACAATACCTCTCACACGTCTCAGGTAGTGGCTTATGAATGGAAGATTTCCCATCAGTTCTGGAAACGAAGCTGTTAGTTGCCTATTAGTACTCATCGTGAACCAGTAGTGCCCCTCTGCAGTTTTTGTGATCTTGCTATTATAGATTAGAAGGATATCATTTAGAGTTTGCAAATTTCTCAAAGCCATTGGTCAATTTTTTTTGTTTAATTCAATGGTGCTTTGAGTTGTCTGTGGTTTCTTTCCTAAAACAGCAAAGAATCTTGCAGCAACCTCAACTTCAGGGCTCAGAAGACTAGCAGGCCTAGTGCAGCTGAAGTGTTTGCGGACGTTCATCAGGTGGGTATCTGACAAAGCGGCTTCTAAGCCAGGATAACTTATGTCACAATCGGTCGCATCTACACACCATATGTTTAAAGCACATGGAAAGAATCCTGGAAATTGTAGTTTAAGAATGCTGGAAATTGTAGCTCTGTGAGGAAAAAACTACAATTCCCAGGAAACTTTGCAGGGAGACATTTACTTTAAATGCATGGCCTGGATGTGACAAAAAAAACATTTCTGCTGTTTTTGCTGCAGCAGACTAACATGGCAACCTTTCCAGAGGTTTCTTTCTCAGTCTTTTAGTCAGACTAACAGGCAAGGAAGTATCCAGCTGCCTTGCTAACAGGGGGCTTATTCACTGGGGGAATAATTAGGAAATTGAGTTCATGCCAGGTATCTTATGGCACCTAATTTTTTAAATAAAAAAAATTAAATAAAATCACTTTAAGCAGTGCCAGAAAACACAGGCTTCCTTATAAACGCCCTCCATTTTATTTGGCTCTCTGGGGAATGTGAGCCTCAAAGCAATATTATTCATCATAATCTGCCTCCATGTGTGAGGCCAGCGGGGACTTCAAGAGAGCCAGAAGAGGCTTTTCCCTAATGAACTTTTAGCAAACCTAGAAAGGATGGAAATGACATGCAAAGATCCTGAGCTAGGAGGGGGGAACCTTTTCCAGTCCAGGGGCCACATTCTCTTCTGGGCAATCTTCCAGAGGCCGCATTCCAGTGATAGTCAGAGCCAGAGGCAAAAGTGAGTGGAGCAATAAATGCTAATTTTTTTAAAAAAATACTTTTTATTAAATTTTCCAATTAAAAAAAAATTCAATTATTTCAATTATATCCAATTATACATATACATATCACTTAAGGCAAATATTATGCCAAATCCTAAAAAAGTTTTTCAGACTCCCCATGCTCCAAAGTCCCGGGATTCTAGATAACTGTTAGCACTGCCATCCTAATCCTAGCAATAAATGCTAATTTAACTTTTGCACCCTAGGCTCGTTTCTACACACATTCACACATCCCTCTATCCTCCATTCAGCTGCCCTTCAAAATTCACACTTCTCTGAATTTTGCAATGCAGTCCTCCAACCATGTAATGAGTACAAAAAAGGACAGAGATGCCCTTTGAGAGTTCTTTGCTCTCGTCAGTTTCTTACCTTCATCCAAGGGCCTGTTCATATCTGAAAAATATAGACCAGATGGTGTAAGACACCTGGCAGTCTTGTGGTCTTCCTCCTCCCTTCCTTTCCACCCCCATTTCCCCCATCAGTCAAATGTAAACTGAGTCAAATGTAAACTAAATCCTTAACTCAGGCTTGCTTCTGTATTATCCAGGAATTATTCAAAGGGGAGGACTTACACACATGCCAGTGTTTATGGGTACTCATATACTGTATATTCCTGCATATAAGATTACTTTTTAACCCAGGAAAATCTTGGTATGTATTTGAGCAATTTGTGAGTTATATACCTATCCTCAAATAATTTATTTGTTTAAAGCATTCTTATCCTTCTCTGCAGCAAAATAATAATAGTTCCCAGAATTGCTTACATATCTCAGTGGCAAGGTAATTCCCAGTACCCCCACTAAACTACATTTTCCAGGGTTCATGAGGGGTCAGGAAGCCATAACAGTGAAACTGGTATCAAACCAATATAAAGATACCATGTAAATTTGACAATCTTAATTGGAAGTCCACTTCACCCATTATTCTGTGAGCCCCTCTCTGCCTGCTTCAATGCTGTTGCTAATAAATTGGCCTGAACCTCAGTTTTATAAGGGTGGGACTTCCATGCAGACATGTTCCTGAAGGCAACCACACTGCCAGGTTTAAAGTGGCTTTGAGGAAAGTGATTCTGTTCCTAATATGGAAGACTGAGATAGGTTGTCCTCCTCTCCCCTGGACTTTGTCAGTTTTCATGGTTGATGAAAAAATCATGGCCAGGGGGTCATATAAATTCCCTTACCTCCATCACAACAGAAGAGGGCTGTCAAGGCCAGAGTTACAAACAGCAGCACCTGAAGATTCCCCATCTTCTCCTTTTTGCCGAAGGTCCTTTCTATGGCTCGATCTTCTCATGAAGGATGCAGCAATTTATCAGGAGCTTTTGTCTTTCAGCCACGGCTTATATTCTGCAAGTCTCTTAAGTGGAGCAGGTCCCTGGCCAGGAAGTCGCTGACTCTCTGCCATTCTTATGTCCTGGTCCCAGTTCCAAACTTTCCATTTGGGTCAAACGACATCTGGTTCTGGCAGCCATTTGCACATCTGCCTGAGGCCAACGGCTTGTGACGTTTCCAGAGGACTTTCGAGACTCTCGCAAATTTGTTTTAAGGAAAAGCAAAGAATATAAAATAGCTGAATGACAAGCATCCTGCTGGACAGGGGAAAGCCATTCCAGCTGGGTTGAGGAAGATCCAAAGTATCTTAAGACAGGCAAACCATAAGTTCCCAGAATTCTTTAGGGGAAGCCAGCACTGTTAAGGTGGTATGAGAGTGTTTTAAATGTGAGTGTGAGTGTGAGTGTGAAATTTAGATTGTGAGCCTAAGGACAGGGAGTGTCTTAGAACTGTTTTATTTTATTATTTTTTAGCTGCTCTAAGAGCCTTTTTGGCTAAAGGGCAAGGCGTAGTTGCCAGTAAAATAAACAATCAAACAAATAAATAATGAAGACTCTGCACTAGCTTTTCAATCTTGATTTCCCCGCAGGTCAGCATGCCCATGCCTTTGTTCTTTTGGAGCCTCCCTTGTTTGGAAAGCAGAAATCATCCACCATCTGATGCAGTATTCTAGGACAGGATTTGCCAACCGGCAGCCTGCAAGCTACAGCTGTCCGCCAAAGCAATATTATCTGACCTTGATAAATCCAGTTAGGGTGTAGTTTTAAAAAGTAGCTCACTTTCACTCATCTGGGGAAGAAAACTGTTTTCAAGTTGCATGAGAAGGAGAAATATTTAAACTCTTTGCTGCTGCAGGTTCTTTTGTAGATTTTGTATTGTTGCATATTCCTTTTTCGGGCAGATTAGCAGCCCAGGGATGATTCATCGGTGTGCCAGGAAATGGTCTCTTGATAGCTGGACAACTCTTTCAAGGAGTTGGAATGAGACAGCCACCAGAGCTTAGGGAAGGCGATATCGCTCCTCTTGACATCAGGGGGCAAGTGTCTCTCTGTGATGAAAAAGCAGTTTGTACTTTGGAAGGGACCCGAACGGGATGAGGGGAATGTGAGAGAGTTGTGACTCCCCCCACCCATCTCCACTCTACTTGTATATTTGTAAGTAAAATAAGTTATTAGAAACACAATGTATATCTCCTGTGTTCTCTCATCAAAAAGAAACACAGATTAAAACCCTAGAAACACATTAGGGCTCAGAGAAGTCAGGAGCCTCTGATGTCCCAGCTTTTGAGTGCATGTGCAGCACCGTAGCTATAAGGTTCATACCACAAATAGGGAGCTAGTTCCAACTTTATTATGATTCATGAGAGAGCCAGTAAACTGGATCAGTGCCTAGGGAACAGAACCCCCCCTCCAAATGCAGAAATTGGTCGCCTCTTTTCTATGATAAGTTGCTAATGGTTACCTATCTTTATTCTGAAATACGGTAGTTCTGATCTTTCCGCTGTCAAGTTTAGACGCCATCTCTCAGGACCAAATCTGAAACCATTTGCATTCAAACAACAATTCTCTTTGTACTTTGGATTTTCAGACACGTAGCCAAGGAGAACATGAGGGTTTAAACAAATCGACATGTTCTTCATTTACTTGGAAATATGCTATTATTAGTGTTGGCTTGCAATTCCAGCACCATGACATGAAAGCGGAGTGTTTGTTGGCCCCAGTAATCTTTGGCTACTTTGGAGAAGTTTGCTTAGTTAATCACTTAATGCTACCCAGCAACTAAACTGTACTCGTACTCGCAAGCGAAGATGGATGGATTGCTTTGGAGGCCTCTCTGACCGAGATGGCAGCTCGCACACACACACCCATAAAGAAAAGCGGAGCTGCGGAATCTTCAAATTATTCCCATTCGGAAAACTGAAAAGGGCACACTCTCTTGGATCCATCACCTTTTTATTATCAATTTATTCATCATCATTATTAATACTTTATTATTATTTATATAGCACCGCAAACTTTCCTTATCTGAGTGCTTCGTGTTCTGCAATGTATCTGACCCGCAGAGTAACACCACCGTACCAGAGCGTTCTGGACGGTTCGCTTTTGAATTCACAAAAAAAAAAAAAAAGGAATTCCCCAAGCCTCCCTAAATGGAAGCTGGAACACAGGTTCAAAGTTACCGTGTTTTTTCGCTCCATAGGACGCACCTGACGATAGGACGCACCTAGTTTTTAGAGGAGGAAAACAAGAAAAAAATACTTTGCTTTCTTGAATTGTCCTAGGCAGAGCAGCCAACTCCTAGAGGCCATTAAATATTTGAGGAAGCTTCTTTTACAAAGGGGGAAAGCTCCATTTTTTTAGGATCAGCTCAGAGTTGTGCATCTTTTTTGCAAAGGGGAAAAGCTTCATTTTTTAGGATCAGCTCAAAATTGGTGAGTTTCCTTGCAAAGGGAAAAAATCCTGTTTTTATGGGGTTCAACTCACAGTTCTGCAGCTTCTCTAGGAAAGGAAAGGGACCCATTTCTACAGTTTCCAGACAGATAATCTAATCAGCCAGTTCACATGTCTCCCTCTGCAGACAACAATTGAGGTCTAGGCAAGGGGCCGGGAAGGGAGCTAGCTCCTTTATCTCCCTCCCCGATCTCTTGCAATCAGCTGTTGAGCGGGTTCCTTTCAGCTGGCTCATTCCCTCTTGTTAGCCTTTAGCTCTTTCTTAAAAAAAGAAAGAAAGCACGATCTGCCTTTAGCCCCTGGGCAATTCGGCTCCAGGGTCCATGCATTCGCTCCATAAGACACACAGACACTTCCTCTTACTTTTTAGGAGGAAAAAAGTGTGTCTTATGGAATGAAAAATACGGTACGCTGGGTGACGATGATAATTGGAGGGCAGTATGTTGCCCTCCAAAACATGGGACATTTCAAAGTCTTTGTGTGTCATGCCAGCATTTCTGTTACCTGAAGCTCATAACTTAATCTGCTTTACAGTACATTTTGAGGCATGTATACACTAGGCGGTATTGTGCATCCAGTGCTGGGTGCAAGCAGCTTTTGAGGGGCACACCATCCCGAGGTCATCCCTCTCCCACACTATTCATCAACCTGATATGCATTCTGCTGTAAAGCTTGTACAGTATATACCGTGTTTCCCCTTTTTTAAGACACCGTCTTATAACATTTTTTCATCAAAAAAACACACGGTGTCTTATTTTCAGGGGATGTCTTAATTTTTTAATTATGTTTTTATGGTACCTTAAGGCCTCCTTGGCCGGGCCGGGCCGAGGGCTCGGGGTGCTGCTGGGTGCTCTGCATGGTGCTGCTGGGTGCTCTGCGCAGCAGCAGCAGGTTCCAGGCACCGAGGTGACAGGTCGCTGGCTCTTTGCTCTGCCCAGCGCTGCCGGGCGCTCGGCGCTGCGGAGCGCTCCGCCCCGCAGCCGCCGATTCCAGCGGCGGGGCGGCAGGTCTCCTTGGCCGGGCCAGGAAGAGGCCAGGCCGCTGGCTCGGCGCTCCGCCCGCTGCAGGGCGCTCCGAGCACTCGGCGCTGCGGAGCGCTCCGCCCTGCAGCCGCCGATTCCAATGGCGGGGCGGCAGGTCTCCTCGGCCGGGCCAGGAACAGGCCAGGCCGCTGGCTCGGCGCTCCGCCAGCTGCAGGGCGCTCCGCGCACTCGGCGCTGCGGAGCGCTCCGCTCTGCAGCCGCCGATTCTGACGGCGGGGCGGCAGACCACCTCGGCTGGGGCAGGAAGAGGCCAGGCTGTTGGCTCGGCGCTCCGCCCGCTGCAGGACGCTCCGAGCGCTCGGCGCTGCGGAGCGCTCCGCCCTGCAGCCGCCGATTCCAATGGCGGGGCGGCAGGTCTCCTCGGCCGGGCCAGGAAGAGGCCAGGCCGCTGGCTCGGCGCTCCGCCAGCTGCAGGGCGCTCCGCGCACTCGGCGCTGCGGAGCGCTCCGCTCTGCAGCCGCCGATTCTGACGGCGGGGCGGCAGACCACCTCGGCTGGGGCAGGAAGAGGCCAGGCTATTGGCTCGGCGCTCCACCCGCTGCAAGGCTCTCCGAGCGCTCGGCGCTGCGGAGCGCTCCGCCTTTGCAGCCGCCGATTCCGGCGGCGGGGCTGCAGGCCTCCTCAGCTGGGCAAAAAAAGAGAAAGAGGCTAGGTCGCTGGCTTGGTGCTCCGCTCTGCAGCCGCGGCAGGCCGATCCTATGCGGAGCGAACCTTTATCTGCCCGCGCTTCAGCATGCGGGACCCGGGAGACGCTGCAGCGGGGAGAAACTAACTAAAACAACAACAGGGGGACGAAGAGCGTGCGGGGTGGCAGCAGTAGCGGAGGTGGCGATAGCGAGGCTGGCCACCCTCAGGAGCTCTATCCAGGGCCGTCTTAGGTATGGCTTATTTTCGGGGTGTGGCTTATATTTCTCAAATGCTTGAAAATCCTGCTACGTCTTATATTATGACTACGTCTTAAAAAGGGGGAAACACGGTATCTCAAGGGCTTGTCGGCTACAGGAGTACACAGAGAGCGCTTTCTCAACATCCTGATGGGGCAGACCTACTGACATTGCAGAGCTGTGTCATTTCCCCTTCACCATGTTTAACTTGTTTGTGAATGAAACATGAAAAATAGGAAGCAGTACAGTATCTTAGCTGCCTCTGTATACTGATTGTATACTGTATATATTCTGTACATCAGTATATCAACATATCATTTTCCAGTTCCTCTCGAAAGATTCAAAGTATATGTATGTGTGTGCATATAATGATAATAATGATGATGATGATGATATTTATACCCTGCCCATCTGCCTGGGTTTCCCCAGCCACTCTGGGTGGCTCCCAACAGACTATTAAAAACGCGATAAAACATCTAGGAGGACTTGTGGGCTACGCACTGAGGTGATGGGACAATCCTCTCAGTGTACAACGACCCCCCAAAAGGTTATTCACCAGAAATTTAGAAAACAATCAGGAAATTACAGCTAAAAAGGCTGGGGAGAAGACGGGAGAGAATGAACCAACATGCTTCTTACACCCTCTCAGTTTTCATTCTAAGCATATATCATGTGTGAGAGTATATTCCTTAAAAAGCTCTGTGGAAACACTAATTGAGGGGAGGGGATTAGAGAACATCATTGTACACTAGTCTGAAGCATGCCCATTGCCCACCCATGTGTACAGGCAACCTGAATATTAGATGATGCTATCACACGAAGATCCGCATGATTGCAAGCTGCTATGTACAAAGCTCACTGCAAAGACAGGGCCCTGTGTGTCTCAAAGGCTATGTATGTACACAGCCCTACCACCTTATAGCACGCATGCCTGGATGGTCTACCTCTGTCCGTGTCACTTCCATCTTTCCAGTTCTTTGAAAGGGACCCACCATAGGCTGAAGGCCTAAATACTTGACATTGCACATATTTAAAAAATATAAAAGGCTGCTGTGTGTTTTAACGTTGCCACATTTAAAGGAAGGAATCCAAACTCCTGTGGTCAGTAGCGGGCTGGAAATATATTTACATAATCACTTAAGACTGGCACCAGCTTTGGGGCTCTGCCCGTTCCTTTGGCTTTGATAAACATGCCACATGGGTGCACTGAGTTCATGCGTATGAGTGAGTCCACTGGGTGGCCTCTGCATAGTTTGGGGAACTAATGCTTGCGATTGATTTGGGATGAGGTGGGAGCAAAGTTAGGCCTCCTAGAACGTGCTCCTCTCATTTGGATACTGTATTCCTAAATATTTGTGGCTTTGGTTGTAGGGCCATAACTTTTCACAGTATAGCTCTATCTGTTGAGGGCCAAAGGCACTGGGGCAACGAGACGCCCAAGGTTGGGCTGGCAGTCTCAAAGGCTACTACAGAACAGCCTTCTCAGAATAGCATGTACTAGTACCTACTACGAGCAGTAGGCACTCAGAGAGAGTTTGTTTCTACCGAGCATGTACTATATGTAGGTAATCCAGAATATTTAACACTGGACGTCCACAACTTATTGGCAACAAGTTCTATGGTACAGAGCACAAAATATGATCTGAAGCTCAACATCAAAAAAACTAAGATCATGGTCCCATCACCTCCTGGCAACTACAGAAGGGGAAGAAATGGAGGCAGTGAGAGATTTTACTTTCCTGGGTTCCATGATCACTGCCGATGGTGACAGCAGTCACGAAATTAAAAGATGCCTGCTTCTTGGGAGAAAAGCAATGACATACCTAGACAGCATCTTAAAAAGCAGAGACATCACCTTGCCAGCAAAGGTCCGTATAGTTAAAGCTATGGTTTTCCTAGTAGTGATGTATGGAAGTGAGAGCTGGGCCATAAAGATTAAGGCTGATCGCCAAAGAATTGATGCTTTTGAATTATGGTGCTGGAGGAGACTCTTGAGAATCCCATGAACTGCAAGAAGTTCAAACCTATCTGTTCTTAAGGAAATCAGCCCTGAGTGCTCACTGGAAGGACAGATCGTGAAGCTGAGGCTCCAATACTTTGGCCACCTCATGAGAAGAGAAGACCCTGATGCTGGGAAAGATTGAGGGCACAAGGAGAAGAGGACGACAGAGGATGAGAGGTTGGACAGTGTTCTTGAAGCCACCAACATGAGTCTGACCAAACTGCAGGAGGCAGTGGAAGACAGGAGTGCCTGGCGTGCTCTGGTCCATGTGGTCACGAAGAGTCAGACACGAATAAACCACTAAACAACAACAACAAGGAAAGGTTTTTAATAGAGGGTAAATTGAATGGGGGGCGGTTGGAGAAGAGGCAGAAAAAGAACTAATTTGTCTGTGGGAAGGGGGCGTGTAATCTGGTTCTGCCAGCAGTGCAAGATCACCTAGCTACAGCTCTGCTTCTCCTTGGAAGACTCTGATGGAGAGAGAAGCCAAAAGGGGTTTCTTGCAAGTGAGACATTCAGACTTTCTGGGCCTTGGGGATTTCTCTGCTCATTGAGATTGTTCTGATTCATTTCTTACAGTAGATTGCAGGTAGCCAATGTGGTACCCTCCATATGTTGTTGGGACTACAGTTCTCAACATTCTTGACCACCGGTCATACTGGCTGGGGATCATGGGAGCTGTAGTCCAACTACATCTGAAGGGCACCATGTTGGTTACCTCTACAGTCTATTATCACGAAAGGCCTAGGGCGGACATTTTGTGTGGCAAATTCTAATGCATACAGCAATCCTTCCTAATCAGGAAACTGATTCATGCTTTCTGTATCTCCCAACTCTTTCTCTTCCCTCCACCTTCTGTATTGTTTATCCCTGTCTCTTGTACATGCCATCCATCCCTACTTATTGTGGGGATGCAAAGTCCACCTCTCTTCTCCCTCTCCCTCTCTTTTTCTCCTTGGTGCTTGGTGTTTTTTTTTCTCGCATGCCACCTTCTTCTCTCTTCCCGCCCAGGCACCTGGCTCTTCCCTCTCTGGAGGCTGCACTATTTGCTCCATGTGCAATAGAAGATTTCACTGGCCAAAAGCATCAGCCTCCAGTTCAGAGGTGGGCAAGGCACTTAATAGTGGATCAGGAGTATCCTGATGTTGGTCTTACCAGGATTGGCTGGTGAACTTTGGTCTGAGTGCCAGGGGCTGAAAAGAGCCAGCAAAACTCATGCACAAGATCACCATCACATCATCGTGGGGGCTTTTGCAGCAGTGCAGACTTGGTCTTGTCAGGCAAATCTAGTAGCCTTCACTGGCATATTGGGAAATGTCTTTTTTTCCTTTGGGCCTCTTTGTCCTTGTTATAATTCACACTGTTAGGATTCTTGCTCCGTGTTTGCAGTCATGGGATTGTTGTCTATCACATGACGGTGTATGTTTTCATTCCACAGTGTGGGAAGTGACGGAGACAGGATGTTTATGTTACTGTGTTCCGCGAAGTGGGACTATTGTCCTTTGTTTCATTCTCTCTTTGCTGTCTGATGAGAAAGAGGAAGGAGCTAAAGCAGAATACTCCAAGTGTATTATATGTAAATAAAGTAGATTAGCCAAAATGCTGAACTACTGAGTTCTGTTACACAAAGTGCAAATACTCTGCAGATCCCTAAGTGTGCTGATGCTTCTTGGTATCAGTCGCTGCGATGTTTGGGCTGAAGAAAACTTTTGAAGCTCCCAAATGATTGACCAAGAGGGAGTGAACATGACAGTCAGGCATGTGTCTCTGCCAGAGTCCTACACAAGAGTAGGACTATCCTAACATGGGTATGGGCCCAGGGATCGGGGCCACAGACGTGGTGCCAGCATAGGAAGGACCAGTCGGGCATGTGTCTGTGACAGAGTCCTACACAAGAGTAGGATGATCATAACACACACTAAATACAAGATGAGGTGCTAGCAGGTATTAAAGGTGTGAATTTGTTAAGAGAGAAGCAAATAGCTGCACCGGCTAGATGAAGGAGTAATAGGTTATATAGCCCATGTCAATACTACAGTAGGGAAACTGCAGTTATGCTACTCCAAGTCACAGAGTTTAACCCAATGCAACACTCAGTTATGGTCCCATCAGTGCAAGGATCTCCACTTGTGTCATAGGACCTCCCTGCATAGCCCCCTAGATCTGTTCAAGAAACTCCTCTGATCCTCTGGAGCAGATTTGGGCAGGGCAATCACAGGGGGTAAATTCCATTGCTCAGACAGAAATCCTTGTGCTAACAGGATACATGAGTTGGATCCACCCACAGTCTGCAACACTTTTAACTGCTGGTATCTTCAACCCAGACCTACTGGTAGTCAACATGGTGCCTCCAGATGTTTTGGACTACAACCCACATCATCCCTGACCATTGGCTATGCTGGCTGCGGTTGATTAGAGCTGTAGTCCAGCAACATCCAGACTCACCATGTTGGCTACTCCAGCCCCAACCTATGCAAAACCAGTTTGCTCCATAACACAGTCTTCCTTTCAATTTATAATAGACCTTGATAGCCCAGTCTTATCTTTCCTGCTTTGTTTCTGGATCCCAAAATTCCTTACAAGCCTTCTTGCCTACTTCTTGCCTGCCTAGGTATGGGCTAATCGGTCACTTTCAGTTTCTCACTTTTCCAATCTTATGTTCAGTTCTCCACATTTGAGGCCATCCAGTTAGCTCAGTTGGTTACAGTGTGGTGCTGAAAATGCCAAGGTGTGACTATGTGCCAGCTGCATAGTCTTGCATTGCAGGGGGTTGGGCTAGATGACACGCAAGGTCCCTTCCAACTCTGATTCTGTGATTCTATGAGTCTATTTCCACATCAGTTTGAGAATGTCTTAGTCCTCATGAAAATGCATCGGCCTTTTAGTGCAAATTTTACCTATGAACACATTTTGCAAAGCAATTTCCACCAATATATACATTTTTATGCATACTTTACCCTAGTACATGCGTCTTTGCACACATGACTGGAGAACTGCACTGCAAAATTCAGAAAAGTGTGAATTATGAAGAATGGTTGTGTTTGGAAAGTGTGAGTTAAGTAGGTTCACCTTCAAATGCAAGCTGAATCCCATTTCTCCCCATTCCTAGCCCTGCCATTGGCCTCTCCATTCCTTTTTCAGTTTGCTGGCCCCAGCCTAGAAAAGATCGTGCATGCTTGATCTGAAGTTCTTGACAGTAACCTGAGGGATAAGCATTCATCGGAAGGGGTTGCTGGTCCAGCTTCACAGTTAAGCAGATCTCTATAATGTAATTAGTGTTTTGTGAGGTCCTGCATCATCATCAATGGACTGAGTCAATGTATAAGCAGGATGTGGTTTAATTGGGCTTTCCTGTATATTGGTGACTGTGACATTAGTCCACCTCGAAGCTGTGTGGTATAGCGGTTAGAGGTGGCCAACATGGTGCCCTCCAGATGCTGTTGGACTTCAGCTCTCATCATTATAAGCCAACATCACCAATAGCCAGGGATGATGGAAATTGTAGTCCAACAACACATGGACAGCACCATGGTGGGTATCTCTGGGTTAGAGCATTCACTATGAGGTAGGGAATTCAAATCTGAGTTCAAATCCCTACTCAGCATTGTGTGCAAGAACAAATATTCCCCAAACAAGGAGCTCACGCCCCACTTGCCCCCACATCGCTGGACTCCAGTCATTAGAATGTACTATAATTTTTCTTTAAGAGATCTTATCATGTGGGAGACAATTCATATACTTTGCCCCTCCGGCGCACACCCACCCCTGAAATTTGTTCTTCTGCTGTTTTTCTTGCCTCAGAAGGCAATCATGAGGATAAAGGAGGAGGATCATGCCTTGACCTCCTTGGAGGAAGGCTAGGATAAAAGTGTATAATAATAATAATAATTATAACCCAAACGAAAAAGTGGCAGGCTTTTGAGAGCTTGAATACATCACAACATTGATCTTAGAGGTGATCCAAAAGGGAGACCAGCTTAAAAAGACTGGTGGAAACCATAAAATTATGAGTGAGTTTATAACTGGCTAATATGAAAGTAACAGAAGTTTCCACATTCCAGGGAGAATGTAGAGTAAATATGCAAATGTGCAGTGGGGCCATGAGTTTCTGTGTCCACTCACCACCAGCATGCAACCCCTTTTTTCTTAAGTGGGATGATTCTGTGTGTGTTATCAGTGGCGTCGCAAGGGGGGGTGCCCCAGGTGCCATGTCTGGGGGGGTGACAAGAAGGCACCCCGCGGGGTACTCGTCCCACCGCCCCCGGGCGCAGTGGCGCAATCAACCATCACACCACCGCAGCCACATGTGGAGGATCCTCCGTTCATGGCTGCAGCCACAAGCAGAGGATCCCACCACCATCTGTACAGCGTTCGAGCGGCACCAGTGGCAAACCGCTACGAACAATGCATGCATGGTGTTACACACATGTGCTGTACGTAGTGATGCCACGCATGTGCTGTACATAGTGGTTTGCCGCCGCCCGCCGCCCGAGCGCAGTACCACTGTTCCACCATGTGCTCAGTAAACACACTTTGGTGAAGGTGTGGATATTCCCAAATCTGATTCAAACATTTCTGTAGCTACTTGCACCATTCAATCTGCTTTAGCCCATTGCCAAATCAGCCACCCAGGCCAGGCTATTATCGTGTGAAAGAACACTTTTACTGACGTTCCTAGAGTCCATCTAACAAAAAGAATAAAGTATCTTTGTTAGTTTTTTAAAGACTGCCAAGCAAGTGAGTACAATTATAGAAGCCAGTTCTTGGCATGGGATTGACCCAAAGAAAACTCTTGAGTTTCGAACAAACAGTATCAAACCAGGCATTTATTTCATAATAAACACCCACATCCTTCTTTGCCCAACCACCACTACGTCAGCATTGTGCTAATTAACACAGAATCTAGAAATCATTGGCTACAGAAGAATGAAGCAGCAGGTGGGATAACATACAGTTAACAAGCAACAATACATTTTGGAGATGTCACTCTCTGTAGATACAGGAAACCCAGGCTCCAGGCACTGGGGACGGCGATTCTTGATGTTCTTATTTGCCACGTCTGTGCCCAAAGAAACGCCTGTAGGCAGAGGCATAGCCATAGCGCATTGCATAACGCTCACAGGGGTTGTAATCTTCGCAAATCTCCCGCTGCTGTTCCTGGGGGGTCTTGTTGCGCTCTCTGATCCTGCTCACAGTCGCAAGAGGAGAAGACAGGAAGGGGGGGTGGAGAGACAGAATATTATTATGACTTGCATCTGCTTCAGCTTATCCAGCTGCATCTTTGCCAGGCTTTAAGTGATTTCTAATTCTGCCCACAAGCACATGCAAAAAACGCCTGCAAAGTCTTTAAAGAGTTTGTCATTTTTTAGAAATATGGCAGCTTTCACACAAATGTCCTCTACGAAAATGTGGATGACACTGTGTGCAGAGTCTGACCCTGAGATGAAAACATGTGGGCAGGTGCTGTTTCTATGGCTTAGAAGCGGTGCAGAGTGGAGAGTAGGCTGCATGCAATAGGATCATGGGGCAATTCTGCCGAGGATCTAATGGAGATTTTTATATTATCACAGGGTCCTGGGGGGCCATTCCATGGAGGATCTAATAATAGGGATCATGACTCTTGCCATTAGGAATGTGTCATTTTCAGATTCTCCCAGTTTACCATTTTCCAGTTCAGTTCATTTTCCAATGGCTTCTCTCCTGCCTAAGAAAAGACATGCTCTCCATTCCCCACTCGCCATGAGTAACTCTGGACACTAAGAGGACGTACCTTTCCTGCACAACTTGGTTCCTCCTGTTCTCAGGTGGAGTTCTCATGAAGATGTTGGCATGCCTTCTGTTAATGAAGGGACCTGGAGGGATAGGTATTCATCATTATTATGAGGTTGAACCAAAGGCCAACAGTTCTATACAAAGAAAAGCATTGCTCTCTTCCCGTATCCTCCCAATATCAGTCTTTGTGATGGCCAATTGGTCAATACATTCTTGCCTTTCTGCTGTTAATAGCAACTCGTGCCCTCTCACTTCCAGTTTTAAATGGGCGCTTTCAGAAGGCCAAAAGCCATTTTTGGCTACAGCTAAGCCTTAATGCATGAAGGAGGTTACCATAAGAGGTGAAACTGATGAGTTTCTCCAAGAACTCTGCAACAAGGACAGCAGGAGAGAGGGACAGTGGTGAAGGTAATGGCAGAGGGCAGGTGGGCAGGTAATACTGATAGGCAGGGTTGCACACTTTCACCAAATATGCCATCACCATTTCTCCACACCGGTTGAGTCAAAAGCACTGTGCCGGTTCACAATGGAAAACTCTACAGTGCTGCTGTAATGCAAGCTCTAACCAATTTTACAACAGCACCTTAAGAAATCAGAATCATAGGTGGAAGAAATGCAGGAATGCAACAGCCTGGGAGGACCCTGTTCTACATTCTCATGAACAAATTAAAGAAATAATGTTGGTACTGAAGAGGACAGAGGGAAGTAGAGCTAGGTAGCTTCCTCTAGTTCTTAGACATAAGAGTTTAAGAATGGTTAAGGAGTGTCACAGCCAGTTGGTTCCCAGAGTGCTTTCTTCGGGCTAGATTGAATTAATGCTACATGATTGTGGCTCCATCATCTCCATAGAGACATCACCCCACACTCTAATTGAAAATACTTCTAATATGTTCCCTTGCATAAATATCCTTCTTGCCGCATCACTTTTTCCTTTCTTGGCATTTATATCTTTGCCAACACTTGTGTGTGGTTAATCTATCAGTTTTCATTTGGCCAAGATAGGCGCAAGTTAATCGGTTCTGCTTTGCTATTTCAACAACTCAGTGTCTCCAATATGTGAAAGATTTTGTTATGTGTTTTTTTTCCCTCCGTGAGTTTCCCAGCTGAATGAAATATTTCTGGTATTTAGGACATTCAGGAAAAATATCCAACATCCAGAGTCCTCGCCACTACGGCCACAGAAATAAAAACAGCCACCATCCTCTCAGTCTAAAACTCTTCTGGCAAGCTCAAAAATCACTCCAGAAGTTTCAGACTACAACTCCCATCACCCCCACCCAGTATGGGCAATGATCAGGGATGATCGGCATTCTAGTCCAAAAGATCTGAAGGACACCAAGTGGGAAAACCTTTCCTAGAGAAGGGAGAAAGATGGGCATATTTAGGGACAACAGTTAAGCTTCATATTGCAGACAGAGCTTAAAGGTGGATCCTGGATCTGAAAGGATTGGAGTCCTATCCTGTTTTATTTTCATCTCAAGAGCTCCTGCAAAATGACTTTTCAACTGCATATCTGCAGTTTGCAACATATTTGTCAAATGACTCAGTTTCTATCTTTCCTATTTCTCTTTATATTCTCCCTAGTTGTTTTAATTTGACTTAAAAGCCCCATATCTTTGCAATGAACCAACCTCTCCCTTACCTTTACTTCTAATTTATACTTATTTAACAGCCCAAACCTCTGTACGTTGACTTAAGCTACTGGAAGCTAGCCTTGCTGTGTTCAGTCCTGGGCAAGAATGTATAAACTTGCCACCTAAGGGGTCGGACATGCTCCTGCGAGTGTTTCAGGTGCCTGTGGGCTAGCTGTGCAGGTCTTTTCAGTTCATGGTAGTCCCTTACTGGTCTACCAAATGGTTAGGTACTGGAATGGGGCTTGCATGAGTTGTGAAATCTGCAGTGTTGACTTTCTGCACTGAGAATGAAGATGTCCTGGGGAAAATACCCCTTGCCTTGTCCTTCCCCAGAACACAGTTTGCACTCCACATCAGGAACACAGGCTTCCTGCAGTAGTGACTCCCTCTAACAGCAAACCAGCATGATGAGAGCCACATGATTAAAACCAAAATGGGACCGCTAAGAAACAAAGGAGAGATGTTTCCATGCTCAGGTGTTTACAAACACACACACCTTACAAAAAAAGCACTGCCAAGGAGGCAAACTCACCCTGTTCAATAGCCACAGGATGTTAAGCTTCTTTTCCAGCTGAAGGTCCACACTCTGTAACTACTGAGCATGCTGAGATTGCTCACTTGGCAAAAGGGAAGCAGGGAAAGGAGGGGTGGAGTGCCGTGATTGGAAGAGTGGCTGGAACTGTGAACAGGAGCACTTCTAGTAAGAAGAAGGATAAACTGCAACATCTAGTTGCAGGTCTCACTAGTTATTGTCTGTTCTCATCCTGCCAATCTCAGAATTGCCTCTACGAATTCAGAAAAGGCATTGCAGAATGCAGGAAAGGTAATAACAGGGTTTGATACTCTTGTGTGTCAAAAATTCTGTACCTGTGGAAAACTAGTATATCAGGGAGGGCAGGTACAGTCTCTCTTTGTCCCTAACTTGCTAGATGTCAACATGCAGATTGTTTATTTCATGGTGGAGCAACCCTTGACCGGACAGATTGGACAGACTGAAGGCAGGGAAGTAATGGTGGATCATTCCTTATTTTTTATTCCCTGGATTGAGTAGAGGAAAAATATTTCACAAGGATCTCATAAAGTGGGCATGGCAAGAGAATTTGGGATGTCCACAAAATCCAAAAAGTGAACCTCAAGCTTCACAATAAACCACAGAGTACATAATAATGTTTCTTACTTGTAAATTCATGCGATTCAATACTCTCGTGAGACTCTGTGATGGGGGGAAAGAAAACAAGGCAGTGTGTAAATTCATTGTTAACAAAATATATCATAGTTCTCAGAATAAAAGAATGCTAAGAAAAGTACAAAGCAATGGACACAGATTGGTTTTGGGGGGTGAGATAATAAATCCCACCTAACATTAATGGATAAATCACAGAGTGGCAGGTATGAAAGTTACCAAAAATCTAACCAAAATTTAGCAATTTGACAGAAGCAGACACAACTAAATCATTTTTGATAGGCTGCTCACAATATAACATTCTATCTCAAATCAATCCAGTTCACGTGATTGTGCCACAAGAAGGAGGGAGAAACCAAATATGTATTCAGAGCAAGAATAAACATATCATTATAGGAAGATAAATCCTAACCATTCAAGGGAGCAAGACCTGATTTGGACTCTGCCAGTGAAGGGAACTGACTACCCCAGTGAAGATCCCCACGAATTGTACACTGGATAAATTGCTTCCCAACCTCAGTCAAGATAAGCCACTTGCCCAAGACTTCCTCATCACTCCCATTTGCCCATCCCTGAGGTTTCAAAAGAAGCAGTTGGAATTTCTGGTACGGAAAAGTGTTCTTCTTTAACCCAGTGGGCTCCTCATGAAGCATCATTCGATTGAAATTCATCAAAATTCATCTTATTGATCTACCCCACAGAGAAACTGGTAGTCCTTTAACACAGTGAAATCCCAATGGGCTTGTATCAGGCTTGTATCAGAATGGTTTGTTATCAGGCATGAAATAGAAAGAGATGTGGCTAGAAGAGAGCTCAGTTTGGGCACTAGAGAGGAACCAGAGGAGACAAGTGTTGGAAAGGATGCCAAGGATGTAAGTTATGACAGAAGGGGAAGTGGCAACGAGGGGAAGTGAAAATTCAACCAAAGTGTGTGGCCAGAACATTCAGTTCCTGTGACAAACTATTCTCCCAAATGACTAGCAATAAAAGACATCACCTACCGTAACAGAAAGCTGCCATCATCAGGACGGCCAGAAGCGCAAGGATGATGAGGCTCCGCATGGTTTCTCTCTTTGCCTCTCTCCCTCTGTGACTGTCTTGTTCTCTGTTTCCACCGAGCACAGCTAAAGCCTCTGGACAAGCTGCAAAGTTTAGCAGGGGAGTGTTTATTAAAACAGCAACAGCTGGGAGGCAAGAGAGTCAGATGAAGGGGGCCTGAGGAAAGCAGGAGGGACCTACTGGCAATTGCACTCCAGGAGGAGACTGTTATAAAACACCTCTGCTCATGGCTTTAAGATCTGCCTCTGGTGGGAGTGGGCACGCTGCCTTCCCCTCCCTTTCTTCAGAGGGAGGACTCCACAGTTCAAAAGGAGGTGAGCTGTTAGCTGTGCATGTTCCAGAAAATGTTGGTCTGTGGAGGGCTGGCCCATGAATTGGGCTCCTCCTAAACATATGTGTTTAATTTTATAATTTATCCTCTGATTTTCTTGCCTTTCCCACATTCATTTTGTATACACAGTTCTGGAACTTTGCAGCCCATCATCCCTCCAGGTACATTCACTATGTTTACCACTTTCCCTGGGAGGGCGTGTTCATTTAAAAATTCATTTTAGCATTGGCTTCTCTTTTCTAAACTCCATCTGCCTGAGCCAGACCTATTGTTTTGTATTCCACTGTCACCAATTGTCTGATTCCTACATCTGTCCAAAGGGTACCAAGTAAGTCCCACTCAAATCCCGCTTTGAACGTCTGCTTTTTGTGGCCTGGTTCTCAGAGTGGTGGGAAACTTGTTTGTGGCCTAAGACACTACCAGGGATGTGTGAACCTATTAATTTCTGTATCTCATTTTTCTAATCTTAAGATGTTCAGTCCTCTACATTTATTTTTTAACGTCCCTTTGAAAATATGCCAGCATTTCAATGCGAATTTCTCCAAATAGACACAATTTTGTATACAATGTTGCCTAATATAATGCATTTTTTGTGTCATTTTCACTAATATATGCATTGATATGCACACTTTACCTCGGTATCTGCATTCTTGCACACATTACTTGGTTGGACAACTGTATTGCAAAATTAAAAGAAGTGCAAATTTTGAAGGATGGCTGCTACAGTTTGTGTACATACTGTTTTATAAAGTGCAAATTACATAATTTTGCCTTTCGATGCATATTGAATCCAATTTGTCCTTCATCCCTAGCCAATGCAAGTCAGGACTGAATGGTTCTCTACACCCCCTGGATACCGACAAACACCTCCACACAGGAAATTAGAAGCCAGAGTGAAAGGTTTCTAACCTGTTCTTTGCCATTACCTACATGTTTTCCTATGCGGAGATGCTTTTTGAAGGTGTGCACTTCTCCCACTACTAGAAATGAACCAAGTCAGGGTGAGGAGGGCACTTTAAGTGATGGAGTGTGAGCAGGAAAAGTGGCATGGGGGAGAGTAAGAGAATAAATGTCCTCTTTTCAGATACCCAAGAGGAGTTGTCCCCCCCCCATTATGCTACTAGATTTTAAGCTAAACAGCTTGGTTCCATATTGTGCTTTGTTAATGTGGGCCTTCAGGTCTGCTGAGCATCTGCTCACACAGATACCCAGGAAGAAGATGCAAGTTCAATTGTTCAAATCGGTCTCTTGGCCGATTCAAAAACCATATGGCAAAATCATGGTGCCTGAACTCTTTGCCCACACCTTGGTAGCTTTCCAGAAGATAATGTGCCACCACCATAATAGACCAGAACGGTAACAAGAGCAGTCTGCACATTAAAAAGGTGAATTTTTAGCATCGCAACAACAATGGATTTGTATATCAGTTGCATTGTTGGAATCCATTAACACCACAGTCCTATGCATGCCTACCTAGAAATAAGTATGTATGAAGGTATTTATGGCAGGGCTGGCTAGCTGGAGCCCCTCCAGATGTTGCCAGACTACAACTTCCACACACCCACACACCCGACCATTGGCCATGCTGGTTAGACAGCCCTGTAGCCAGGATGGAGCAGAAATGATAGGCATGGAAAACAATATTTTTTTCCCCTGATGAAGTTCTATCATTACCTTCCCCCCTTCCTTGGATGTACTAGAAAGGGAAAGTAGCACAGAATGAAAAGCTCTCTGAGTAAACTGAATTGGGATTAAAAGCTCAAGTCCCTAGAAATCAAGAACATAGGAATATTTACTCATCTGTAAACTTAACAATTACCAAAAATGGAATATGTGGTCATACTCAAACCACTTGTAAAACCACATTCAGAATAAAACCAACTGGCTACACGGAGCAGTTACGAGTGCCAAATCGATCCAGATCTGGGCTGTCTGAACAGCTTGCTCGCCCATAAGCTTCTGGAGCCATACACCCAAACAAGACATTGAACATTGAAGTTTGTTCTGGCTGGTGGGGCACGTTTTTCAGCTATTCCTGAGGTTTTATGAACTTTAATTTTTTTTACACATCCTTGATGCATAAGATTAAGGCAGGGGTCCTTAGAAGTAGTCATCTTAGGAGCAGATGGCAACATGTGCCCCGCTGGAATAAAGGGGGAGAGGTGGCCACTATCCAAGGTGGAAATGTTCTTTCTCCACTGTTGGAGATGGTGCACTTCCCTGCATGCCAGTTGCTGGGAATCCCAAGTGGGAAGAGCCCTGTTGCCCTCAGGCCACGCTTGTGGGTTTCCCATAGGCTTCTGGTTGGCCACTTTGAGAACAGAATCCTGGACTAGATGAGCCTTGGCCTGGCCTATCTGGGCTCTTCTCATGTTCTTATAATATGAAACTCTCCAGGATTAGGCAGGAACTCACACTACTCCCTTTGGCAAAAATACTTTGGAAGAGGAGAATGTCCAAATCACATTGGAATTGGCAGGGCCAGGAAATAGCTCGCTCCAAACCCATAGCCCTCTTCCAAGTTCTGTGAGCATGTGGAAAGAAACAGAGAAAGCAGAAAGGAAAAGACTGTTTATAAGCACTATCCCCAGATGAATAAAGGACTTCTTTTCCCCAGTATCGGACCTTTCCTTCTCGGTCATCAACCTCATCTTTGTTCAAACACTGCTTCTCTCTGAGATTTGTATTCACCAGGAGCTTGAGCCAGAAATATAGCCCCTGACATGAATCCATCCCAGTCTCTCATACCAGCTTCCCCTCCACTCCTTGTTCCCCAGCTCCTCCTAGATTTTTTTAGTCTCCTTTAAGGATGGTCACTTGCTTGGTAAGGAATTGTTTCTGTCCTACAGAGTTTAGATTTACAGAACGTGGATTTTATGAGGCAACTGCATATCATGGCCACTCTGGAATCTGCAGGCCTCAATGCTGCCAAGAAAAGATGACTGAGGCAAAGTGATGGAGAAAGAACAGAAGAAAAATAAGCTTGGGGGAAAGGCTTCAGGTGAGGAGGGGACAAGCTGTAAAGAGACTTCTAACAGTGATACGTTGTCACAAAAAGCGGAGCCCAATTCACTTTCTTAACAGCCGTTCTCGTCTTCGGCCTTTCTCCAAGAGCATGCTGCGAGAAAGACCGCCACCGTTTCTCTGGCTAACTTTTTCCTCCTTGGTCTCTTTTGATTTGTTACCTCTGTCACCACATTAATTGCCAACATTACCGAAGCGTGGATGGGTTTTTTAAACACCATGTTGATACTATAAACATCTTACCCACAAAATGCCTAACATTTTCCGAGGGCAACTAAGAGCTTGGTAAAGATTTTGTTAACATAATAAAGTTTCAGTGAAAGGCCTGATTTTGATCCATCCAGGTTTTCATCAGCATGTCAATGACCTATGGCTGGCAACTCAGAGAAACTCTGACATTTTTCTGGGTGTCATCATGATAACACCTGGAAGAATTTTACTTGTTTATAAGTAAACAAGTGCTCAATATGCTCAGGAAGTTCTTTGCCAGAAACATTGCTGCTTTCAGTTCTGAGCCAGAATTCATGGAAAGTAATGTCAACCATTTCCACCAAAATTACCTGGCTACATACAAGCAGCTTGTTCCTTCGTTGTCAACGATGGGGAGAATCATTTAGAGAAATGGAACAGCCACCAATATTTTTACACAGCCTGATCTGGAGCCTCTTTCATAGGGGAAGAAGAGTATTATTGCTTGTGTGCCTGTCCTAAGTCTTTTTAATTATAAGCAAGTACCATTGAGACTGATCTTGAGTTTCCCAATCAGCAAAAGCCCAGATCAGCCCATTTTAAAACCCTACAACCCCAAACAGGTAATCCATACACATTAGCACCCTCAGATCACTTTTCTTCCCAGCCTTTACAATTTTACAACATCTTTCTTTTTGTAGGCAAAACCCAGGAGCAAGTATTGATTCAGTAAATGACGATTCTGCATTTGTTGGGCTGGCAAAAAAGTAGCTCTCTGGATCTTTTCACATCGAACTGGTTCGTAACAGCAAGTCACTGCATCTCTGCCATTTACTTATTATTATTTATTTTGCATGTGCAAGGCACCCCCAATACAGACATTAGTAAGGTCCTGCATACTCACTGTAATGTGCTGCACTTCTTTCTGTAGATGGGACTTGTCTGAAGGTTCTCTTCTCCCAGTGTCCCTGCAGTCATTCACTGGCAAAGAAGGGGACCTTTTTATCTGTGATAAGTGACCCCTCCCTCCCAAAGCCCTCCCTCTCCCTATGCATCCTCCTCCAGTCTGGCACCTCTTTTCTAAACATCGGCCTTCCCTCACTCAGGAAATCAGAAACCTCAGGAAATTGAACCAGGAGAGAGTATGAACACGGACGTCAGTGGCGAACGGGGTCAAAGCCACATCTTGGGGGCAGAGTGTCTGTGCCTAAGCCATTAACCACTAAGGGCCTTGAATGGAGGCCTTGAAAGGCAGTAGGAGTTTTGAATGGGGGCTCTTTGATGGCCAGATCTCCTCTGTCCTCATTCCCTCCTCCAGCAATCGTCCTGTGCCCTGTACCACAAGCACTCTCAGACAAGAGCACACTTGCAAAGTCTTGTGGATAAACACAGAAGCCCTCGGAACCTTCACCGTTTGGTTTGCATTCCTTAGTGGCAGAGGAAAGTAGGAGTGAAAAGTACTTGGGCTTTTCTGTTCAAATTTGCTTCTCTCCCCCCACCCCATCCCCCAGCCAAAAAAGAGAGACATGTTGAAGATTAAGAGAACACAAAACAAAGTATTTGAACTGAGTGGGAGTTTGGCACCCAAAGGAACCAAATTCTAAATTAGTTGCAGCAGGTGAATGAAGGTTTAAAGAAATCCGTTGTGCATGTAATGACAAAAGAAGCAGCCCATTACATAAGCACATGCATGGCCAATGCAGCAATTCTGCTTGCCATCAAAATATCATTTTGTGTGTGTGTGTGTGTGTGTGTGTGTGTGTGTGTGTGTGTGAGAGAGAGAGAGAGAGAGAGAGAGAGAGAGAGAGAGAGAGAGAGAGAGAGAGAGAGAGAGAGAGTTAAAATCCCCATGCTTGGAGGAGAGACCACCTGGTTCAACAGAGTGTAAGTATAGCTAGGTCTTATTTTTCATCCAACAGAGTTCGTATTAACACCACATGACAGCTCCCTTTAGTGTGTTTGTTCAATATAACAAATATTTAACCACTTGAACCCATCAAAGTTTTAGTGCTACAAAGTTTCCTTTCAGAGGAGGAAAATCCAGACAGCAACCTTGCATACTCCTGAGTGGGTGCAACTGGGCACACACATTAGCAGCGTCCCGATCAAAGACTGGTACCTATCCCAATGGGATGCTCACTGCAGGCAGTGGTGGATTTTTTTTTAAAAAAAAAAGTCCTCATAAAACACCAGCAGCGTTTTAGTGCGGATTTCTCTCAATACGTATTTGTATGCAATTTTGCCTAATTATACATGTTTCTGCAAAACAATTTTCCTTAGAATAATTCATTTTTGTATGTTACTTTCGCTAATACTTGCATTTCTATGGGTTTTTTGTGCATTTTTGTGCACATGACTGGGCTGGACAAATGCATTGCAAAATCTGGAGTCGTGTGAATAACACAGCTGGTGTGTTATTTCAGAAAGTGTAGATTAAGCTGTTTTGCCTTTACGTGTGAACTGAATCACATTGCTCCTTCATCCCTAGCCTCATTCCCCCCTTCAAGTGCCCCCAACTGCTGCATTCCCCAAATGGTAAGAAGTCCCCAGCTTAGTTTCCCTTGAATAAGAAAACTCTGGAGCCCTGTGACGTATTTGTAGTGCCTGTTTCTTTACACACATACAAGAAGATAACATGGATATATTTTGTTTAAACATTAGCAGACACATCTTGATGGTAAGGATAGCTTAACTATGGAACCAATTGCCTAGGGTAGAGTGGTGTCCCTCACGGATGGTCTTCAAGTCTTGGCTGAACACTCAACTGCTGGAGATGCTATAGTACTAGATTTCCTGCTTTGACGGGGGTTGGAATAGATAGCAGACAAAGCCCTCTCCAACTCTGTGATTCTATTACTGCCCAGGGCCGGCTCTAAGGCAAGCCTGGGTGGCGCAGGGCGCCAGGGCACCGGGCCACCAGGGGGACGCCGCGTGGCTGCGCCCGCTGCAGCGGCGCTGTGCGCTGCGCCCGCCAGACAGCCACAGTGGGAAACGGGGCGGGGGGGGCCGTCGGAGCGATCTTCGCACCACGGCGCCCGGGCGCCCGATATGCTTAAGACGGCCCTGTTACTGCCATAGACATTCATGTTAAACTCAGACCCATCCCTACAGATAAACAGGAAAACATTGTCAGTTGTTAGCGCCTCTTTGAGCAAACACTTACCATTCTTCACCATTACCAATCAATCAGCTTCACAATCCAGCAGCCATAGCATTGTGTGACACACATCTGTTGCGTGCCATGTCCCTGAGAATATCTGGACGTTTGTCTGTGTAATGGTCTGAGAACTGTCCTGATCACATGTTGGTTTTTGCTTTAGCTTAGCACATTGCAAGAGAGTGTGCAGAACTAAACGATTGTAGTGCATGAAATTGTGATTCCTGAAATTCTTCCCCACCCCCATACCTGCCAAGTCCTGGACTGCAAAATCCGGGATGGGCAGCCGTGTGACACCGGAAGTTGCGTAGACGCAACTTCTGGTGTCTCTTTGCCTATCTATGGGCACCGAAAATGGCCGGCGCCAGCAACGGAAGTCACATCTACACATATCCGGAAGTGCGTAGACGCAACTTCCGGTGTCGCTTTGCCCGGAGCTGGCCATTTTTGGTTCCCATAGATGGGCAAAGCAGAGGAAAAAAATGTCCGCCAGCAGGAGCGGAATAAGGGAGAATAACGGGAGAGGAACTGATACGGGGGGCTGCCGGGAAACGGTATGAAAAAATGGGGGTTTTCCGGGAGATACGGGGTACTTGGCAGCTATGCACACACCCTAAAATGAAGGGCCTAAAAATGGCGGACACCCAGTTGTCTGCATATTCCAAGAGATCTTCCTGTTATCCCAAAAGAGCTTCATGCATGGGAACTGAGGTAGAAATTCTGTAAAAACCTTTTACCGGTGAAGCCACTGTCATGTACACAAGAGTGTAGCCTGATGACAAAACTGACAAGAACCAGTTTATGAGGAACCTACTGGCTGAATGTTAAAATTAAAAAAAATTCCAGATAAGGTACAAAGAGGGCTCTGCATGTACGGTAACAAAAATGGGTTGAGTAAGTGTTTCCATGGACTGTGGTTCAATGAGAGATTGTGAGGTGATGGGGTGGCAGAAGGTGGTTGGGGAGAGGATGAAACGGCCAAGATGACATGTTGATATTGTGTGTTTCATAATGGAAAGTTTTTGCAGACTCTCTAGACTCTGTCCTGTAATGCATTGCGCAATCCAGTCTGACCAATTGGGAACTTGGTGTGAGCCTCTGTAATTGATCCCCCAAATGGCGTTTTCTCCCACAGGATGCGTGAGGAAGCAACAGGCAAGTACAAATGTGCTACAATCAATGCAAACAGATATTACACACGGCAAAAGATGGCTACCTGGCCATGCCTGCAGTGCACCATTACCTGTGAGCACCACAGCAGATGTTCTGACCAAATAGTGAGAGGCTCTCACCATCTAGGGGGAAATTATGTAAATGGATTCTCTAAACTTAGCTTCCACTCAATGATTCCTTCATCACACTCCCCCAGACTAATCAAGCTATTACTCCTACGGACAGGAAAGGAAGGAAGGAGAGAAGGAATGGGGTTTGGGTTTTTTTTAAAAGAGCTGTCAACATTATTTTGATCTCTGTAATAGTTGCTGGTGCTTTGACAAGGGGTCCGTACAACTAATCAAATCCTTGTAAGACTAAGCGAAGCCAGGCAAAACATCAAATAGCTCATTGAAATATGAATCAGAAGCACTCATTCCTCTGTATTTCCTCTCTCATCTATCTCCTTGTTCTTTTGCACAAATTTATGTCCTGAGCTGACTCATTCTCTGCAGCCAGATGTGATTTATCTACATTATTTTCCTGCCCAGACTTGAAAAGTGATAAGAAATGCTTTGGACTACAAGCTGCTTTATACCAGTAAATAGTCCTTTTTTATCCTTTGCGCCAAGTTGCCTTAGGCCAACCCATTGCGTAAGATTCAAAGTTCCCAGATGTTTTCTATATTGAGTTGGACTCCATCTGTTGTTGTAAAATGGACATCATCCAGGTACCAATTTTCCCCACCAGGAATAGTCCTGTTTGACAATGTTTTAGCAAACAGTATACTTCATTTTTACGACGATGGAACTGCATTCAAATGCATACAATTATTTCTTTCCAGCATATGCACAAAATCCATATGTTATCCCAGGATGATATACCATAAGGGAGAGAACTTCTCACTGAATGGAGTAACTGCCAATCCCAATATTTTAAGCCATTCAATTAAAATGATTTCAACCTGAAGCTCAAGCCTGATACATGCTTAGGCAACAAATCAATATTTACATCTGGAATAGATTGTGGTGGTGGTGGTGAACACATTTATAGTATGCAAAGTACTTTAGGGCAGTTATATTCCCTCTATCTATAGGTCAAAAAGTTAAAATGAAGGTGGGGCAATGTGATCTTTGCAGAATCCCTAAAATACATCAACCTAGATTATGTTTCTTTTATTAATACATCTCTGGCAAGTTCCTGCATCAATGAAAAATGGGGCAGTGGTACAAAAAATTCATTCATCCAATTCTGCCATTCATTTTGTAAGGAGAAGGAAGAAATTCCTATGCCTTAAAGTACATGGTTCAGATAATCTTATCTTACTGCACAGGACTATAGATGGAATTAACTGCAAAGAGTCTAAACTCTAGTCAAATAATTTTGACATGATTGCTGTTTTGTTGTTTAGTCGTTTAGTCATGTCTGACTCTTCATGACCCCATGGACCAGAGCACGCCAGGCACTCCTGTCTTCCACTGCCTCCTGCAGTTTGGTCAGACTCATGTTGGTGGCTTCGAGAACACTATTACCTTCTGTGGTAATAACTTCCACAGGCCAAGTGCATGCTTTTTAAAGATGTATGGCTTCTTTTTTGCAGTCAGCTTAATGGCAGTTAATTTTTGGCACTTGGATTCCATGAATTAGAGAAGATACAAAAGAACTGATTAATATTCAAATGCTGCTTCATCTAGGTAAAGGTAAAAGGTAAAAGGACTTAACTGGATGGTTAAGTCCGGTCAAAGGTGACTATGGGTTGCAGCGCTCATCTCGCTTTCAGGCCGAGGGAGCCGGTGTTTGTCCACAGACAGCTTTTCGGTTCATGTGGCCAGCATGACTAAACTGCTTCTGGCGCAACAGAACACCATGACAGAAGCCAGAGTGTATGGCATTATCAATCTTCACTGTTGCTGGTGCTTTCAGTCCACAAATGATAAACAATTTATTATGTTTTCCCCATTTTCACTGTGTTCCCTTTGCACTGAAATTAATGGAGTGGAATAATATAATGACAACATAATTTACATACTTTTAAGCAAATTTACACAAATTACATAAGTAATTTTGCCACAGCAGACAGTGAGATGAATAACATATTTTTGGCAGAAGATGAACTGTAGTGGTATGGAAACAGTGCCGCATGCGGCAAATGCAGGGTGAAACAAAAAACAATGCCTTCTTTCATCCCTAGTGTTCAGTGGAACTTAGCCTCCCACAACTGTATTTGGCATTCCAGCTTCAGGCTTGTTTCTCTCACTCTCTTGCCACATCCTTGGTGCATTCAACAACAGGGTATGAAGTTTGATGATAGCTGCATCTGACAAATGCAGCCTGGGAACTGATGGGAGCTGGCACTATTTCCCAACTTTTACTGGCTAACTGACTGTGTGTGTGTTGGTACCTTGTGGAAAAGCCCCTAAAGTGGAGTGAGTTTCTCTCCTGCATGGCAGAAGGGAAAAGAGGGGAAGAGGTAACAAGAAATGGTCCTTCAGGCCCTGATGCTTGGCAGCATGCCCAAACTAGTGAGTCAGAATATGCACAAGGAAATGAGGCAGGCAGGGTTTTGTGAGCTGCTTCCTCTCATGGCTGGCTTCAACATTCCACATGATCTGCAGGGTGTAGTCAGGCAGTGCATAGATCTCATTTTGTACTTTGTGTAAATATGAGCTCACTTGTTGCTTCCACTCTTTTCCTCCCTCTGAGAAGCACATGGCTGGATCAGCAATGCAAGATGGGATGCAGCTGTTTCTCTCCCTTTTCAGACTCTGAAATACCAAGAGTCCCTCAAACATTTTTATATTCAAATGGAGTCGGATTTTCTTGCGCATGTAATGGATTTAAATAGGTACCATCCATTATGTTGTCATTTCAAACAAACTTTGGAAGTGCCTTTGAACCCCTGGATACAGTGGAGACATGATATTAACCTCAGCTTGCAGCAGACAGAAACTCAAAGTGTGCCAAAAACAAAATAGCATCTTAGGATCACTTCACAAATTGCAGTTTTATGCTCGCCAACCCTGCCTACCAACCACCCCTCCCTTTACACTTCACTCATTTCCCCCATTCCCTCACAGCTCCTTCAAGCCCCCTGCATGTATCCTCGCAGCCCCTCTGTGTCCCTCCAGCAACCCTCTGCTGTTGTTGAAAACGGCCGTTTTAAAACCTGCCTTCTCTTATGCGTCCCTCCCATGCCCTGACTTCATGCAAATCTAGGAGTGTATTAAGGCACTACAAATTCTCCAGTGGGGACTGCATGATGACGGCCTTACATTTTTATGTATATAGGAAGATATAAACAAGATGTTTTCCTCATGCATGCAGCAATATATTTATGAATGTGGGAAAGGAGGGTATTCCAAAGGTATCCATATCAAGATGAGGTTGGCCTCTGCTTCCTTGCACTCAGTGTCAAGCATATTACTTGAATAGTTCTTAAAGCTTGTTTATGAGTAAAGTGCCAAAGGTTAGCTTTTCAAGGAACCACAGATGTTTTCAGTACACACCCTTGCTGAGTATGCTGGGTCATTTAAAGTCACTCATTTTGTTTTTCTCAGGAATGGTAAGCTTACCCATCAACTCTTTCATAACCACTTAATCTGGATGAAATATATGTTAGTTAGGCACCTCTGATCTTGATGGGAGTTGTCTAACTCCTGTAGCAAACCAATTCTTTATTCATCCCTGGAATATGTAAACAAACTAGAGGGTTGAATGAGTTCGGTGGTTGCTATCCCAGGATACCTGGCTGTGTAAACAAAGCCCTGAAACATATAGCTTTAATGGGAAAAACTGTTTGTATATTAGGTTTGTCCAGTGTTTGAATTATAGGAGAAGAGGTAGGGGGCACTTCAGGAAATCCACAAGCCTCCTCTGACTCTCCCAATTTTAGCTGAATAATGCCCCCCAAGCCTTCTAAGGCAGCCAACACAAAAAGTGAGGGGCAGCAACGGGCCTCTGCCCCTTGAACGCTGGGCTCATCTCACGTCTTCTCCCTCCAAACAACCCAAATATAACAAGGAGCCTATTCTATTAAGAATGTGACCAGAGACCTTCCAGACAACATGTTTATTGAACATTCATCCTGATATGTTTTCAGGGAGGTTATACAATGTTGCATCAAACAAGGGTCATCCCAAACTTTCCAGTGCATTTCCCATTTATTTTCCTTATCACAGGGATGGGGGAACGTTTTTAAGTCGGAGGGTCATATTCTCTTCTGGGCAATATTCTGGAGGCTGCATACCAGTAGTGGGTGGGGCCAGAATAAAAGTGGTCGGATTAGTTAATGTTAATTTCACCTTTGTACAGTACACTAGTTTCTATACCCTTCTCTGTTCAAGCAAGCAAGAGTTCAAGGAAACATTCCAAACAGGCAAAACATTCAAGGATAGTATGGCTGGGCAGTGGTAATGGACTGGGGAGAGTCTCAAACGTCAGATAACAACACTCAAACAGCTGTTTTGGGCCCCTGGGTCTGAGGTTCCTCAACCCTGCCTTGTTGCAAAAAGTCTGTTGGTTTTGTTTTTTTTTGCTGGAATTGAGTTCCAAGACCACTGATCAGCTTTAGATGCACAACCTACTTGGTAAATGATTAAGTAGTTGCCAAAAATAGCAACATTCTTGAAGGTCCCTAATTGTAGTTTTCAACCAACATCTAAAAGCTAGTTCACACCTTGTGCAGAGGCAAACCTGGGTTTACTAGTGAATTACACACTAAATAGGATCTTGGAGGTAAATTTGACTCCCTCACATACAGTACCGACCTTTATGATAGTTGTGCTCACAAACATTCACTCTTTATACGTTTATGTGTGTGCTCGGAAATACCATAGGTGCAAATATTTAAAAATGTGATGCATGAGAAAGCTCACAGCTCTTTCAGCGAGCTAACAATTATTACTATATTTCCTCTGATATGGGAACAGCTACACAATTTCGTATGTTGCCGCAGGTTTCAAAACATAAGAGCTCCCCCCAAAAATGTCTTGAATGCAGACGGATTACTGAAAGCAATACCCTGTAGGGTTTGAAGGTCTGGCATGTGAGTTGAAGACCGCCTGGAATGTTTGCCCATCCAGCTGCAACATGCACCTGAGTCTGAAGGAGGCCTGCTCCAGCTTGCTATCAGACAGAGGGAAGAGAACAATACTTATACAGCTCAACAAGCAGCAGCTTCCTACGATTGACTTTGTTGAATACAACCCACCAGGAAGCTCATCCCACTGAAATCAATGGGAGCTGGACAAGTTCCCTCATTTAGCTCCAATTCATTTCAGGGGCTTCTGTGCAGAACAACTTCATGATGAGGAGATAATAATAATTTATTATTTATACCCCACCCATCTGGCTGGGTTTCCCCAGCTACTCTGGACGACTTACAACAGAAAAATGAAATAAAATAATCTATTAAACACTAAAAGCCTCCCTAAACAGGGCTGCCTTCAGATGTCTTCTAAAGATCTGGTAGCTGTTTTTTTCTTTGACATCTGATGGGAGGGTGTTCCACAGGGCGGGCGCCACCACCGAGAAGGCCCTCGGTACTGGACCTCAGTGTCCAGGCAATACGATGGGGGTGGAGAGAGACGCTCCTTCAGGTATACTGGACCGAGGCCTTTTAGGGCTTTAAAAGTCAGCACCAACACTTTGAACTGTGCTCAGAAACGTACAGAATGCAATGTTTGCATTCTTTGGACTACATCTCTGACTGAAGCTATCCAGAGAAGGGTGTTCAGGAGCAGCCCACTGGAGTGTGGTGTAGCATTTTAATTAATTAATTACAAAAAATATCATTGCACTCAGAAAAGCTGTCCATAAATATGTAGAAATGATGAAATTCAAATCGCTAGAGATCAGCAGCACCATTTCAGTCACATGTAAAGCAACAGAGCACATTTAAGCCGCAAAATAAAAACCCACTAAAGTTGACATTTGGAGAGATCTAGGAAAATAAAAAGGCCTTCATTTGGTGCTGAAAAGACCTAAGTGCAGGCATCAAAAAGCTTTCCCAGGAATATCATTCCAGAAACAGAGTACTATATTCCAAAAGACTTTCACCCCAGTCACCACCTGGCCCAAGTCTCTTGAAACACAAAATATTGTGTTGATTTATATATTTTAAGAATTTGCTGTACTTGCTAACGTTAGCCCAGCTTTCAATATTCTACAAAAGAATGCCAAGCAAAAAATCATTCCAAGTCTCACATTCCTGGTTAATAGACTCTATAGATGTATTTCTGTGGCATCAGTGGGTTGTAGGCCTCTCGTTTCATAGGCCGTATTGACCGGAAATCCTTCGAGATCCAACATAAAACCATTTGGATCAGACTTCAGGGGCAGAACATTTTAATAGACCAGGGTTTCCAAACTGTGGTCCGTGGACCACCAATGGGTGGCACGTTTCAGTGGTCCCTGCATTGATGCTTAGGAGAAGCTTCCTCTTCACTCCCCATGAGATTCTGAGTAAGTGAGTAAGTAATTGAATAGCATTTAGGCCAGGGGTTCCACAGGCCCCTCGTGATCTGCAAGCTTCATTCAGGTGGTCCATGGAGTGTCTGTATAGCTGAAGACAGGAGATGGCACATCCATTACATTAAATATTCAAATGGAATTTGAATTCTATTTTTCATTGTATTTTATTTTTTATTTTTTTGCAAGTGGGGAGGGAGGCAGGCAGGCAGGCAGGGCCTAGTTAGATAGAGTTGCCATACGTCTGCAATTTCCCATACAATTTCCAGAATACTGCAGTCGGAAGCAGAAATCCAGACTTATGGCAACTCATGTTGGCAGTGCTTTGGGGGGGGGGGTTGCAAAACTAAAAAAAAAAATTTGGCCAATTTTTTTTTCACTGTTTGAAATAGTTGGGAGAAGTTAAAAGCTCCCATTGGTAGTGGGTGCAAAAAAGGCAGCGGCGATGACACCAGCCGTCCTGTAACCCCACTTACCCACCCCAGGCAATTATCATCCAGCCAATCTGCCTCTTATGCCTCTCACCCTACACAACTAACTCTCTTTCCGCAGCCAGAGCAATCTGGGGTGATTTTTGAGCTTCACCCCGGTGGGGGCCGGTTTCGCCAACTCCTAGGTATGCCCAGTGGCAGAGGAACCCTTTCCGGCACCCGGGGCAGGGCAAACCATCCAGTGGGGCACGTGCGATGTCCATACAGAGTGCACATGTGCAGCATCCCGTATGATTGCACACGCGTGGCAGCCCACCACTCGTGCGGCAACCATATGGGCTGCCGCACATGCTCACTCTGTACAGGATGCTGCACATGCGCACTCCGTACGGGATGCCGCTCATGCGGTGTCCGTACGGGCTGCCGCTCGCGCGTGCCATCCATACAGGTGTCTGTACGGACTGCACATGTGTGGCATCCTGTATGGAGTGCACATGCGCAGCAGCCCGTATGGACGCCTGTATGGACAGCGCGCGAGAGTGGCGGCCTGTACGGACCCTGCACGAGCGGCGCCCATACCGACTGTGCATGTCCTCAGCCGCTCTACAGCTGGGGAGAGGCAGGGGCCATCTTGTTAAAAAAAAAAAACCCCAAGTGGCACCCGGGGCGGACTGCCTCCTCTGCCCCCCACTTCATATGCCCCTGGGTAAGCCCCTGGTGAAGCAGTGAAATGGGGAATGATTAAATACCCTCCCAAGACTGCTGAGCCAATTAAAACAAGGCCACCTTCAAACAACTTCACACACACACACATTCTAATCTCATCTCTCCTACGTTAAATCAGATTTTGCCAGTGTCAGCAGCCATAAAAGTACATGCCCAGATGCAAAAGTGATGCAAGCACAGTTCTTGTTTACACTGCTGTATTGACAACCCAGTGGGTGTGTGATTTACGGATCAGGAACCTGTGTTAGTGATGTTTATGAAGCCGAGGCTTTTCACAGATTTTACGAAGAAAGGATGACAAGGTAGGAGAGTGTTTACCTTGAAATTGAGTTCACTCCCCCACACATGCACACCTCTTCACAGCCACAATAACATGATATGGTCTGGACCTTGTTTTTCAGCCACAGACAAATTCTCTGAGACCGAGTTAATTTATTAAACAAAAATAAAACATGGGCTGAGACTTGGCGCATATTCGCCGCCCAAAATAGAAGCTGTCTCTTTCTCAGTTTTGGGGTTTGGACGCTCTGATTTGTTAAAGCAGGGGAGGAATGAGACTAAACATGGTTTATATTAAACAGCACGCACCACCCACATATTTTAGAGCAGGATAAGGTTTCAAAACACAGAGCCTCCAGGATATATGACTAAGCTCAACTAATTCCGTGTTCTGTACTCAGAGGGATGAGGGTGCTTTTCTCTCTTGGGCTCAGGAAACATCATTGGGAAATGGATTTAGTGGTATGTACATTATGGTATGTACATTAAGCAGTAACAGAGCATAAGCAGAGTATTCAGACACAATGCACAAGCTTGTCCTAGTATCAGTTTAAATTGATGCTGGGGAAAGTAACTCCCAAAGTTTTTTTTACAGACCCAAAGAATCATCTCCAGGCATTGTAGTTTCTTCCTGGGGAACATTTTGTTGTTGCTTTTTAAGTGAATGAGGATATATGTATATCGAACCAAGTTTAAATGTGCTTGGAGCAAACACCATTGTGCTAGCTCTACTACAAAACTCTACTTCCAAACCTCTCTCTCCAACAAAAAGTACAAAGAAAACTCAGGGGAGAAACTCAACATTAACTTAATGTGTAGCTTGACCCCCTCCAGTAGGTAGACTTGGGTTGTGTTTTCCGTGATTTGCCTATCTTCTTGCTGTTTCTTGTGTGACTAATGTGAATCATCATATTCTCCCTCCCTGCATCCTATTGTTTTGTTTTGTTTTGCAGAAAATTAGACATGCCTTTTCATCCTTGTGCTCTCTTTGCAGGAAGAGAAGTGTGTTGGATTTAACTGTGCGCTGCTAATGGACCCTTAAATTCAACACACAGAAAGGACTTTCACCAAAATCATTTTCGGTGATGTACAATGGATCTAGTTACAGGTAGGTAGCCGTGTTGGTCTGAGTCGAAACAAAATAAAAAAATTCCTTCAGTAGCACCTTAAAGACCAACTAAGTTTTTATTTTGGTATGAGCTTTCGTGTGCATGCACACTTCATCAGATACACTGAAACAGAAGAAGCCAGACCCTTATGTATATTCAGAGGGTGGGGGTGATGGGAATGGGTGATGGGCTGATAGGAGTGGTAAACCTGTTGGTGACTGTTAACGACTGTTAATGACTGCAATTGGTCTTGCGGGGGGGAGCAAGGGCTGAGGTGCTAAGGAAAGCTTGATCATATATAATGAGATAAGAATCCTATGTCTTTGTTCATTCCAGGTGGCTCCATGGTTTTAAGCTTGCTAATGAGTTGCAATGGACAATGTACAATGGATGCATGTGGCATCCCAGGGGCAGGCTTCCAGCCATAGCCTATGTGCATTTATTGTTAGGTCTGAAAAGACTCCCTGCGTTTACAGCTGTCTCTCTTTGCACGCTCAGGAATGCTGTGAAATGAATTTTTCAGACCATACAATGAACACACGAAGGGGAGTTAGGGGCAGAACCAGCCACCACAAGGCCATGCTCCCTCCTCCACGCATCTGACAAGGTTTGTATGGTTGCATCCAACTAAACTCTCCTCAGAGTAGACTCATTTAAATTAATAGTCCCAAGTTGGCCATGTCCATTCATTTCAACGGATCTGCTCTGAGATTATGGCAAATATTGACTACAGCTCATAATAACTAACTGGGCAGGATAGTGCCAGGCCCATTTATTTAAACCTGGGTCTGCCCCAATAACAGCTTTTCTGCCACCGGAGCACATCTCAGCTGTGGGGAAAGGCCAGAGCTCAGTGGCAGAGCACTTGCTTCATGTGTCCAAGATTCAACCCCTCACATCTCCAGAGAAGACTGGAGTCAGTGTCAACAGCACTGGTTTAGATGAACCAATGTTCTGACTACACCATTATATTATTTATTTTATTCTTTATTATGTATTAAATTCGCGCACCACCCTTCATCTGAAGATCACATGGTGGTTCACAACATAAAAATACAAAATGAGGACACAAAATACATAATAAAACGAAAACAAATCAATAACCCCCCCCCCACCTTCCCACAAGCACATTTAAAAGGCCAGCAAATGTTCAATCTGCCAAAGGCCTGGTTATAGAGAAACATTTTCACCTGGCTCCTAAGGATACGTGATGAAGCTTGGCTGAAGAAAAAAGCACTTGGAGGGGGGACAAAATATGGGGTGGTCAGCTTTGAGGTACCTTTCTGAGTGCCCCTTTTGATCCCACCTGCAAGATCCAGACAGACAAATTTAAACAAATGTGTCATCTGTTGTTGCTAAGTCTAGCTTGACTTTGGCCCCAAGGCAAGGACTAACAGGACTGGGAATCTGTTTCCTGTATCCTCCAACCTTGGCTCTGAACGGTCACCTGCCCATCCTTGGAGCTGTGGCAGGTTTTCTCCAGCAGGTCTCCTCCCGTCCAGTTCTCTCCCCTTTCAGCTTCACAATCTGGAATGATAACCTCACTGGGATTGTTGGCAGTGCTGGTACATCTGTTACCCACAATGCTCTTGCCTTCCCTTTGCAGCCGTTGTCCTGACCAAACCACCAGCCTGTGCCCTGAGGACACCTACTCAAGTTCCTCCGGACATTGTGAGAATTTGAAGGTAGGCAAGAGAGACTTGAGGAAAATATGAAATCCATAGCATAAACACAATTCTCACAAAGGACCAAACCCATCATAACAAATCATTCAACGGTGATGCTTAGTAGCAGCAGCTGAATAGAATCAGTTTGTCTAATTGGGTCTAATAATTTCCTGTGGAGGAAGAAGCATCTTATAACCCACTGCCTTAAACAGGGCTGGCAAACCTTGTCCAGCCTGAGGGCCACATTTTCTTCTTGGTAACTTTCTGAGGGCCAAATGCCAATGGGGGTGGGGCCAGGGCAAAAAGTGGGCGGAGCAGCAAATGTGAATATTACCATTTTAAAACAGGCACATTTCTATGAAAATTCTCACATGCCTTGCTATCCTCTATCGAGGCAAGCAAAAGTTCTTTGACAACACATCCCAACCAGGCAAAAACAGTCTGGCTGAGGCCAGACTGAGGTGGATGGGGCAGCACCCCATGAGCCCAGTGGACCCACATCCATTGGCCTTCCTAATGAGAAGCAGGTCTAGGTAATAACCTGGATGGGACACAGCCTGGAAACTTCCTGTATTTATTCTGCCTTATATTCCATCATGGAAGAAAGGCAGCATTAAGTGGAATCAATACTAACATGTTCCTCTTGCAAGTTTTTTTTAATCTCTTCATCAGTGTGGGATATTTTCCCGTGGATGAGAAAAGGGCTGGGAAACCAACATAAGACCTTCATATTTCCAGGAGCTCAGGAAAGACATTGAAGATGGGAAGACCTCATGACGAAGGCCTACGTTGGAAACCTCTGGGATCCCAAGAAAACATTAACAATTGCATCCCAAAGAATATTCCCATTGGCGTGAAATGCAGTGAAAGAGGAGCTGTGTGGGATGATGAGGCTGTGGTATTTAACCAAAGTGTCTCAAACACAAGCCAATACTCCCTCTCCTGAACAGATGTCATTGCCCTGCCTTGGAAATAATTGCTACGCAGCTGAACCTTTTATTTGTATATTTTTTGGCAGGGAACAAGGATCTGCTGGTGGACAGTGAGCTGGTGCTTAGGAGAAGCTTCCTCTTGCCTTTCCATGTGACTTCAAGTAAGTCATTACATATCTCTTAAGTAACCTATTTGAAGCAAAGCTGAATAGCTCTTAGGTCATGTCTGCAACACAAGTTAAATCACCTATTTGACACAAAGTTGGTGTGCTACATTTGATTCAATCAGATGCTGTCCATTTGAAGCTAACTACCATGTGTTCATACGCCCTTGGATTATAAAATCTCCTGCTATAGTAGTCCAATGTAGACATTCTGCTCAGGTGTAAACCTACAGGTGAGTAGGGAGAGGATGGAGGCAAGTGTCCACCTGTACTCACAGAGGCACCTGCCCATGTGATTTAGAACTCTACACAACTGAGATCTGGGGGGGGGGGCTCCATGAGTACAGGAGCCTCCTCAGATCTCTGCCCTCCCTGAGCTGGAACCTAGAAGATACTCATTCCTGCTTATGTGTAGGTTTTATGCCAAGTTTTTGCTCAAGGTTTGTATGACCTCTAAGCAGAGGGTGGATGGTATACCAACAACAGCCATTGTTTAGTGTCTCCTTGGCCCAATACTGGGTGCAGGCTCTCACAGCTGATGAAAGATCTGTGGAGCACAGAAACTCCTGTGCTGATGCTGTACCAAGTGTCCAGGTGGGCACAGCTGGGTCAGATCAACTCCTCTAAGCACACCCACCCAGGTCTTAGTAGATCAAATCATGGATGAGTGTGGTCTTATTATGTAGTGATCCAGCATTAAACAGCAGTGGTGGGCACAGCAGGTTCTTAATTGTTGAACAAGGCAGAGATGCCTTCACCTTCCATGGTAACTTATCACTTCCACCCCCACCCCACCGGCTCTATCTTACTCTACCTACGATCATTGAAAATAGGGTGGCATTATCTCTCTGTCCTCGCCATAGTCATGCAGCCTACCTCCACGCATCAATGCGCACCTTTCAGTGGGCATTTGGGCTGTTGAGACAGCCACTGCCTCTTCTGCTTCATAACAATGTTGTTAGTGGTATTGGAAAAACTAGTTATGTGGCAAGTGACTCAGCCTTGTGGTCGGTGGAGGTAGACGTAGAGGTTTGGTTCTAATTCCAAATCCTTGTCTTGGCTCATTAATTCCCGAGAACCACCAGAACGTAGCAGGCTGCCCTCGGTAACAGCCACAAAAGCCACCCACAGAGTATCTATCGTGCCATATTTTGGTTCCATCAAGACAAGAAGGGAATCTCAGGGGACAGAGAGTCGTAGAAGCAAAGCGTCTCATCTGATTGTCCTACCCCTACAGGACTCATAGCTGTCAACTTTCCCCTTTTTTAAGGGAAATTCCCTTATTCCGAATAGGATTCCTTGCGAGAAAAGGGAAAAGTTGACAGCTATGCTACAGGTATCGCACAAAACTAAGATAACTCAATATTCAAAAGGCTGAATACTACACATCTAGTGTAATAGAGGTTAAGAGCACTGGGCGTAGAAAGCAGGGACTTCCAAAGGAATAAGTATGATCATCCAAGCAAAGTCCCAAAGGCTATTCTAGCTAAAATCTCAAGGCTGTTTCTGAAAATGCTGTGGGGCAGCAGGAAGACTGGCATGGGGCTTCTCCAGACTTTGCCTTGAGAATAATCAGTTTCAGTTCTCCTTTTCTGAACGCATGGGCTTTGGAGGAGGAGGACTTATGTTGCTCATCATCAATGACATCGCAGACACTACCCAATAGTCATCTTCTAAACAACTCTCCTAATCGCAATGCGGAAAGAACTGCAATTTGGCAGCGACCCCACATTATGAGCGGTTTGAGAAAGCATAGTATTTTATTTTATTAACAGGATTTTATACTGCTTAACTGTAAATAAAATATCAAAGTTGTTTACCAAGAATATAAAATATACATTTAAAATGTCAACAAAACCAATGTTAAAAACAAATTAAATTAAAAACATAATGAATTAACACAACAGTTAAAAGTATGTGCTATAAGCTACAATTGTGGATAAAAATGCATGTTAGCTTTACATGTTCTTTAAACAGAAGCACTCCTTGGGATGGGAAACATCTGTACAGCTGCTTCACTCTATGACATTGTCTTGCAACAAACTAGAGTGGAGCAGCTGCGGCCAATTTTTCTTGCAATATCTCCTGGCAAAGGTCCAGTTCACACTAGCTAGTGGTTCATACCAGTTCATACCAGATAGTACCCTGGGGTGGGCAGATCATCAGCTGGTTTGAACTGGTCTAATAAATATGTTCTCCATTAAATATCTGCAGCAACACCATCATAGTGTTTACGCATGTTGGTCCCATTTCTCAAAAGTGCTGACTTGAGCCTTTTGAGGAAATCTTCTGCCCCCACACTTGACAACTACTCCACTAACTGGAGGGTCTTGTGAGGACATCTGACTGCAACTTTCTATATTTTAGCACTCTGGCTGTGGCCAGCTGTGGGAGGATAGGGGATGGCTTCTTGGCCACACGGTGGTTTAAGGGCTTGTTGTTTCGAATGCGGTCTTCTAGACAAGAGAGAAAAGGAATTAAAGTTTACCAATGTACATAGCAAGCCTCTTTAAAAAGTTGTCTCTATAATTATCTATGTACACTCGTGGGACAGGCGTTGAGGAAACATCTCCTCATGAACACGTTAGCATAACCACAAGGTCCCTGTACATCCTGTTTTGTTTTTCCTCTGGCTTATTTGACTGAAAATGATTCACATTGCTACAATCTGAGAGGCAAATCAATATAGCTGTTCTGCTCCTTATTTTGTAGTTAGCCAGCTCTTCAGACTCATAGAACTATATGGTGTTTGAAGGGACCCCGAGGGTTATCTAGCCCAACCCCCTGCAATGCAGGAATCTCAACTATCCATGAAAACATCCTTGTGGCCTAATCCTTTTGAACATGTTATACCCCTCAATTCCTACATTCCCATCATAGGTCTCATCCCATCAGGTTTCAGTAATGCCTACCGGGTCATATTTGCCATCCTGCATTAAAAGCTCCAATTCGTCTTGCTTGTTTCCCATACTCTGTGCATATGTTATACAAGTTATACAGTGCCTTTGGTTGGCCCATTCCCCTGTCTTTTGTTATTTGCATGAAATAGGGACATGGAACCTGTGGCTCTCCAGAGGCTGTTGAATTCATCATCCCTGACGATTGGCCATGCTGACTGGGACCAGCAGTGGAGGGAGTTGTGGTGGGGTGGAGACACTTGACTGACCTCCCAGCAGATGAGTCGCTGCTGCTTACCAGGAGGAGGGTGAGGATCAAGGTGGTGGAGAGGGTGGTTTGGTGCAAGAGCACCAGCAGAGCCACTGCAACACTCCTATTAGCTCGTATGCACTGCGCTACCCTCCCTGACACCTTGCCCTTCCCTTTAAGCAGCAGCCATTCACCTGCCAGGAGGTCAGGAAAGTACCTCTACCCCACTCCGCTGTCCACTACTGGATGTCATGAGACCCGTGGGGACATTGCAGAAAGGGTAGTCAGATGAGGATGAGGAATGGGAAGAACGCAGGGAATTGGAGGAGGCTGACCCAAGGGAAGACCCTAGCAAGTTGAGGGATGAGCACTTAGGACCACACAGGAGATTGACCCAGGGATGGTCCTAGTAAATTGGGAGGTGGGAGGTGGGGATCTGGATTCAGGGGAAGGGTCTAGTGGCCTAGCAGAAGAACAGCCTGCCTCTATGGTACTGGATGTCCTATGCACCTCATCCCTCAAGGAAGACACCTGGGAATAAGTCTGACAGGGAGCCAGCTATGTCACCTCCACCTTTGTCTCCAAAGGAGCAAGGGAACAGTGCTGGCTCAAGCAAATCTTGCATGTCCTGCCTGTGTGAATAGCTGTACACACCACTCTCTCAGAGGGAGCATGTCAAGTGTTGGATCAATAGCTTAGTTACGCCTAGTCATGTATCATAGTACTCTGTCATGCCTTACCTGTGTGTAACCTGTAGACCCGTAGTGGGATGCTGTACAGTGGTACCTTGGGTTACAGACGCTTCAGGTTACAGACTCCACTAACTCAGAAATAGTACCTCGGGTTAAGAACTTTGCTTCAGGATGAGAACAGAAATCGTGTGGCGGCAGCAGAAGGCCCACTAGCTGAAGTGGTGCCTCAGGTTAAGAACAGTTTCAGGTTAAGAACAGACCTCTAGAACGAATTAAGTTCTTAACCCGAGGTACCACTGTACTGAATTCATCAACAGAACTTTCAAAACCTCCAGATGTGACAACAGTTCAAGTTCCGAGTTCAAGAGGGAGAGACAGGGCACTGGCTGGGACCAATGGGATTTGGATCCAAACAACATTTGGAAGGTAAAAGATTTCCTAGCCTTGGTATAAATGAATTACAAGTGTGTGACACTTAGGTATTTAAGGCAAGGCCCTCCTACGAAGTGAATATGTTCTGAAGCCTAATTTCCCCAAAAGAGATTTGCCTATGAAACCATTACATTTCACCATGTGCTGAGATCGTGGGAAAGATATTGTGATGGTCATATGATATGAACATCCTCTTGCTCTGAGGATCTTTGGACACCCAGCAGTCAGTGGAAACAGTACAGGACAAATAGATATGTATGGAATTTGCCAATAGGACTGATAAAGGTGGGGAACTGGTTTTGACAAATTTTCTCTTTGCAGGTCGGGTGATGGAAACGTTCCTTTCCATTGGGGAATATTCAAAATGTCTGGATAATTATAAGTTCAGATAAATAGGAGTGGTGATGATGACATGAAGTTCTATGGATGTGAAGGTCAAACTGAAATGATGAGATCAGATTCATTAGGCAATACAGATCAGCAAGGTTGAGTTGAGAGTTTATGTTTACCATGTTCAGTGGAGGCAGGACTGATGGAGAACTTCACCCAAGAAGAGCCCAAATAGATCATCCCAAAGGACCATCTGGTCCAGCATCCTATTCTCACAGTGGCCAACCAGATCATTGAGAAGCCTGCATGCAGGACATGAATGCAACAGCACTCTCACCCCATGAGCATGGGCATTGCCATTGGAGAAGGTACATATCTTACCTGCCATGAACTTTTCTAATTCCTTCTTAAAGAAATCCAAGTTGGCTGCCCTTGCTACTTGCTGCAGTAGCAAATTCCAGTTCAGCTATGTACTCTGTGAAGAAGTGATTCCTAACCAGTCACTTCTGTGCAGCGCTGATCTCTCTATCCATTCCAGACAGTAGGAAAGCAGGTGTGGGGTTTTGTGTCTGTAGGTGTGCCTGCAATACGTTCCTGGGTGTTGTTGTTGTTGTTTTCAAGTTGGCGATTTGCGCTTGTGTGTTTCTGCACTGCCAGTTCTCAGCAGGGTAGAACCCAGCGCTTTAACCGTGTGCCAACTCCACTCACCCCGTTGTGCCAAGATCCCATAGTAGGGCTGTTCAGCTTTGAGTTCTGGTGTTGCAATTCAGAGTGGAAAATGAAATCCTGAGATGAGGAAGAATTAGCAAGGGACAAATGGAGGCACCCAAGAACTTGTGAGTGGCCTTGTAAGTTGCAACAAGAGGCTGTTTTAGAGGACAGAGATCCTTTGACTGCTGCACTGTGGGCCATGCAAGTCCATCTCATTCCCTTGGCTGTTGTGTCTTGCTGCTGCTGCCGCCACCACTGCACATTGCTGCTGGTAACTCCACTTTCAGAGATGGAGGCGGCTGAGCAGGGATTAGGAGAACAAGAGTAGCCTTTTACTCCTAGCTTTGCCCTTGGGGACAGGGGGTGTTCTGTGGTTTCTCTGCTCTGCAGTACTTAGCAGTTCCCCTCAAGTCAAATGCCTTCCTGAGAGACAACGTGGCAACTGTTCACATGGCAGCAGCAATCTGTCAGGGTTAGAAAGGGTATCCCAAGAGCGAAGCGGGATAGCTCTCTGCCACATCTTGGATGCAGTGATATTCTTCATCTGTAGCAGCCTTCCTCTTCCCTACTCTTCAGCAGTCTGACTCAGCAAGCACTTCAGTTAAAAGACAGTCAGCTATAACCTCCCCCCCAACTACATTTTTACAATTCTGTTGTAAAGTGAACCCCTTGCAGACTACGTTTTCACTGGAGACTCTGACAGGATGCATTTTAAACACCCTGGCTGAAGTAAAACAGAATCTTAAGTATTGAATTGGACCAAGCAATGCTTTTTGTGCCCCATAATACAGTTGTGAGGTTTGGGCGGGGGGGGGGGGGGTCAGCCTGCATGATGCCAGAATCCCTTGTGATGCTGGAATCCTAAGTCCAGCAAGGGCTAAAATCTAATGTAGGATTTCATTGTTGAATTAGCCAAGGATTCTCATTACTATTTACGTAAGTACAGTCCTTAGTATGACAAGCGAAGTTTCTCTGTGTCAGAGGGCAAATGGATGGGCCCTTCTTCCTCACCTTGCTGGTAGTGAGAAAGACAAAAGCCACTTGTGTGAGAGAGAGCTGGAAGGAGGCTGCTGGCAGAAACCAGAGAGACAGAACCATGCTTGATTTCTGCTTGAATCCAAGGCTATGACTATGGGAAAAACAAGAGCCTCTTGGAGTGTTAATGCTGTGATACCCTGCATTGTAGGCTCAGGTTATATATGTGTGTAAATAAACCATACATCATAAAGACACCACAGTCTCCGCTGTCCCTCTTTCCTAGGAAACCGAGCCCCGAACCCTCTAGAATTCCACATTGCTTGGGGTGGCAAACAACACAATGCAACTCTCATCTAACAGCTGCCATCCCATCTGGCTTTCTGAACTGTTTCCATGCCAGCTGGTTGTTATAAGAACGTAGCTTTCAAGACGTGGAGGCTGAGCTTGCTTTTTTCCCATCCTGTTTTCTTTGGGGATCTTTATAAAGCTGCTCGAGGAGGCGCTTCAGCTAAAGAGTGCTTTAAAGAAACAACCAACTAATTAAATACATCCAGGTTTAGGCCTCAAAGCTGTACTGCTGTAAGATTTTCCTTCAAGTGGCTCTTACAAGATCCTGTAGAGGAGCTGTCTCATGCCTTAATCATAGGTCTTTCTTGACAGACAGACAGACAGACAGACAGACAGACAGACAGACAGACACACACACACACACACACACACACACACACACACCAGTTGTGATGCAACATCCCTCTTCAGACACCCTTTTATTGCACATTCATGGTTATATGTGCTCATGGTGCTAATGGGGAGCTCACGCATGAGCTATCACTACTGTTTGTGCCTGTAAAAGTTTGGTCACATTGCTTTATTCCCAGTCTGTGCATATCCTGTAACCTCCTGTTGGAATATTTATTATACCACAAATGTTCTTTTTTTATTTTTGTTCCACTTTTGTTGCACTATAACCCCTTCAGACAGCAATAATATGGCAGCATAGGGAAAGCATTGCAGAACAAACTGAAATAGGATAAACCCACCACTAAGGTGGCATTGCCATGTCAAGAGCCAACTACCTGGTAGCCTGTCCAAAGCTAGCAGATCTCAGCAGCCCTTAATCTCATTGTTTGCAAAACAGGGCAGAGCTTGAATTACCAAAGAATAAAACTGGAAAGATGGATCTGGTAAAGTAGGAAAGACAATGGGGCAGACCCAGACTATACCTTTAAAGCATATTCAATGCACATGTAAAGCACATGACTTTGCCCAAATAACCCTACAGTTCCCAGGATTCTCTGGTGAAAGCCAGAGGTATAGTGTGGTATAGTGTGGGTCTGCCCAATGGGAGCATTTATCGGAGGATTGAGGAAGCATTGAACTTGGCTGACATGGTCTGGCACATTTCTGTTGTGTGACTGTTGGTTGTGGCTGATTATCCCCCCCCCCCAAGACAAGAGAATGCGCAGAACTAGAGCAGGAATTAGGTTGTGGCTGGAGGCTGTTGGAACAGGGTCAGAGTTCCTCTTTGAAGATCTTATCCCCTGGCTTAGAGTTTTCTTTCTGAAATAAAGCAGAACAAAAGGAACCACGTCAAGATCATGATTTTTAGTGGAAAGATGAACTGGGAGTGGAGACACTTGAGATCCCGAAAGAGCACTTGGTGTCTCTCACTATGCATAGAACCATAGAATTGTAGCGTTATCCTGAGATCCATCTAGTCCAAGCCCCTGCAATGCAGGAATCACTTGCCCAACATGGGGCTGAAACCCACAAGTCCGAGATCAAGAGTGTCATCCTCTACCAACTGAGCCACATTAATATGGGGACACAGGTGGTGCTGTGGGTTAAACCACAGAGCCTAGGGCTTGCTGATCAGAAGGTCGGCGGTTTGAATCCCTGCGATGGGGTGAGCTCCCGTTGCTCGGTCCCAGCTCCTGCCAACCTAGCAGTTCGAAAGCACGTCAAAGTGCAAGTAGATAAATAGGTACCGCTACAGTGGGAAGGTAAATGGTGTTTCTGTGTGCTGCTCTGGTTCGCCAGAAGCGGCTTTGTCATGCTGGCCACATGACCTGGAAGCTGTACGCCAGCTCCCTCGGCCAATAATGCGAGATGAACACGCAACCCCAGAGTCGGTCACGACTGGACCTAATGATCAGGGGTCCCTTTACCTTAATCTCTTATACTATTTTAGTTTTCCTCCCATCACTCAAACAAGACCTCTGAACATAGCTGCCAAGTCTCCCGTTTTTCGCGGGAAACCACCGGATTTTAATCTGTTTCCCGCTGTTATCCCAAATAGAAAAAAATCCCGTAAATCCCCCAGTTTCCTACCTGCCAGGGAGGCTCCTTCTGCGCATGTCTGGACATGCGCAGAACCGATTTCGGGTACCGCTCTGCCCATGTCTGGGCACCGGAAATTGGGCAGCACCGGCACCAAAAGTTGCTTCTACGCATGTCCAGACATGTGTAGAAGCGACTTCCAGTGCCGCGCCGCTGCTGATCCTGGCTTTTTCAACGGGAGACTTGGCAGCTATGCCTCTGAAGGCAGGAAATCTCTGTTGTGTGTGTGTGTGTGTGTGTGTTGTAATTGTATAAAATTATATTGTATCACTGTATTTACCTGTTATGTGCTGGTTACTGTAGGAAATCTGGAATGCATATCCCTATAATATTATACATATAATGAATATTTCATGTGATATTTTTTTCATATTTTTAGCAGAACAAGGAGGTAGGGGACTCGCTTCACATCAAGATTAAAGAGCAAGACAGGAATTAGGAGGAAAAAAATATGTGCAGATAAACTTGGCACCAAAATATTCTGAAGATCCATTCCCTAGTGGATCTCTTCTGTCTCCACAACAGCAGCAGGCCCCATAATTCCTAAGGTTTCCTCTTTCAAGGAAATGAGGCAGAGTTGCTTTTGCCAGTTCCCAAACTTTTCCCCATCATCTGGAGTCCCTGTGCCCTGACTGTTGCATGCATATTCCACCACAATTCTCCAGTTTTCCATGAGTCCAAACCTCCTTACCCAAATCCTAGAAAAACAAAAATAAAACATTTCCATTGCTCGGGGGGGGGGGGGTGTCAAGCTGTTTAGCCAGAGGAGAAAACGTACAAACTGAATGTAATTGTTCACATTTGTTCCATTTGCTTAATTCATTCCAATCCTATAATTTCAGATTTAAGAAATTATTTTTAGCACAGATCTCTAAATCTTTTGAGACTGTACAGCTTTTCAGAAGGAGAAGTTATTCTACTTCCATGGTAGACTGAGCTGCACAGAGATGGTTTTTACATGGACATATTTTCTTAGGGCAGCTATAGAGAATATTTCGCAATCACCCAAGAGGACGCATATTGTGACTCTGAACTGGCTCAGGGGAAGATATGGATGGCTGTGCTTGGTGATCACTGATGCAATAGCACTGCTATAGCCCACTAATAATTCAGAAAAAAATGATACATGGGGGGAAAATACGAGAGAGAGATATTGCACATACTTTTGTAAATCAAGAAATCCTTAATAATAAAACTGTATTTAAAAAAAGAACTGTTGACAGATGGGGATGCACACAGTACCTGCTATGTCAGAAATTATCTGCATTATTGAGTTAAATGCATCTTTAGGGACCCAGGTGGCGCTGTGGGTTAAACCACAGAGTCTAGGGCTTGCTGATCAGAAGGTGAGCTCCCGTTGCTTGGTCCCAGCTCCTGCCCACCTAGCAGTTCGAAAGCACGTCAAAGTGCAAGTAGATAAATAGGGATCGCTCCGGCGGGAAGGTAAACGCATTTCCGTGCACTGCTCTGGTTCGCCAGAAGCAGCTTTGTCATGCTGGCCACATGACCCGGAAGCTGTCTGCAGACAAACGCCGGCTCCCTCGGCCTATAGAGCGAGATGAGCGCCGCAACCCCAGAGTCAGACACGACTGGACCTGATGGTCAGGGGCTCCTTTACCTTTAAATGCTTCTTTGCATTTAGACTGCATGATTTTAAAAACAAGCACTGGGAAGGCAGACAGTTATCAGAATCTCACCAGGTAGGGATGAGTACGTTTAACCCTTTCCTCCCCAGGTGTAGCCCTGATGAAAATAGCCCCTTAGTAGCTGTTATTTGCATTGGAAGGAAATCCTCCATAGGCACCAATAAGAGACCTTAGCATTCCAGGAAAGGGTTAAACACCTCCATCACCACCAGTGGCTGTCTTGATAATCATCAATCCCCTCTGTCCCCCATTGTCTGATATTTGATTTTTAGAAGAAGAAGAAGAAGAAGAAGAAGAAGAAGAAGAAGAAGAAGAAGAAGAAGAAGAAGAAGAAGAAGAAGAAGAAGAAGTAAAAAGATACACTTAATATCACATCTAGTTTGGTCCTCTGTTTATTATTTAGGTGCAAAAGCATTGCTCTGAAGCACTACCAGCTGTGTCAGGTATAAAACTAGACATCAGATTGAAGTGGAAAAGTGGGTACAACATTTCCAGGGGGTGGGGTTGATAATGGAGCAGAAGGCTGTGATTGGTCAGCCCAGTTGTCATCCTGTGCACTCACCAATTCCTTTCTCTGTAAGAAACCATTGCAAAAACCCCTTACAGTCTCCAGGGAGACTTCATCCATGGACAGCACCTCCTGCTCCTCATCTGGAGTGTGGTATGCAGCCAGTGCAGGCAGCTGAGACTTCTTCAGGTGAAAATAAGACATAACCCTGTCATTGCCCTTTGCACGGACGTCCACGGAGATAAAAAGAATCTTCAAGGAGGCAATAGGAAAGGCGTAGAGATATTTTAGAATGCTCACACAGGCAAATGAATGTTATCACACAGATTATGAGAGCTCAGAGGAGCTCCAGTAACCTATATTTGCAAACTGTTGGCCTACGGGCCAGATCTCGCCCCCAAACCATGTTTCGTGGCCCATCAGACACCCAGACACACAGCAGTAACATCATGGAGCTGGGCTAGACATGGGGATTCAAACCTCACCAGTGGCAGGAAGTGGAGGAAATCACATCCTCTCTGCTTTTCAGATCTGAAGAGCAGAGAGGGCAGGTAACACTGGGGGTTCTGGTCTGGTCAGAGGCGTTTAGACCTTTCTGTGTAGCACCATGATGAAAGGAATACTATTGTGTGTATCTGTAGTCAGAATCAGCTTTGGGTACTATGCACCTTGGCTTAAGGAACGGTGTGTGTGTGTGTGTGTGTGTGTGTGTGTGTGTGTGTGTGTGTGTGTTGCTGTTTTGCCTTGGGCAGCAAAATGGGCCAGCATTGCAGCCTCCTGTAACTGAAAATAGCAAACCTGAATTAGCAGAGGGGACAGAGGAATGGGAGGCAAGGCCAATTGAGAAGTGGAGTCTGGGCAATCAAAAGTAGGGAATGACCATCCTTAGGGGTCCCTCCAGACATTCTTTTTATGCTGCCTTCCTTATGATTTGTGCTCATGATAGTATCATCTGCAAAAACAAAAAGTCTAGAGTGGCTCTATATCACTCCCCATCCCAAAGTCATATCTTTCCATCTACCTTTACTCACATAGAAAAGAAAAATGCTTCTGTGTTGTGCCACCCTATTCTGTTCTTTATTTAAATCTCCATCAGGAATTTTTCCCAGCTCTACCTGGAGAAGCCAGAGACTGAATCTGGGACCCTGTGCATGCAAAGCATTTGCTCTATCTCTGAGCTTCCCCACATTTGTATTTTGTATGCAAATAATAATAATAGATGGGAAAGCATGGTTTGGGGGAGGGTATGGGATGGGGAGAGTGACTCAAAGCTGTGTGTTCCCCATGTTTGATTCTAGCTAGACTATGTGGACCAGACAGTTTATGAAGCTCTGTCTTTAATATGGGTTCCGCATAAAAGCGCCATGGACTTTAGGCAAAGATTGTTGGACCTGCTCCTGCCCAAACACCAGCCTTTGATCCTGCATGTCTCAGAAGTCTTTTCACCTATTAAAACAACATTTGTGTAGAAGATGTTTGGAACTGAAAAGCTGGGGAAAAGAATTCACATGAGATCACCTACAGGTTTCTGAAGCCCCTGGTGTTTAGGTCAGTAATTTAAACAGAAGCAACAAAGAAACCTCTACTACGACATTATAAGCTCTGAAATTCTGACTGAGTGTCCTCAGCGCAGTTCACCTGGCAAGTCCAAGAGAGGGTTATGCTGCCATTTGAAGAAAGTTCTTCAGGCATATGGAATATTCAGAGACATCAGGAGGTGGCCAATGGAACAGCAGCAGCACTCCACAGCCACTGGCCACTCCAAGTTCTTTTCCAGAGTTGAACTGTGACATATATGTGATATAATAATATATGTGATATAATAAAAATGGAAGCTGGCTATCAGCAAAGGAAATGGATCCCAAATGTCTTTTGAAATACATAGCATTTCTACTTTGGCAAGTGACTACTAGTATTAAACCCAAAGTTCCCCAATGAGTTTTCATGTATTCCACAAAGTTATTTTCAATTCTAATCTCCTATCTCCATGACTGTTGTCCCAGGCTACATCCACACCAGACATTAAAAGCACTCTTATACCACTTTAACAGTCTTGGCTTCCTCCAAAGCATCCTGGGAACTGTCATTTGTTCAGGTTACTGAGAATTGCAAAGAGAGAGATTGCTATTCCCGTCACAGAGCTGCAATTCCCAGAGTTCCCTGGGAAGAGGGATTGATTGTTAAACCACTCTGAGAATTGTAATTCTGTGTGGGGAAGAGAGGTTTCCTAACAACTCTCGGCACACTTAACGAATTACAATTCCCAGGATGCTTTGGGAGAAGACATGACTGTTAAAGTGGTATAATAGTGCTTTAAAGTTATAGTGTAGATTTGGCCCTGATCTCCTGTTGCCACTCCTGTTGCTGACTCAGTTGGTATTATTTCCTGAGCAGGGGGGCAGGGAGAACAAAGTGTGAGGAAGTTAGTTCTTTCTGCTTTTCATTGCTCACCATACCTGCCAAGTTGCTGTCGGAGAAATAAGGGACCGGGCGGAAGTAGCAGACCGGAAGTCGCACTGCAGCCATTTTGGAACTGGGCAGAGCAGCATCAAAAGTCGCTTCTGAGCATGCTCCACCCAGTTCCAAAATGGCCACCACGCCAGAATAAACCAGGAAAAAACAAAAAAATGTTTTTTCTGCTAGGAATAGCTGGAAAAACGGGGATTTCCCAGGGAATACGGGAGACTTGGCAGCTATGTTGCTCACCTGCTGCTACTGGGGAGTGAGTCTTGGCAAGTGCTTGTTGATGCCAACAGCTGATATCAACCCCAGCGGCATAGCTAGCCACTCAGGTGCCTGCTGCAGGGGCATGTCCTGCAGCCAGGGGCAGGGCAAGCCACCCATGGGGCCCGGGCGAGCCTCTCCGCCGCTTCCCCCTCAGCTGTAGGGAGGCTGAGGGAGAGGCAGTAGGCAGAGGCAAGACCCACACTGTGGTTTCAGGCAGCGTGGAACCTGCAGGCACCTAAGCCACCAAGTCACTCCTAAAAAGTTTCGCAAGCCCAATTTTTTATTGCTAAACTCATTTTGTCACCCACCCCCCGCTCAGTGATGACACCCGGTGTGGACCGCACCCCCCACACACACCCCATTCCTCCGCCACTGTTCAACCCCGTTTTAGATCGTGGCATGTCCAAGCATAAATTACTGCTTCTGTCTGGAAGGATCCAAGAAAAACCCTTGCACCCCAAGTCGCATCAGACTTACCTTCCCTTGGAAGAGAACTGCTGCTTCACGATACTTGTCCATCATCTCCACATGCTTTGGGGATGACTTGTCAGTGAACAAGAGAAGGTGGGTCTGAATGGTACTATTAAAGAGACCTACTGCAGTCTGTCAATATATCAGAGATGAAGAAATATGTTGATTAGGGAATGTGAGTACTGAGGCACTCTTGGAGCACCAAGTCCTAACACCTAAAACACTGAAAACATAAGGCTTGCCCTCAGAATCATGGCAATGCTCCCTCGAGTTTGTATCCAAATAAAAGAGGCGAATGCAACGGATTAAAAGCAGAGAGGCAAAGAGCAGAGGTGATTTACATTTCAGGATCAAGTAGAGCTGGACGGAGGTGGTGCAGTTGAATCTGCGCAAAGGTCAAGCAAGGCCAGCTAAGATGGTTAGTAAGCTCGGTGTTACTTGGTTTGTCAGAACATCGATCAGTTTTGCTCTGATTAATCTATTTATCAACCCTCAACTGTTTTCCTTTTTGTGTTTGCACATTGTATTTGTTAAACTGGCAAACAAAAAACCCAGCAGCCCACAATTAAGAAGAATTCACAGGTGTGCTATTTTTAGAACTGCTGGATTCAGACATAGGCCGATAGATGCCTGAATTCAAGCAAAAGAAGAGGCCTCTCAACACCTTCTTCAAACAACAAATAGGTGAATAAGTCAGTACAGGACTGTGCTATTGGCTGCACCCCACCCCCAGCCTTCAATGGCTGCATACTGAGCTTGACATCCGGAAAGGGGAAGCATAGGCAATTGGTAAGCATTTGTTATACATTAGGCAATGAACAATTTCTAAGGTCAAGCCACGTTAACCAACATCCTCCTTTCCTATTTTGGACTTCTCCTATTTATATTTTGTTCCTATGTTACTATAATTGTTCAAAACAGTAATAAAACTTCTCTCTCTCTCTCTCTCTCTCTCTCTCTCTCTCTCTCTCTCTCTCTCTCTCTCTCTCTCTGTGTGTGTGTGTGTGTGTGTGTGTGTGTTTTAAGAGTTGCTTGGCAGAGAATATGTGTTTTTGTTTCAGGTGAGGATTTGGAAACTCTAGATTTTCTCAAAAACACAAACCCAGGTCCCAAATTGATGGTGGAATTAAATATTTAGTTCCTAAAGGGGGGAGTGCCTTTTGTTGTATTTCTGTTGTTGTTTAATCTGTAAGAATAAAAGCAATTAAACATCATTATTTTTTAAGGAAGTCAATATTTTTTAAAAAGACAAGAGCTTGATATTTTAAATCAAGGTCCTCTCCAGATGGGTGGTGGTGGTGGTGGTGGTTGCTGTGTATTCTGCAACAGCATATTGACCTTGAGACAATAACAGCGGTGGATTGATCCTGATTTTGTTTGTTTTGAGATGCATCCCCTATGCTACCACGCACAAACAATATTGAAAGTAGGGCCTCATATGAGCACAGAACAAGAATATATTGGGGGGGGGCTTGTTTGTTTGCTTGTTCGTTTGCATTGGACAAAGTTGATTCTCCACAGTTCACATTTGAGATTGCAGATCCCAGTTGTCCTTTTAATGTTCATCAATGTTATGTCTTTGTGTTTGCCCTTAAGGTTGCTGGCTGCCCTGTCAAACACAGCTTTTAAGATCTTCAGCTCAGTCCATTACCTCTTTAACTGGAAGGATGCCCAACTGAGTTCAACAGGACTTACTCCCAGCATGCGAGAACGCAGCCTTCACTGCTCCATTTCCATGTATTTTCTTTACCACTCTGCATGTATACTTTTTAATCACCATGGAATTCTATATTTCCTATTTTTTTATTTAAAAAAACCTTATGTGAGTCTTTAGTCTAAACGTTATATAGCTATGCCACCATTTGGCTTAAGCTGCTTCTCTGAGTCAGACTGCAAACCTTAAGAAGTGAAGGATGGAAAATCCTGTGGACGTGTTAACACTGCAATGGCAACCAAGAACACACACACACACACACAAACACAAGTATACCTTTCTGATGCTATCATTCCCATTTAGAAAAACCATAGCAGAAGCCTGGAAAACATCTCAACACCGATCTGAACTGTGTTTGAAAGCCACAAGTCCAAGCAGACTGGATGCTAACAACATGGAAAGTAGACCTGGAACTCTCCATATATCACTGGGCTGACTGAGCTGCACACACTAGCCCTCTGTGAAGAGCCTCAAGTCATCTGGCACTGCCAATGGGCTCCTCGCATAGTTTTCCGCCGGTGGATAATTTGTCATCTGACTTTTTCCTTCCCCTTGCACTTCCCCCCCACCCTTCTCCCACAAACCAAACAAGGGCCTGTGGACACCCTACAACTGACCTGCCGCCTCCCTGTGCGCTACACCCACCCACAGGGAGATTGGCAGGATGGGGTGGGGGTGGGGGTTGAGAGAGGCTCTGTGTCAATAAAAAGAAGGAAAGTGTGTGTGTGTATTCCAGAATTCACAAGAAAAGGTCAGAGAGTGCATTTCTCGAAGAGCCTTCCAGCTCAAGAGCTGTGGGACTTGGAGCATTGTGGGAGGTCCAGCGTTCTAGGCCCTGCATCAAGCTCCCCGCTCGGTTTCTCCGTTCACAGAAGACGGGAAGGTTGAAGGAGCAGCAGGTAGGAAATGCAAGGAAAGCTTAGGGAGAGAGAGAGATCAGAACATAAGGAAAGCCTGCTGGATCAGGCCAATGGCCCATCCAGTTCTGCATACTCTTCTCACATTGGACAACCAGATGCCTATAGGAAACCTGCAAGCAGGATTCGAGCACAAGAGCCCTCTCCCCTCCTGTGGTTTCCAGCAACTGGTATTCCGAACCGTTGCTGCCTCCAACTGTGGAGGCAGGTCAAAGCAACCATGGCTAGTAGCCATCGATAGCCATGGATTTGTCCATTCGTCTTTAAAAGCCACCTGAGTTGGTGGCCATCACTGCCACTATTCAATTAACTCATTCTCGGGTCAAGAAAGGGGCAGTAATTTCACGGGTTTGCTCTCTCCAAAGTGAACTCGGTCTTCAAATGTCTAGATATAACTCCAGCATGATATAGAGACGTCCTTTCTTACCATAGGGTTGTACTCAGTTACCCAGCGGAGTTCATTGATCCGAACAAAGCGACTCAGCTTGGTGGCATCAATTCCGCTGCTGTCTTCGATTTCCAGGTCTTGCCGCTTGTTATCCACCTGAAGCGAAGCAAATAGCCTCACCATTGTCACTCTGCCCCAGTCATTGACCCTTAAAACACTTGCAAAATCAATGCCATGTGTCCTGGGAGGCAGGAAAGCCAACAGGGTCTCTGGGCCCAGTAAATTAGCCAGATTATGGAAGTTCTACGACCTCAGTGCCCCCCCACAATATTCAACTGTACTGTTAATCTCCACACAACCCAGCTGTGAGGCAGCAATACACTATCTTTCCACTCCCACAAATGCACAGTATGCATTCATGTGTATGGTTCATGTTTTGGCCTAAGATTTTCATGAGGACTATCCGACTGATTTATCCCAGAGCCTCGAATAAACCTTTTAATTTGCTCTTTTGCCATAAGCTGAAGGGTATGATAGAAACATTTAAAAAAATAAAATCAGATGTGGCCGGTATCAGTTGCATTAAATTACCCTAGACATTAGAGATATGGGGATTAGCAAGCAAACATTTGTGGGACCTCTGAAAAAGGATCTTAAACCAACCTAAATCTCTTTCCTTTTTGAAAATATTTGCCTGCTCACTTCATTACTTCTAAACCTAATAAACACTGGCACAGGCATGTATGGATTTCCTGGAAACATTGTGCAAGCAAGAATCCTCTCCAATAAATAGAGGAATTTTTCCAGCAGATCAAGAAAAGAAAATATTCAGGCTCCACAAATACCGTTTTTTGGAAAAGGTTCTTTGACATCTTCCTGGATCTATCTTCTTGATGGACCTCTTAATAGGCCGGCAGGCAGGAAACAAAAACTCAACAAGAAATCCCAGAAGGATAGTAAGGTGTTCAGTTAATGTACGGGCCCAGCAAGGCAAAGCTGAATCCTTGTGATTATTTCTTTAAAAGAAAATTATGGACTATACGGAACTTAGGAAATGGCACATAGAAATCCTATACTGTCACACCCCATAAATGGAGTTGTCATTTCCAGAAACAGGTCTACCAACATAGTCCTCTTTTGCTTTTCCCTAGAGCTAGTTCTTGACTCTGGGGCATTGCTAGCCCTCTTTAGGCCACAGCTGAGAGGACTGAGGGCTGAGTCTTCTCTCACCAGCTTGGAAGGAAAACAAGAGCAGCTCCGTGGAAAGTAAAGAGTGTTAGGCTGGCACTAAACTAAAGTGAGCCAGAGTACATAAACCTTTGGGATGGTTCCAAGGACCACCAGAGTCAGTGGAAAGCGTCTTCATTGGGGGTTTGAATAGACTGCAGACTACTGCAAGAACATTGATCAAGTCTAATCTAATGCTTTGCATTTACCCCCTGTTCTAGAAAAAAAACCATAAGTGTGTATGTGCGTGTGTGTTTTCTATTGACATACCTGCAAACAAACATATATACACCCACATACACAGGGTGGTGTGACCCATGCAATCCCACTAGATTGGGCCAGGGCTCAAGAGTCATGTTTTTTTAATTGCAAAATTGATGGTATCTCAAGCTGAAGTTCTTGGAAGACATGCAAAGTGCATAAAGGTCGGTGTGTGTGTGTGTTAAAACAGGCTCTAACACAGGTACCTGCATAGAAACAGTTATTTATAAAGGGAACCAGGAATGTGTGTCTGTGGTTGTTGTTTTTAATAATGGCACAGTGTTTTTGAGCATGTGCAGAGTGCCTTTCCCTTTGGAAGTAGAAGCTGTTGGGATGTTTTTAAAAAGTCAATGGAAAGATGAATTTGTCATTCACTGAACCACAGGGACTATCAAAATGGCACCAAATGCAAATTCACCTCATGCCAAAGAGAACTCTGGAAAGAACAGGGGAGGAAATGCAAATGGGTTGCACAGGAAGCAAAAGTAAACATATCAAAATAACTCCAGTGCAGGGCAGATTTTACCTACGTTTCCTGGGAAATTAAGTCTTTTCTTCCATTAAGGGGGTTAAACGTGGCAGAAGTTTGACTCTTACGGTAGTCTTATCACAATGCATGAGGCTTGTCTCACTGAATGCAGTAGGACTTTGAATCAGGGCCAGAGCCATAAACTGCTTGTATGAATTTGATTGGAGTGCAATAGCCATGTCTATCCAGAATTAGTTCCTTCTGCACTGAATGACATTTACTCCCAGGCAAGTGAGGAGGGATTGCAACTTAAGGCCGTAGTGCTATCCAAACTTTTCTGGGAATAAGTCTCATTGAACACAGCTGGACTTGCTTCCGAGTAAAGTTGCAAAGAATGAAGAAATAATTGTTTGATTTATTGCAGTCAGATTCATTTTCTTATGCATTTTTTCACAATTCTACAGATATTTTGTTCCGGACTCCTGCCTCAGTTCCCCGCACCTCTTTTCACTTCTTCCAAATTTATTCAAGGGAAGGCAGGCTTAGAGGGAACTATATAAATTCTTCAAAAAAAAATTGTGAGACGACTGGCAAAGCTGTATATCTACCCTGTCAACCTAGTGTAATTTTAGCTGCATCTATTTGTTTATCTCATATTAAGGAGAAGCATGAATCTAGAAGGGTGTATTGTCGGCGATCCTCAATCAATTGATGTTATTTATTTCGCTCATAGTACAGATCTTTTAAGCGTCTTTGGAAGAGGAACGTTATGACCAATGGAAACAGGCCAGTGAAATCTGGTTTCCATTCGTAACACCTGTTGAAATTACATATAAAGTTAATGGTGAGTCAGCCTAACAAGCTTGCCACATTTCATTGTACTTCATTAATTTGGGAGTGAAGGTGAGACTATTCCGTCCCGAATAGGTTACCAGCTGCCTCTAACTTGCACAACATTTTAAAATCCCAGATGAAGGCATAACAAAGTTACCATTATAATTATACCATTATAATTGGGATAAAGGGCTTTTTAGAGACTTGCTGCTGTTTATAGAGACTTGCCTCCCTAATATAGAAAAAGATTGGACTGACCCACAGTCAACTTCCAGTACTAAATTGGAAGCTACAACTAACCCATCACTCTACCCCTACATCTCTATATGGCAAGCATCTATGCATGCAGTGGCCAAGTTAACTTCAACAGTGGAAGCGCTAACCTGCTCTGCCTAGGGTTGCCAGACTCAATAGAGGACATGACTTCTGTGCCTTGAATTGCCCTGCTCTCTTTTGAGTCTGGAAACCTTAAAGAGAAACCAGCAGACCCTTTGTTTAATTTCCAAGCAAAGGTTCTGCTGGTTTCTCTTTAAGGTTTCCAGACTCAAAAGAGAGCAGGGCAATTAAAGGCACAGTCCTGTCCTCTATTGAGTCTGGCAACCCTAGCTCTGCCCCAGGATTCAGACCCCACCCCACACAGCCCAGCAAGCTGCCTCCTTCCCTGGTGGCTTCTGGGCTGACAAAAGACCACAACAAACCAGGATGCTACCTAGCCAAGGAAGCTGCTCCCACTATGCCTACGCAAAGTAAGCTGAAGGATTTCCTGTGCACTGCTATGAACTGCAATGTCAGGTTACCAGGGGGGGGCTGTGTTTGTACACCCCCTCCATTCCTTCTCCGGCTTCTGCCAGTAAGCAAATAAGAGCATTGTTAGCTTTGCCACCTCTCCCACAGAGAGGGGGTGGGATACCTTCCTGACCACAGCTCATTTACTGGTGTGATTTGAATTTTGCTGTCTAGCCCTTGTGAAAGTCCCTACTGCATAAAGCTGAGGGTAAAGGCTGAAGAGAGTTAGAAATCAGCAGCAAAACTCTGCCTGGATGGCCTAGTGGCAGGAAAGGCAAATAGCAGGGGGAGTATGGGGAGAGAGAGAGAGAGAGAGAGAGAGAGAGAGAGAGCCTAGAACAGGCATGTCAAACCTGCGGCCCTCCAGATGTTTTGGCCTACAACTCCCATGAGCCCTAGCTAGCAGGACCAGTGGTTGGGGAAGATGGGAATTGTAGTCCAAAACATCTGGAGGGCCGCAGGTTTGACATGCCTGGCCTAGAAGGTAACACTAGTTGATCTGTTCATGCCTTGGGCATTTGTTCAGGGTGGAAATGGACTTGCCATGAAGGGCCAACATAAAGCAAAAGTAAGAGTGTGGTACTGATGGGAGTAAAGCAGTAACACTTGCAATATTTTACCAGAACTGGGCAGCAGCAGCAATAGACAGAAAAGCAAGCTATTCTCCATTCACAGATTCCTCCTTAAGTAACTGCGTGGACTCGTGGAATTGTAAAGGACCCCCAAGGGTCATCTAGTCCCAACCTCCTGAAATGCAGGAATCTCAGCTGAAGCATCCATGACCGATGGCCATCCAACCTCTGCTTAAAAACCTTCAAGGAAGGAGAGTCCGCACCCTCCCGAGGGAAACCATTCCACTATCAAACAGCTCTTACTGTCAGAAAGGTTTTTCCACATGTCTAGTCGGAATCTCCTTCCTTGTAATTTGAATCCATTGATTCGGGTCCTACCCTCCAGAGCAGGAGAACACAAGTTTGTTGGTAAGGTAGATAACTTGAGGCCTGCCTGCCTTCCTGTTTCCTCCCTAAGTTTCATTAGTTCAAGCCAGTTGCATGATGAGCTAGCATGTGCCAGCATCTCCTCAGTGTCCACACGTGAAGCCTGTGCTCAGAATGGCTTTGTAAGGAGAACACTTGTTTGAAAGAAACACCAACAGCATAAGAACCTTTTGGATCAGGGCAGTGGCCCATCTAGTCCCTCAACTTGCTCTCACAGTGGCCGCACTGTTAAGTCGCCTGTGGGGAACCAGCAAGCAGGAATCGAGCACAAGAGTCTTCTTCCCTCCTGTGCATCCCCAGCAACTAGTATTCAGAACCATTGCTGCCTCCAGTCATGGCTTGAAGCATGGGCGTACCCAGGATCAAAACTAGGGGGGGCAAGGGGAGGGGCCAAGGCTCGGAAGGGGAGGGGCCACAAAGTGGGCGGGAACAGCGAACAAAGTGGGCGGGAACAGATGCTTTTAAAATGTTCTTAAAATAGAACATTTGATGAGCGTATCTGCTGGTGGCTTAAGGTTTGCGGATTGCAATAGATGTGTGTGGTAGAGAAGGACATATGTTAATGCAAGACGAGTAAAGACAGAGCACAGCATATATATACTGTATATAGCAACTCCGTTGGGAAAACGGTCTCTGCTAGGATTATATGGGCTGCGGGAGGTTGTGTGGCGGCCAGCCTGATCGCAAACGGGTTACCTCTTACTACGTAACAAGACACGTATCGAAGTATTGTCGCACCGCAGCATCCCTTGGAACAAACCTGCCCCTTTATCCCTAATTGATGTCTCACAAAAAGATAGCCGCGGTTCTGCCGACGGCGTCTTAATTATTTTGCTTTGGGTCTGACAACCGCGTTGCAAAAAGCGGGGATGTCTACCGGGAGGAAAGGAAATACGGGGCTTTGGGGGAAGGAGGCAGGAAAAGGTCTGCGTAGAGATAATGGAGGGGGCGGTGGAAATCCCGCCAGTCTCGCTGGAGAACCTGCGCATCCCTGCAGTGCATCTGTTGAGTCAGCCCCGCCGCGTTCATCGAGGCCGATTCCGAATCCGTGCGCGCTGTGCACACAACCGTCGCCTTGCAAACCCTGAGCCCGCTTGAAATGAAGGCACTGCAGGCAGGCACAGGCAATGATCGAGCAGCTTTCGAGAGGGGGGCGGGTGCCCAGTACCGTATTTGTGGGGGGTGGGGAGAAGGAAGTGGGTGGGATGGGAGAAGCCCTCTCACCGCGTTGCTGCAAAGGAGGCGCGGGCTCTGAGAGCGGAACTCAAATCCGCAGCGCCTTGTTGCAGGGAGGAAGCCTTTTGGCAGCGCTCCTGACGCTGTAGGCTGTGCGAGGAGGAGCGTGGGTTCCCCGCTCCCTGGTTCCCCGCCGCGCTTGGCCTTGCCTGAGGGCGCGCCGGGGAGCTGGAGGGAGGGTGCGGCGCGGCGCGGCGCGGCGGGAATGGCGAACTCGCGCTCCGCCGGGCTGTGCTCCGCCTCTGCCCACCAGCCCTGCTTCTAGAGTAGGGCAGCTGCCCTAACTTGCCGTATGGTGGGTACGCCCTTGGCTTGAAGCCTTCGACAGCCGTCTCCTCCATGAATTTGTCTAATCCTCATTAAAAGCCATCCAATTGGGAGCGAGTTCCATAGTTTAACCATCAATAGAAAGCTACACACAAGCTCTCTACACAAGCTGCTCTACACAAGCATGTCCATTTTCTATGTGCAGGGTTTTAAAAAAAGATATTCGGACATAATTTTATTTCACTTCACCACCACCCATAGACTTAATGGCTTACTCCAGGAAGTCCTGTACATTTTAATTAGTCTGATCCAGCTGATTCTCCTAATGGACATCATGCCCAGGATTCACTTCATGCTGTTCTTTCATTTGTCCTGCAGGTTCAATTTAAACATATGTTCAATAGCGGTGGGACAGCAACACACCACAGACTGTAGCCTGCCCCATGAGAGATGGAAGGGAGGTGAGCACACCAGCTAACTTGTTTCCTCCGAGGGTCTTCATCACTACGGCTACCTCTCATGCATAGCCCCGACCTGGTGTCAGTCAGGGGGTTCTCAGAGGACAAATCAAGACACACCACTGGCCAGGGGTCTGGAGGAGCAGGAAGGGTCCCTTGAAACCAACAATGGGCTGAAGAACCATTGGAACTGTCATAGGAGGAGCCGCCACCATCTAGTCCTCAAGAACACTTGGGGTTCTCAAGGTCCAGGGCTTAGGGGGCTGAATGGCAGCACAAAGCCTGTATCTACAGATCCAGATCTGCCTCGTGGCTTGTAAGGGGTCTCCTTCTAAGTAAGCAATGCCTGGAACACCTTCACTATTAGCAGCTGAGCTTAGGATGTGGTCTAGGAGGTCAGCATGTCTAAGGTTTCCCTTTGGGGCTTTCCAGATGCTGGAAACAACACAGGACTCTGGGCTCTTTGTTATTTCCTTTGCGGTGTTGTATCTCGCCTGAACTCCCTGTGATATTGATCTTGGGCTGTTGCCTTGCCTCTGGATCATGCTTTGGTTCCAAGACTGATTTTCTGGGGTTTGTTTGGACTGTTCTGCATCTGCAGCCCTGCCCTTGTTGGTGAGTGGTTTTGTTTATGTTTTTTTTTTTGCTAATAGACTTATACCTGCTGAGATTGGGACCATTGAAGCATGACTTAAAAATAAATTTACTTATTTATTTGTTTATTTGTTTGTTTATTTATTTATTTATTTATTTATGGTTTTGCATGGCAATAATTGAAACAGTTATTGCCATGGTATTTTCAGGGGGGGGGGGGGAGAATTCTAGTAGTTGACTGAAGCAGCAATTAGGATAGGAGAACAGGGGGAAATGTATCCATCAAAAACCTAGTCTAGACTGATTGGCTGTGTCCAGACAGGGCCGTTATCTTGCACAACAAGTTGCTTAGATCTGATTTGTCCATGTAAGGGTGTCCATAGACAAGCTGTTTACATTTTCTGCCTCTGATTCCTAAACCAGTGACCCGTATCCACACTATGTGGCTCCACTGATCCCTTGATCCAAAGAAATCAACTTAAGTTCTGCAGCCCTGGACCATCTCACTGCACAGGGAAGTCAGATGCATGTGACCGTTTAATCTTAGAACAGCAAGGCAGTGGTCAAGTGTTATGTAGAGGTTCTAGCAATTGCCACAGGGCAGCTGACATGATTTTTTTTTAATGAGACAGTCATATGTGCCTTGCCAAAGTCTACAAGTCTATGGTTACTGGGCATATGTTAATCAGGACTGCAATCCTTTGATCTTCATTTTAGCAAAGTTGTAGCTGAACTAAAGTCCTTCCAAAATATTCCATTGACCTTTAAAAGAGAGAGAGGAGGGGGTATGTTCTCTTCATGCCTTGTATGTAGAGCGTACAGATTTCAAGGGCCAACATTCCTACCTAGCGCATTCCATGTCTTTTTTGTTGCTGTTGGAAAGACTTAGCCTCTCCTTCTGAGTTTAATATTGATTTCTACCAAAAAACGGTCAGAAGAAAAGAACCGAGTTAACACACCAAGTTACAGCAGCACCTGGATCAGCGAAGGCTTCTTCATTGGGGTGAATAGAGCACTACCCCACCAATGTTAGTCTGACTTAGCCACTCTCCACATGCCTGCCTTCTTACTTATAAGCAGGGGGTTAGAATTGCTTATCAGCTTTCTCCTCCTTGCCTCAGTGTTGCTTGTTGTAAAGGTAAAGGGACCCCTGACCATTAGGTCCAGTCATGACTGAGTCTAGGGCTGTGGCGCTCATCTCGCGTTATTGGCTGAGGGAGCCGGCATACAGCTTCCAGGTCATGTGGCCAGCATGACAAAGCCGCTTCTGGCGAACCAGAGCAGCGCACGGAAACACCGTTTACCTTCCCGCCAGAGCGGTACCTATTTATCTACAGGTACTTGCACTTTGACATGCTTTCAAACTGCTAGGTTGGCAGGAGCTGGGACCGAGCAACGGGAGCTCACCCCGTGGCAGGGATTCGAACCACCGACCTTCTGATCGGCAAGCCCTAGGCTCTGTGGTTTAACCCACAGCGCCACCCGTGTCCCTCGATCATCACAGTGGTTTAGTGGTTTACAACAATATAAAAACGATGTCAAAACATTTTCACTCTAGCAGTAAAGGGATAAAACCTCTTAGACCAGGGGTCCCCAGACTTTCTGCGCGGCGGGCCGGTGCCCGCCGCGCCGACCGCGCGGTGGGCCGGAGGGTAGGGGAGTGCGCGCGCAGCGGGCCGGAGGGCGGGGGAGTGCGCGCCCGTGCGCATGCGCACACGCACACGGGCGGGAAAAAATCGCCAAAAATCGCTTGTGCGCATGCGTATGGGCCTCCCCCGACCCGGAAGTGCACCAGAAATGACCTCTTCCGGGTCGGGAGAGGCCCATACGCATGCGCACAAAGGATTTTCGGCGATTTTTTGCCGATTTTTTAGATCGTCGCTGCGCCGCGCGCCGTGAGAGCGGGCGGCGGCAGCGGGCGGCGGGAGTCGTCGCGGGCCGGATTGGAAGGCCGATTGGGCCGCATCCGGCCCGGGGGCTGTAGTTTGGGGACCCCTGTCTTAGACCTTGGCAGACTATGGCTAAATGTGGCTGCATTTGGAAATGCTTAAAGACTGCCCTGCACCTTGTCATTCTCTGATTATCAGCCATCAACTTGGTGCTGCCCAGTACAAATGAGAACAGACTCGAGGCAGCCACTGTAGTCATCTTGTAGAACCAGAGCAGCGCACGGAAATGCCGTTTACCTTCCCGCTGTAGCAGTACCTATTTATCTACTTGCACTTTGACGTGCTTTCGAACTGCTAGGTTGGCAGGAGCTGGGACCGAGCAACGGAAGCTCATCCCATTGCGGGTATTCGAACCGCCAACCTTCTGATCAGCAAGCCCTAGGCTCTGTGGTTTAACCCACAGCGCCACCCGCATTGTAGAACTCAGTAAAGAGGTTAAAGACTGGAATCAGTTGGCTTGGCCTGTCCTTGGTTCTGGCGCCACCTACTGTTAGCCTCCCTGCCTTCTACCCTACCAGTTCCAACAGGGCCGGCTCTAGGGGTAGGCTGGGTGGCGCAGGGCGCCGGGTCAGCAGGGGGGCGCTGCACGGCGAAGCCGCACGGAAACCACGCTGCACGCTGCGCCCGCCCACCAGCAGCAGGAAGAAGGGCGCCCGACCGCTTAAGTCGGCCCTGAGTTCCAATGGTAGATGCTGGAAGAAGCAGAACTACAAGCCAGAAAGCAAAAACCTACCATACGGAAGAGGGAGATGGTGTTTGTTGTGACGTTATAATGGGAAAGAACATTAGAGGAGGTGCAGAGCCCAAATGGTACATCCTGCATATCTTGTACCATTTTAAGGAATTCTGAAAGTTCTGGTCGCTCTGGATCCTGAAAAGGAGAGGGGAAGAAAGAGAATGAGAAAAAATGGGGAGGAGGACAATCCTACGCTACAAATTTATATCGCTTATAAACCCAGTTTTAAGTGGAAGGGTTTCCCCAAAGAGTCCTGGAAACTGGGGAAGGTGCTGGAAATTATCCATGAGGAGACACTCTGCACGTCTCATTGAACCTTTGGGGTGGGTAGGGAATAAATATTTTTGCATTCACCCCAATCTCTGAGTGGTGAGAGTCAAGGAGTTCTGGGACATATCCTGAGATTGGCTTCCATGGATGCCTCAAGCCACAGCTTTGAGTTCAGCACAGAACAAGACAAGCCTCTGTGTCTCCAACTCCCAGCATCAGCCAAAAACTCACACCCAGTCGTCGTCCTCCTCTGACTTATTGCTCTCCTTCCTATCATGCTGGCATCCTGGTAAGATGGGAAGTCTTGCCTATTGGTCTGTGTAGCAACAGAGCTCACTCTTTCGACATGCCAATGGAAGTACTTAACTGGCCAGCTGAAGCCATCACCTTAACAAAGGAACTGCTTTCGCTGGTTCAGCAGGTTTCTTCTTACAGTATATAGATTCTATGCTCATAAATACAGGATCACAAGTTGGGGGGGACCCGCGAGTAGTCATCCACACTACCCTATAACACTATCAAAGGCATTTTAGTCTATAGTGGAGGTAGAATGAGAGAAAAAGAGAAAGGCGGAGGATATGGAGGGTAGGGTTGGCAGACTCAATAGCGGACAGAACTTCTGTGCCTTTAATTGCCCTGCTCTCTTTTGAGTCTGGAAACCTTAAAAAGAAACCAGCAGACCCTTTGCTTGGAAATTAAACAAAGGGTCTGCTGGTTTCTCTTTAAGGTTTCCAGACTCAAAAGTCTGGAAGTAAAGGGACATTAAAGGGCAATTAAAGGCACAGAAATCCTGTCCTCTATTGAGTCTGGAAACCCTAATGGAGGGGGGAGTGGAGAAAAATAGAGCAGGAAAATGGACTAAATAAAGATTAAGAAAGCAGCTCTGTAGGCAGAAATCTCTGCCTCAGATTTTTTTTCAGGGCTTTTGCTTTCCACTGCAATTTAAGTGAAGGATGCTGACATCTAGCGGCTACTAGTAGCTGTGCAGGTTAATAATAATACAGTAATAATAATAATACCCCGCCCATCTGACTGGCTTTCCCCAGCCACTCTGGGCGGCTCCCAACAGAACACTAAAAACAGAATAAAACTTTGAATATTAAAAACTTTCCTAAACAGGTTTCTCTACGGCCCTTATTCTGCATGAGTCAGTATTCCATGACAAGGATTACTGGACATCCCTCAATAAATGAATATTCTGGATGACCTTCCAGACTGGGCACCTGTTGTATTTAAAAGAAAATGAGCAATGCATTCCTGCTACTGTGGCTGCATTTATAAACCAGATGCAATGAAGGCCATGAGGCTCCTTAAATAGTGCAGGGTGCTTGATTTTCCTTTGTGCTCTGTTGAACCTTAGGCCCTGAGACTGTTATTTGACAGCACTTCCTCACTGGGAGATATCACCTGTTTTTCTGTCCTTTGGAGCCAATACAGCAATCTCTATCTACAGTACTTATTGAGATTCGAAAACTGTTTCATGGGTACTAAAAGAGTGGGCATTAAAACAAATTAAATATCTCTCTCTGCCACCATCAAAAAAGGATGTCAAGGTGTTAGTGAACCACACATAGCTGTTTGTTTTCTGATCCATTCCATCCCAGCCCTCCTGTCATCTTTAGACAGACTCTGTAGCACTCAAAGGAGATTGGAAATGCACAACTTATCAAATATGTTGAGATAATTTTGCTCTGCATCCTTTCTACATCTCAAGTATCAGTGACGGTTGGCCCTTTAAAACCTCTATTTCCTGAAACTGTCTTCAATCAAGTTAAAATTCTCAAAGCCCCTTTAAAATAAAACTGAGATCGAAACCAAGTTTACAGCTAATGTGGTTCAGTTGGGGAAAAGGAGTTGGGTTGAGCGACCTCATATTAAACAAAGGCCTCTTCATCATTTTTTAATTATTGTTGAGCAGCTGGTTCTAGAGCGGAAGCAGAAGTGTGGAATGAAAACACATCAGTAAGTTCAAACTGAGGAAGAAAGTGCTTTTGAGTATTCAGTGATTAATCAACTGGGCTTTAGCTGGACGAACCAAATTCCAAGCCTTTGAAAACTTGGCTTCACATTTGTACAGTATATTTATAGAGACAGTGATATTTTTAACAATAGCAGTGCAATGTTCTGTTGAAGTGCAGCACAATGTTTAGTAAGTCCACTGAACTATTGCTAGGATCGTTGTTTGTCCTACTTTACAGCAAACAGTCCTCCATTTGAAGGAGCCTTCTATTGGTACACATTTGAGTCTTGGTGGTGGTTTGTTTTGCGGGGACAATTGGCACAACCCCACCAGAAATCAGTGGCAGAAGCAGCAGGACAAGTGGTGCAGGTCAACAGTGGCAGCACTTCTTGTTGTGGCAAAACAGGAAACGCCACCCCTGTTTTTCAGTGACATTCCTCCCATTCACTGGACAACTGCCATTTTTAATTTCCCACAATGCTCCAGTGTCAATATATCAGGTGCTCTATAGTGTGTGTGTGAGGGGGGGGATAGATATAGCAGTAGTAGCTTGTAGCTTGCCTGGTGAGGAGCCATGACAAACATTGATCCTTACTAGGTCATTTGGGCCCTGGAAGCTGCCAGAAGATGTCAAGTACTGACGCCAAGAAAAGGTACCTTTACCTTTATGCTTTTGGAACTTGGACTGTGTGCTCACACAACAGCCACAGTTCTCCTTCCTGAACCAGGCAGCGTTAAGGTGTTATATTGTCCTCCGATGACATTGTCACTGCTCACAAAAGTCTGACGACTTATGCTGACAAAATTTTAACAACCATAGATGGGAGCAACTATTTTTTTACACTGTCCTACACATAATACATGGGACCCAGGTGGCGCTGTGGTTAAACCACTGAGCCTAGGGCTTGCTGATCAGAAGGTCGGCGGTTCGAATCCCTGTGATGGGGTGAGCTCCCGTTGCTTGGTCCCAGCTCCTGCCAACCTAGCAGTTCGAAAGCATGTCAAAATGCAAGTAGATAAATAGGAGCCGCTACAGCGGGAAGGTAAACGGCGTTTCCATGTGCTGCTCTGGTTTGCCAGAAGCGGCTTTGTCATGCTGGCCACATGACCTGGAAGCTATACGCCGGCTCCCTCGGCCAATAATGCGAGATGAGCGCGCAACCCCAGAGTCGGTCACAACTGGACCTAATGATCAGGGGTCCCTTTACCTTTACCTTTTTACACATAATACAGGGTTGTAAGGAGGTTGTGCTAGAGTGCCCAGCATGAAAGGCCTGTCTAGTTTAAGTCCACAGCCACAGAGTCATCTCAACAAACCTGGAAGAATCCAACGACAACCACCTCAGCTGCACTGACAAATGCGGCCGCGGCTGCAACATTCTCCAACTGCACTGGTTTTCTCGCATCTTCTGGAGTACCTGTGAAGTGGAGGAATGTATAGCCAGCCTCTTTTTGCAGCCACGCGAACGCACACAAACACACTGTACCCGACCCTCCTTGAATGTTTTTATCAGATTTCACAGACAGAAGGGATGAGCCTTCATGGCTGCCTTCAGAACGCTTCCCCACATTCTTACTTGGGAGCAGCAGTACCTCAGCTAAAGTGGCTGCTTCAATCTGGATGAGCCCTCCTGCTCTATGTGCCAATCCCCACAGCCACACCACCTCTTTGAAATTCAAGCCATTCCTCCCTTACCTTTGGGTGCTGGCTCCTTCACAGCATATCCCAACATGAAGACACAACTGAGAAGGGACGCAAGCAACCACTGCTGCAAGACAGAGGTTTTCATTGCCTTGCCTCGTTTCTCTCCTTGCCACGAGCCCTGCTTCGAGCCAGACATCGGAAAGGTGACTTGCCACCTGTCCCAGAATCTGATGTGGCAACACCTATAGCTGTGGGAGTGAAACATCTGGGAATGTCCAGATCTGTTATTTCCCAAGATAAGAGACTTCAGGGACAAGAGGCTCCCGGAGGTTTCCTTTTACAAGTGTTCTGTTCCTCATTTTGTTGGCAATAGGACTCCCTTTTTCACAGTGGTCTAGGCACAGCGAAGGTAACAAAGAAAGACCTTATTTATTACAATCAGTGCCTTGTCTCCCACTTATTATGCAACCAAGGCACTCTAGGGTTGAGTGCCTGCCCCAAAACAATTTTTAATTGAGCTTCGCTCAGTTAAAGGTATCTCAGTAGTTTAATTTAATGCGTTTCCACCCCCACCGTTCAGCCCAGACACTGAGATCCAGCGCCGAGGGCCTTCTGGCGGTTCACTCATTGCGAGAAGTAAGGTTACAGGGAACTAGACAGAGGGCCTTCTCGGTAGCAGCACCTGCCCTGTGGAACGCCCTTCAATCAGATTTCAAGGAAATAAGCAGCTGTCCTAATTTTAAAAGACATCTGAAGGCAGCCCTGTTTAGGGAAGCTTTTAATATTTAACGCTGTATTGTTTTAATATTCAATTGGGAGCCACCCAGAGTGACTGGGGAGACTCAGCCAGATGGGCGGGCTATAAATAGTAAATTATTATTATTATTATTCTGCATGAATATTGTATAGGAATGAACCAATAGTTCTGAGGGAAAATGCATTATTTATGTGCTCTTAAACATTGCTTGCATAATCAATCTCAGAAGAGGTATGCATCCCCTCCATGTGAGGGAGAAGGAAAGCCTCTTCTGAGATGATGCAGATAGATGGCAGGTGTCCTTCCTTCTTAGAACAGTATCTCATAAACACCATGCTCTCTGGACAAGGATTAGGGTAGGTCATGTCTATGTTCCATGCAGCACCTTGCTGAGTGTAAGCACTCAATAAATAGGCTTCAGTAAAAGGGAGGGAGAAACCGTAAGTCGAACAATACTGACCCATGAAAGCATTCGGATCTATCTTTAAAACTCATTGTAGATCTGAATATGTTTGACAGTCTCCGTGTGCAAAGGACAGAAAAAATCCATTTACTATATGAAACACGAGACACTCGGAAGCAAAGGACAAAACTGGCTTTATTTTCAAAGACACAGACATTTTCACAGGCCAAGGCAGGAACTGTGTCTCCTGCTACTCTCAAAGGCAAGTTTTCCACATACACAAAAACAAGCCTAAATTAGATAGAATCCACTCATAGGCAAGTACGTTTCCAGTGAATGCAGACTGCAAGGAAACTAGGCTGACGGCCATAGATCTTTAAATGGGGACAACCTAGATAGCAATTGTGTTGGGTTAGTATCTGTGCGTCTTCCTAGCAAAGGCACTTCAAGGACTGATCCTATGCAAGCATAGGGTTTGTCCCAGTTTTAATTCCTTGTGGTTTATTTTTTTTTTCAGCGCAGGAGAGACAGAGTCTGTCCCAAGGCCTGTGTTAAAACAGAATTTCTTGTGACAGTAAAAGGGCCAGGTTGGGGGGGGGGGTGCTGGAGGAAGCGTGGCATGCAGGAGCCAGAGACTGGCACACCTGGAGAACAGTGCAAGAGGCAGGAGGAAGCAAAGGGGGAGGAGAAATGAGGTGGGTCTCATTCCGTCCACTCCTTCTTAATGGCCAAGTTCCACTCCCAGGTGAGATGGTCGTGCTTGTCATCGTCGGTGAAGAAGGACTTGTTGCGGTAGTTTCCTCGAGCCATCATGCCTTTAGGTGCCTCCTCGAGAGGTGTGATGAATTCGTATTCCTCCGGCCGTGGCCCATAGCTGCCCACCATGAATGTCACTTTGTCCACTAGGAGAGAACAGCCCGCAAGAAAGTTATCAGAGGCAGGGCACAAACACAGCCTGCTGAGAGACAGTCACACAAGCAGATCAGCTCTGCAGTTTCTCTGCTGCATTAGCCTGCAGTGAGGGAGTCCTGTGTATACTACTGCTGCTGCTCTGTAACCATGCACAGAAAATAGCCCAGAAAGGATTTTAATGCTCTTTCCATAAACTAGGTTGCCTCCCAACTGGCAGTATTTTGTGGGAGGGATTCGAGGGCATATTCAAACTTTACGTTTATGCATTTAATTTTGATCAAAGCAGTCTGTTAGGGCAACAGGCACAACAAATTCAGCTTTTTTTTTTAAAAAAAAGGAATGTTTGCAGTTTGGAAAGTGATGGGGAATACATGGGAAAGTGAGTGAGATTAGGTGAGCTGGAGCAGTAGAGGAGAACAGTCTGCAAGGAGGTGGGAAGAAGCTTTGCTAAGGAAGAAGAAAAATAGCTCATTTTTACTTACCTTTCACCCCTGTCCGGTAAGTGTGCTGCACATATTTCAAGCCAGATACAATTTCTCTATTTACCTGCAAGACAAAAGCATCATCATTCAAGCTTCTGCTGCCCCTTTTGCCTTGGTAATAGGACTCTGTTTTATTTTCCTCCTTGCTTGTGCCACGTTTTGCCATCCCTCACCCTTTTTGGCTGTTGGGAGATGGCATGGAGGAACAAAGCCCACCCTACCCAATTTCAGAGTACCTCCTCATAGCAGCTATAAGAGGTGGTTGCCAATAATGAAACTCCTTTGCATGAGAAGTTTACTCTAGGCCAGCACAGGGATTAAGCTGAGAAATTGATAGCTCTTATTACATTTTAGAATGATAAATTTAGTGTTACTTTTTCAGATAAACTCACTCACATTTAGTAATGGGTTTGCAAGTGCAATTTAATTATATAAATTAACCAATTACTGTTTTTTTTCAGATACCACACAAACCTACCCCCCCCACACACACACTTGATTTGCTGCTTTTGGATAGGCTGCTTGGAGATCAGTCTAAGCAGTGCTTTTTTTCTTTAAAAAAATGCTTAGGGGAACTCTCATTTTCCTATCATATTGAAATAGATTCACAAATTTTTTTGGGGGGGGGGTATGCGTACCCCTGCATACCCCCAGAAAAAAAGCACTGAGTTTAAGCACCTTTCTCCAAGTACACCTTCAAGTCAGTTTTGCACAAGTGTAAAATTCTCCGTGAAGTAAGAAAATATCACAGATTTGAAAAAAGGTGATTTTATGAAAGCGGTAAACATTGTAAAAAAAATTTCTGAAAAGACAACTATTACAACATTTATATGTTGCTCTTCTGATGGGGAGCACCACTCTGGTTGATTTGCAACATTTACCATTCTAATAAAATATATTCAAGAATAACAATATAAACTAAATAAACTACCAGTCCCAGCAGTGGGGTTTAGGAATGGAAGAGCCTGCATTGTGGAAAGCCATTTTGGCCTGGTACAGCCTAATGCTGTGTTTGCGCAATATGCACTTTTAATTTAGCAGTGCTTTTACTATTTAGACTGTCAGGGTTTGAAACATGTGAAGCTACCACCCAATACACAGGTTTGCATTGCACCAGGGATCAGCAGGGGGCAGAATCCAGCACTAGACACCCACAGAAAACACAAGTAGAAGAGTGACTCACTTTGAAGTGGATCTTGGCACAATATTCAGATCCTTCCTTTATTACAAATGTCTGTTTCTTGAGAGCTTCAAGGTCCCCTGAAAGGGGTCAGGGAGAGAAGACCAGGGAGAGATGAGAGGCACCCAGTTAATCTTGTGAAGAAGACAAGCCACAAGAGAACACATTTACCCATAGACTGTTCTAACTATAGTATGTTGAAGGATTGTGATACATGTGGACATTTAAACATCTGCCCTTCAAATATGCATTGATTTCGCACAAGGTAAACTGGAGTATGTTTGATGAAGGCATACACATGTTTTAAACAAATACACTGACACTGAGGGGGTTGTGTAAGGGGTGAAGCTGTTGCTAGGTGGGTTTAAGAGCAGCCTAGGTGCTCGCACAAAACAGGCTGCATAACGTTGAGATAATCAAGAAACCGTTTGTGGTATTGCCTCCCCAGAGATTTCAGCTGAAGAGGAAGCATCCTAGCTCTGCTGAGCCCCAACTTCCTCTCTCAGATAAGAAGTCCATTTAAGGCAAAGCGTGACTCTCTCACATGGGTGTGAAGCTCAGAGAAACGCTGGCTGCTTATTTAGTCTGCGAAAAGGACTGATGCTCTAGTGTCTGTGCCAGCAAAAAGGGCTTGGGAAGAACTATTCTTTGTACACTTCATAGGACTCTGGGAAAAGTTTCTATGACCTACTTACAGAGATGTGTTACTTTACTGTCGCTTTGTTGTTGTTTTAAGCATCCACTTAAGCACCTGGGATATCAAAGTGCCCAGTTCAAGTCATGAGTGCCATATGTCTTGACAGCCATATGTCAGGAATGCTTTGATGGTGTTTCCTGCTTGGCAGGGGGTTGGACTGGATGGCCCTTGTGGTCTCTTCCAACTCTATGATTCTGATTCTATGATTCTAAGTCTCTGCCTCGTGGGCCAATCTTGACACACACACCCCGGGGTTCCAATTCGGCCCATGAAGCCGTTTTACCCAATCAACACCCACCTGTCAACCAGCTGATATCCCCTGTTGTATCAGCCCTCAACCATTTTTTTCTCTCTCCCTCCCCCACTCAAGACCTGAATTTTCTTTTTGCAGTGACAACAGAAAGAAAACAAAATTAAACAAGATAAAGAATGGGAAGAAGGGTCCCATGACTGGTCAGCCCTCCTCAACCATCAGATCAATTGTTTGGGGTTAAGGGGGCAATAACCTAATAATGCATAATCTGCATAGATCAGCTGAGGAGAAGCTATTTATGTGAGTGTGTCTGCATGAATGTGAAAGTGCAGGATGGTCACACGAACTACTGGCATGTGATCCCTGGAGGGTTAGAAAAGGATGGATGTGGCCTAGGGGATAACAACAAAAAACAGGTTAGCCTTATGCGGTGCTTTTTTTCTGGCGGGACGCATACCCCTAAACATTTTGTGAATCTGGGAGTAGGAAAATGAGAGCACCCCTAAACATTTTTAAGGAAAAAAAGCACTGGGCTTATGCTGTGAAAGGAAGGGAATTTCACCTACCAGTGAGGTCCATGGTAATTGGCCCTGGAGCACTGTTACAAACCAGGGTGAGCCGAGTGACAGTCACATTGGCAACTGTAGGGTCTGTGGGAACAGGAAAGGTAGGTAAGTCAGCTTGTTAAGGAAACACGGTCCTATCCCTTTGTTGCTCAAAAGACTTCTACAGCATCAGTCACTCTGTAGAAAAGCACCTGCTCGGTTGGCAGGAGCTGGGACCGAACAACGGGAGTTCACCCCCGTCGCGTGGGATTCGAACTGCTGACCTTCCGATCGACAGGCCCGAGGCTCTGTGGTTTAGACCACAGCGCCACCCGCACCCAAAAGCATATTGATCCCAAAATTATCTTGAGTACATAGTTTTCTCCCTCCTCAGTTCTCGGTGTGTTTTCTGAAGGCCATTTCTCACATTTATGGCCAGCATCAGGGTGGGAGAGGGAGGGATGGGAGGGGGGAAAGGGGGGAATTGTAATTGGTTATGGAACTTGTATTGTTTAAAAAATTCTTCAAGTTCTTCAATAAAAATATTTATTTAAAAAGCGCCTTGGGAAGCAGCTAGTGCCCCCTTGCCCACCCACCCCCACTCCTTTCTTAATTTTTGACCTGGCGCTCCATACAACATCAGGCAGTTGGTTCTAGCTACTCTTCCTTTATCACTATGCCCCTTAGATAGCATTGCTCTGGGGCACTGTGAGACCCAACTGTCCAGCATGACTTGGCATGCCCCCACCATAGCCAGGTAAGACCAGGGGGGCTCACTAGCAGAGGAGGGTCCCCCCACAGAGGACACATTGTCCAGGGTCCCCTCGAACATGCATCCAGCGCTGCCCAATATTCTCAGACAAAATCACTTTTTTAAAATGCTTGCTTTAAATGTTTTAAGTTCCTTTGAGTTGCTGCCCGGGGGGGGGGGGACCCTAATGAATTTAATGAATACTACCAATAACAATGGTGATAAAGGTATTCCAGGATTAGAAACACATGATGAAGCTATACACTTCAAGCCGCAAAGTGTTATCAGCATGCTGAAATACCCTCCATCTCTTCTTTTTATGAGAGCGTATTCAATCGCATAACCGCACAATTCCTGTTCCTGCCATCTTAAGAGCACTACAGTCACGCTTGAGCATTGCCATTTGATTCTGCCGATTGTACAAGCTGTTCCTCTCCTCCCCCCACTAGTAGAGATGCTTAGGACTGCAGCCTAACAACCCTTTTGAGCACATATCTGGCTCCCTTCTCTGCCCGACGAGAACAATCCCACATCCACACTTCCCAAAATAATTCTTGCGAGTCCCTCCCAATATGTTCAACCACATATTTGTGAAGGCCCCAAATGAGAGCAGCTAAGCATGAATTCACTCAGTTGGATTTTACTGGGTACATGTATGTACCAAATGCCTCCTAAAACTGTGGCACTGGAAGCACTGATACACTGCGGGAGCAGATCTCCAGGATCATGAGCAGAAAGCTGTGTATACACTATACACTTAAAGTACATCCCACTCCTGTAGTTTAAGGGTGCTGGCAATCATAGTTCTGTACAGGGTAAAACACGGGATTCTCTTTTTTTCTTCCTTCCCCTGGCTCTGTGCTTTAAATGTATGGTGTGTACACAGCTGGAGTTTTTCTCAGCACCGCTGGGTATGATCCTTTTGGTCGCAAGTGCTCATAACTCTGAGCTTCGAAACAGGTATCCCTAGTCAAAGGGAGAATGTATTTGGATGCTGAAAATAGAACCCAAATTTTCCTGTAAGCAACCCACGCAAAATAGAATTATCCCTTTTTTATAGCAAACCAAAATAATTTCTTTCCCCACATTTAAGATTTAGTCCTATTCTCTCATCCATAACAATGCTAGTCCTGCTACATAATGCCAAATCAGCTCCTTCCCTATTCTGAAAGGTGTCCTACATCAGGGTTGGGCAACCTTCAGCCCACAAGCCCGTCTCTGCCTGCCAGGGGAGTCCAATTTGGCCCAGCTGGCCATTTGCCCCAAACCCAACCCACCTGCCCAGCAGCTGATGTAGCTGCTGACATCAAGTGATGAGCGGGAGCACAGGATTTAATCCTGCATCAGCTGCATCACCCTGGAACAGGAAGGTGAAGCCTAGGCAGCAGGATTTAATCTCCACTCATCAAATAATGAGAAATCAGAGCCATAACCATGCAAGATTGAGGACTTAAAAGCAAAGCGGGGGGGAGGGGGGTTATGATCCACAAAGGTTTTTGCAAGCCTCCACCCATTACCCGTTTAAGATCAGAGCAAACCAAATTTGACAATCATGTGACATCATAATGTCATCACATGATTGCCACGTGGTAAGCCCCTCCCACTCTCAATTTTGGCCCGTGAGGTCAGGCCTGTGGAGCGAAAAAGGTTCCCCACCCTTGTGCCACAGGACCAATCCCATTCCCACCGAGGTCTCTTGAGCCATACCTGCCACAACAGGTCCATCCCCCAGCAGGGACTTCTTGTACTTTGCAAGGCTCTCGTCGTCCTTGTCCAGCTCCTGCAGTTCCTGAAGCGTCTTCTGAGGTGGGGGCTTATAGTTCAATTTGCTATCTAGCTCATCCTCATCCTCTTCCACATGCACCTCGGGGTCTTTCTCAGTCATGGTTGTCTGGACTCAGAAGAGGAAGCCGCCAGTGAGTGTAAAAGCGCAACGCTGGTGGGTCTCCTAAGTCCTTAGCTGGGCTTCTGCTGCAATAAAGAGCAAAGGTACAGCCATCTGAATTAAGGGTACCGGATTTTTTTTTTCAATGAATCCGGGGAAACTTTAAACAAACAAACACACACACATTCAGGACGTTTATGCTGCAGCGATGCCGGTGGCAGAGGGGCCGCCGCCGCCTTCACCTCAACCACCACGTTTCCCCTTCCTCCGAGGCTTCTATCTCCTTTCTCCATGAGCCTGGGCAGCCCCTGAGTTGTTGGTTCTTCAGTGGTGGTGGTGGTGGGGAAGCGGTGCATGGTGGGTCAGGCATGGAAGGCAGAGAAGGAGGGCTGAGAGGGCGGCGGCAGCAAGGCTCGGGCAGCACGATGCCTCCCTTCCCATCGGAGCAACCCCAATCCCATTCCTACTTGCATGCAAGCAGGAGGGGGGCGGGGATCCCTCAGCTGGGAAGGGAGGCTTCCCGTTGCCTAACTGGGAGATCCCCGCCCCCTCCTGCTTGCACGCAAGCTCTGATAGACAGCGTGAAGCCTCCCTTCACAGCTGAAAGATCCCCGCCCCGCTCCTGCTTGCAGGCAAGTAGGAATTGGGAGGTTGCTCCAATAGGCAGCATGAAGCCTCCCTTCACAACTTGGTTGCTAGGGTCAGGGAAGGTGGAGGCAGTCCGGAAGCTGTATCTTAGAGCCCCTGCACCACCATCATATGGGGACTTCCGAGCAGCTCCTGGAGCCAGCCAGAGCCAACTGCTCTGGGGTACTGAGACTGCCACTACTGCGTTTCCCGGGGACATTAGATGAAATCCGGGGACATTCCGGGGATGGAATTTGTCCGAGGACTTATTCGTAAATCCGGGGACTGTCCCCGGGAAACGGGGACTTCTGGTAACCCTAATCTAAATGGTTTCGTAAGCACAAATGTCACTGACATTTATCTGGCATTTAAAATTAAGATTCTGTTGCATCTAAACATGTAACAGCTGTACTGTACTACAGTCAATTCTATACAAAGAGATGTGAACAGCAGCCTGACTGCTGGCACCTGAACGCTGCTGGGCCTGTCAAACCAACAGGAGCCTATCTAGCAAAATATTATTTGTGCAGCATTTCCTAACCCCAGACATTCTGCACAGAAAGTATACAAACAGCGCAAGATGTCACGCCAGTCCCTGTCAGTTACCTCCATCAATGTAATGGTTGGGGACATGCCCAACAAGCGAGGGCAAGCTGGCCCCCTTAACAACCATTAATATTACTGCCTCCTGTGAACTCATCTAATACTGTGATTAGCAACTATATATATATATGTACAGTGGTACCTCGCAAGACGAATGCCCTGCAAGACGAATGCGTCTTGCGATCTGATGGTGACTCGCAAGACTAATTCGTTTTGCGAAAAATTCGTCTTGCGAATCGCAGTTTCCCATAGGAATGCATTGAAATTTAATTAATGCGTTCCTATGGGCAAAAAAAGAAATGTCAATGCATTCCTATGGGAAACCGCGATTCACAATACGAATTTTTCGCAAAACGAATTGACTCGAGGAACGAATTAGATTTGTCTTGCAATGCACCACTGCATTATTTATTTATTTTTAAATAAACCAAACCAAGTTGCACTTGGTTCTTTGGGCACCAAACCATAAAAGGTATAAAATACAACCATCTGCTGACAGTCTGCATCTAGGCCATACCTGTCAAGTTGCTGTCAGAGAAATAAGGGACCGGGCCGGAAATAGCAGACCGGAAGTAGCGCTGCCGCCATTTTGGAACTGGACGGAGCATGCTCAGAAGTGACTTTTGATGCTGCTTTGCCCAGTTCCAAAATGGCCACCGCGCCAGAAGTCGCGCACTGCAGCCATTTTGGAACTGGGCAGAGCAGCATCAAAAGTCGCTTCTGAGCATGCTCCGCCCAGTTCCAAAATGGCCACCGCGCCAGAATAAACCGGGGAAAAACAAAAAAATCTGTTTTTTCAGCTAGGAACAGCTGGGAAAACAGGGATTTCCAGGGGAAAACGGGAGACTTGGCAGCTATGATCTAGGCCAGGTTCTGAGGCAGTGAGCAAAGATTTTATTTTCTACCTAGAGAGAAATCCACAGCCATCTAAGTTAGCTATTCTAATGGGCAGCTCTCTCTTGAATATTATATGGCAGAAAAACATATCTGAGCACATATAAAGCATATAATACATACACACATGCATGCACATGCACAGAAACACACTTCCCTCTTCCTCTATCCAACTGGAATCACAGAGAGCAACTAACGCAGAAACAGAACCTGGCACTGATTTATAGCACTTGGCATATTATGGTTTCTATACATTTCCATTAGTGGAACCTCAAAATACCCATTGCAACTTGTGAAAACTGGTGAGTTTTGAGCAGGCGAGATTCCCCTGCACTTTTAGCATATCTTCAATCCAATAATTTAGTTACTTGAGGTGGCTGGTGCCACACCTACAGTTTTCAGATACACCTGGTTGCTGGGACCACCCACAGGGAATCAATACAACAAGCCTGGGGTTCTCTTCTGTGTTGCTCATTGAACTGATTTATAGGGCTGATCATTGCAACTGGATTCAAAACGTTCTGAACTGATTTAAGCAGAAAAATCTGCTAAGCGCACATATCCTATTCTGAGTAACAAGACACCTCGCACAGCTCCAGCAGCGACCCAGCAAACCCCACCAGGAGCCGCCTTTGCGGAACAAATGCCTCCACGGCACGCTGACACAGGAACAGCCCACCACACACAGCGCCTGAGCAGCACAGCAACTGAGATCCACTGCAGCCTTGATCAATTCCGCTACAATCAAAATCAATCAAATATGCCATGCAGCAAATCATAGGGCTTTGTCTCAGTTAAGGACAGGCTAGAGATGGCGTTCAGAAAGAAAAGCAAGGAATGAGGGGGAAATACCTGGATGGAGCTCATAACACAAGCTTGGAAAAAAAAATTAAATGAAGAATGCCGATGAATCCAGCTGCAAATATCGTGTAGTTTCTTGACTGCAGAAGAGTTAAAATAGCTGTTGTCTGCGCTATGACCAGGTCCCTTTCCTGTGCAGGAAGCATGTGGTGGCTTGTTCCTATGACAACACATGCCCTGGCTGCAGACTCCTACCCGGTACTAGCAGCAGTAGCAGCAGCCGTTAAGCACTGAAACTTCTCCAAAAGAGGAGGAAGTAAGAAAGGCTAAAATCAGCATGCTGCATTCTCAGCAGCGGCAAAAACTGGCACTCCCTTTGCAATGCCAGAAGAACATGTCTCCTCTTGTGGTTTGAGGTTAAGAGGCAAAGACAGAGGAAGGAACAGCGAGAGGGTTCATGAGTACCCAAGATGGCCAGACCAGGAACACCTCTGTGATGGACAGCACTAGAGAGGTGAGTGTGCAGAGGAAAGAAGCACGTGGGTGTAGTGGTAAAATCTGAAGTGCAGGAGCTCACCATGTCAGCTGCCACAGCCACACCTCCAAAATGCAGGAGGCAGAGATAGATAGATAAATAGATTGCATATAATATACACACCCTCACACAAATGCAGGGCAATGAGCAGAAGTGCCTAGAATAAAGTCCGGTTTCTCGGGATGCAAAATCAGTGCTGCTTACTTAGAACTCCGTAGGTTCAACTTGTAAAGCACACTGAGCTTTAACAACGGATCCTCAGCCAGCTGAAATGAACCCAGTGAATTGCATGGATGATTTGAACCAAGGTCTCCCTAATTCTAGGGGCGTGGGTAGCGGTGTGGTCTAAATCACAGAGCCTAGGGTTTGCCGATTGGAAGGTCGGCGGTTCGAATCCCTGTGATGGGGTGAGCTCCCGTTGCTCAGTCCCAGCTCCTGCCAACCTAGCAGTTCGAAAACACATCAAAGTGCAAGTGGATAAATAGGTACCGCTCCGGTGGGAAGGTTAACGGCGTTTCCGTGCGCTGCTCTGGTTCGCCAGAAGCGGCGTAGTCATGCTGGCCACATGTCCCGGAAGGTGTACGCCGGCTCCCTTGGCCAGGAAAGCAAGATGAGCATCGCAACCCCAGAGTCGTCCGTGACTGGACCTGACTGTCAGGGGTCCCTTTATCTTTACCTAATTCTAATCTAATAACTACATCACACTAGCCATGCCTTCTGAAACCATATTAACGGCATGTTGGTGAGTAGAAAAGGACCTGATCTTGAAAGAGATGCAATCCTACAGTCCTTTGATTGTATAATAAATGCAGGGTTTTTAAACCATTTGTAGCTCACACTCCAGCTATCTACCCAGATTGCAGATCGATACCATAGAGATTACATTTTATGTAGGTAGATGGGAGCTGTTCTATACCGTAAGACCATTGGTCCACCTAGCTTAGTACTGTCTACACTGACTGGCAGCTGTCTCTTTGTGGCTCAGCTCCTCTCCACACGCCCTTTTCAGTGCTCTTTTAATACTGCTTCTGCTTGCAAGTTTTGGGGTGGTCATATTGCTTCGTCACCAATCAGTGCATGCCCTGTAACACCTGAATGGAATCATGTGACTTTTGATACCAGAAATGTTCTGGATTTTGGTTTTTTTGTCCCATTTTTGTTGCTTCACAGTGCAAGTATAATATTGCATGGATAGTCCAGTATGAATCCAACACTAATACTTTATTATTGCATCAATGACATGTTGAAAAATATACCTGCAAAAAAAGAACCAGCCTGGAATGGTCCAATAAGCCCTTCTCCTATCTATCTATCTATCTATCTATCTATCTATCTACCTACCTACCTACCTACCTACCTACCTACCTACTCCAATATTTTCACAATAACCTTCAAATTGCCATTATTTTGTCATTTTTCTTCCGTTGCTTTTATCCAAATCATTGGACTGTATTTTTTTTAAAAAATAATAATCCATGGAAGGCCTCCATTCTGCCCCATCCAAACCCCTTCTAGTATGGTAGGTTGGGAGCTTAGAATGCTCAGTTAGCTCCCATGTGCTGTGCCCAAAAAGATGGGAACTAAGTCTCCCCTAGGGATATGGAACCTGTGCCTCCTCTTGATGTTGCTGAACAACAGCAGCCATCCCTGACCCTTGGCCATGCTGATATCTGGAAGGCAACTGGCTCCCCATTCCTGAACTGCACACACTGTGCCTATGTACACACACACTATACCTTTAAATTGCATTCAAAGCACATTCTTTCTCTCAAAGAATTCTGGGCACTGTAGTTTGCTAAGGAATGGTGGGGAATGTGCTGCTGAGAGGCATAAACTACAATTTCCAGAATTCTCTGAGAGAAAGAATGTGCTTTTAAGGTACAGTGTGTACATAGCCTGTGGCTTTTAAAATTACATGCGATAAACACATCATTCCTAACCAGACTTTTTTAATCCAAAAAAGAAGATGTGCCAAATATACTTAGCCAGCAGCGAAACAAGATTTCATGTGCTACCGGGAAGTCAGAGATAAGAGTAGTTTATAAGCCTCATTCAGACAAATAAGCTGCAATGTGGTGGACAACAGAAATGGAAATCTTGCTGAGGCTGTTCTGTGTGGGCAAGCCATGGGCCGCTTCTCAGCTTTGCAATGCAAATAATTCCACCACAGCACCACACGCCTCCAAAAAAACCCAGTCTGCTGTGCCATGATGCCCAAGCCCAGTGGCCACACACATACAGCTTCCCACGTGGACCTCAAGCAGTTCTGGATGTCAAGAGGCAGCTGCTTAAATGCAAATCAAACCTTGAGATATATTTGCATGAATGGGAATGCAGAACTATCAAACTTTAAGACTACAGTAAATTGCACATAGAGAAGAAGAAGAAGAAGAAGAAGAAGAAGAAGAAGAAGAAGAAGAAGAAGAAGAAGAAGAAGAAGAAGAAGAAGAAGAAGAAGAAGAAGAAGAAGACGACGAGGAGGAGGAGGAGGAGGAGGAGGAGGAGGAGGAGGAGGAGGAGGAGGAGTTTTGATTTGATATCCCGCTTTATCACTACCCTATGGAGTCTCAAAGCGGCTAACATTCTCCTTTCCCTTCCTCCCCCACAACAAACACTCTGTGAGGTAAGTGGGGCTGAGAGACTTCAGAGAAGTGTGACTAGCCCAAGGTCACCCAGCAGCTGCATGTGGAGGAGCGGAGACATGAACCCGGTTCCCCAGATTACGAGTCTACTGCTTTTAACCACTACACCACACTGGCTCAAAGGCACAAAGACACATTTCCATCAAATAAAGAACCAGTAACCACGCAAAAAAAGAAAAAGAGAACAGGCGTACACAATGATGCCATCAGGGCAGGACTTTGGGGCAGAAGTCCAGGGCCCTAGCCATCAGAAGGTGCAGCAGGCCTGCCATACCACACCTTCAAGTAATACCCTTTGCCATCCAAAAGGGCCACTGACTTCAGAGTCTAAGATTACATAACTGCATCACTTGAGCATACAAAGATATGGCAAAATATGGGTACTCAAATTACTGTGTAATGCAGAGAATACAGCTATGCTGAGTTGCAATGCATTTTGCCAGCTATTCAGTATAAATCAGCCCTCCCCAGTTCAGAAATGCATACCGGTATGCCCCAAAGCACTGAAACAAAAGGCCACACACACACACACACACACACAGAGAGAGAGAGAGAGAGAGAGAGAGAGAGAGAGAAAGAGAGAGAGAGAGAGAGAGAGAGAGATCTGCTTGAAAGAAGAAGTGAGAGAGAAAGGAGGAGGTTAAATGCAGAGGTTCAATAGATAGACTTCAGCAGAGGGGTGCATTAGAGAGATAAAAAGGAGAGTGGAGACACACCAGGCACTCACTCACTCCATAAGTGCTCCTTGTACAAGTTAGGTTTTCTTCTCTGTGCCTTTTCCTGAGAAGCAGTTGATCACAGCCCTCTCTGATTCACGGAGGCTGGCAATTGCAGCGCCTCTTGTTCAATCTCTCAACCACCCCCGCTCCTATTTTTAAATGTGTAATAATACAGGGATGCAACAAGAAGTGAAATGGGGACCACAACATCTTACCCCCCCAAAAAATAAGAGAGGGAGGGTTATGTGCCTTGTCCCAAAGACAGCACTGCCGTCTGCTCTTGCTACATACAGGAAAAAGCCAGCTGTAATCTATCTCCACTCAATAACATAAATTTCTACATCTCCATGGTGGGAGCTAGAGAAAGCATGACTTGAAGGTGGACTCCTACATCCATGGCACTCATCCATATTGCTATGCTTTCTCCTACTAACTCCAGAGCTTGGTCCCAGAGAGTGTGCATTGTTATGTCTATGGCAGATCCATCTAGACTAGGATTCCTCTGGCCTAAGCCTGGAATAGTCCACCCCAGGACTTAGAGAGAATTCTGGAAGGAAGAACACAAATCTGTATGCAACTGTGAAAAAGGAAAGGACCATAAAATAATCATCGTCTTTTAATAACCCATAGCCTCAGTCCAGCTGCTTATTTCTAAGAGACCCACGCCTCTGAACTAAACATGTGTATCAGTCACTTAGCCTAGCAATGAAACCACCCACAGGAGCCTTCAAAAAATCCTCTAGCTGGTTGCATGGTAAAGCCAGTGCGGGGCAGGAGTCCATTTCCATTTCTGAATTTTGTAGGAAAATAGATGGCCTGCCCTCAAAAAGGTTCCCTGCACCAAACTGCTCCCCAACAAATTTACATATGCATTTATTATGACAAGTGAGAATCCTTTCCCCACCATTACTGAACTTTAAAGTTGAGGCAGTTTAATTACATGACACTTCACTGGTAAGAGGGCAACACAGTTGTACTTTGGATCTCAAATGCTCTGGAACTCAGAAGTGATTGTTCCGGTTTGCGAACGTTCTTTTGGAACCCGAACATCCGACAGGGTTTCCGTGGCTTCTGATTGGCTGCAGGAGCTAAACTGCAGGAGGAAGAGCTTTCTTTGATCAGCAGTAGCTTTGCTAATTTTAAAGGGGGAGGGGTATTACCACAAGGAAAGCAAACAGGGTTTAGGGGCTCAGTCTTTCTGCAACTCAATAAGTGGCAATTTCTGTGTGGAAATATTTTGTACCTTCTGTATGCCAAGTATTAAGCAAGAAGGGGGTCTTGTGCAGAAACTAGCAATACACTGGGGACAGGATGAGCCAAATTAATTGTCCGAGATCAGCTAATGGTTCTGAACTACGGCAATTCAGGCCCAATAAGGGGATCAAGAGGGGAAATTTGGGACTCATCTGGAGCTAAGACACTTGCTGATGGGCACATGTTTTCTGTGCTGGGTTTGGAGAGCACCCTTGACTTGATTATTTGCAAAGGGCTGAACATCTTAGGAGTTTCAGAGCTCCTTGAAGGTGATTGAAGGCAAGAGAGCATATTTCTCTGTTGTTGTACAATGTTCACTGGTTGCCAATTTCATTTCTGTAAACAATTCAAAATGCTACTTTAGGGCTTATAGATAACAAGCCCTAAATGGGCATTAGGACCAGGTTATTTGGCACATTGTGGTTGACGCTGGAGGCCTTGTTCTGTATTCTGTTGCCTTTAGGGGCTCATCCAGATAAGAAGTAAGACAGGGCCTTTTCAGCTGAGGCACCCCATGATGACTCATTCACTCCTCTCCCCAAGATCCTGTTGGCCTTTGGGCGAGGTTTCTTTTAATCAAAAAAACTTGTTTAGTCTTTAGTTTGGACTACTCCCATACTCTAATTGGGGGCCCAATCTAGCTAGAGGAAGGATTAATTATTCTTTTATCTAAGTATTTCCAATATAAGAATAAAGCTATATGCTGTCTTTCCTGCCTATGCAGATGGTGACCTCTGTGTTTTAGTATGGAGTAAGGAACACAAAAAGAACTCTAGGAAAGATTTTCTCAGTGAGCGCAGAGCCCATACAATACTTCCCTTGTTGCTTCCAGGTGACCTGTTTATTGATAAGGCATCCTGATCGGTTTGCAAGAGGACAACATTGGCTACCTAATGAGCAAACTTTCCAACCTGTTTCCAGGGAGGTTAGGTCACAGCAAAATGTTACCCCATTTTCCCATCCTTTTTCTTACTGGCCTTTTGCAGAAGTAGGCTTTGTTGTGCAAGATCTTCCAACCCACTATGGTTGTGCAACCTCAATTTGCCAGTAACTGAATCCCACCCCCAAAAAATTGCCTGTCTGGAAGCCCCAACCTGACTAAAACTGTTCCCTCAACGCCATTAAAAAAAAACCGAGAGAGACACCCTTATTCTCCCAGCAGCAACTGTCTGAATTCACACAGGAAGCCCGTGGAGGAAGAAGCAAGTCAAGCAGCGACTCTCTCCTTTCCTTAACGAGTCCCTGAGCCGCTGGGCCCCGCGCTCCTTAAAATATGCAGCGACCCAAATCTAAAAATAATGAAATGAGCATCCAGGCCTCCAGAGTTCATGTGAATGACGGGCGAGCTCTGGCACAGGAAGTCGGGTGGAATTTTCCACGGAGAAATGCGCACCAAGGCGAGAAAGCCTCGCCTGCCCAAACTCGGCCACCCCCAGGCAGGTTTCCGGAGGGGCAGAATCCGGAGGGGCGCTTCCCGCCGCCACGTTTCCCAAGCGGACCCCTTCCCTTCCTCCGCCCCCGGGATCCGGCCTGCGCGCCCTGCTGCATTGCAGAGCAAGGCGCGCTTCTTCCCCGCGCTCCGCGCTCCCTGCCGCCTTTTCCCGGTTGTGGATTAAGTCTCCCGGAGGAGGCTGGGAGCGCGGGCAAGGCAAGCGGGTGGGTGGGTGGGTGGGTGTCCCTCCGCCCGCCCCCCCCCTGCCAGAAGGCGGACTCACGTACCAGCGGCGGCGAGGGGCGTCTCTGTCCGGGGCTCTGCGCTCAGCTTCGAGCTTGGGCAGTTTAAAAAAGCAGGAAGGAAGTGGGTGAAAAAATAAGAATTAAAAAAAAAACCGAAGGGGGAAAAAAACCCGACTCTTAGAGGAAGCCCCGGGCTGCGGTGTCGCTGCTTTTCCTGCCGTGCACGAAGCCTCTCTCTCTCTCTCTTTAGGGCGAAAAAAGCATCCTCGCCCACAGAGGAATTGCGTGTGAATTCCTGAAGTGCCCTTGCATATATATATATATATATATGGACAGAATGGATTCATTCAGGCATTACTGGGCTGCGGTGCAGGGCGCATACCTGGGTTTCTATAGGAAACATGCAGCTCTGTGCAGACGAGGCTTTCTGAAAGTGATATTCCTTGGCTGGGATGTTACTTGACTTTTAGTGCTCGGGTGCGGACGGTTTCTAGGGAGACGGTTCACAAAAATATAGGGTTCTCCTTTTTTGCACTCCGCCCGTTAAAAAATAAGTATGCATGTTTCCTTTTGTGCACGTTGCCCGGTAAATTCCTCTGTTAGGTATTGTAACTCACATCAAGAAGATTATTGGGGGCGGGAGAGGGAGGGAAATATATATATATAATACACACTGTATTTTCTGTTTGATCTTCACACTTCAGAAGCTTGTCTTGCAAAAGGGGTGGGCAGCCTTCAGCATTGTTGGATCTGCTTGTTTTTCCCCCTATGAGAATCCCAAAAGTTGCACACTGAAGCCAGGTGTGAAAGACATTGGCAGAAAGGAAAGTACCTTGCCTATTTACCAAAAGACCCTACAATTGGAATGGATAGCCTCTGAGCACATTTTGCCCCAGATAACACACTCCCACAGGATGTAACACAGGCCAACAATTTGAATGGTTTTGAAAGAGGATTGGACAAATTCATGGAGGCTGCGTATACTTAAAGCACATTAAAAGCATTTACCCTTTACAGCGCTACAATTCCCAGCACCCTTAACAAACTACAGTTCCATCCCAAGAGGTGGAGGGGATGTGCTTTAAATGTAAGGGCCGGGTGCATGCAACCAAAGGCTACCAATGGCTACTTGATATGTTCTGTGTTCTTTGCTGTCGGGCAGTGTGCCTCTGAATAGCAGAGTGGGGACAGTGTTGCTCTGCGCAGGTCCTGCTTTCAGGCTTCCCATAGGGATCTTGTTGGCCGCTATGAGACCAGAATGCTAAATGTGATGGGCCTGCAATCCAGCCAGACTCTTCTTTTGCTTTTGCATTTTTCACACAGTTCCATTATTGATGATGATTACAACAGCCTAACACACGCTGGGGTACGCATACCCCTAAACATTTTGTGAATCTTTGTACTTTTGTCCATTTCCTGTATTTATTTTTCCCAAGTTGAAGTTTAAAATGGTGGTTTTCTTGAGTCAAAAAAGCACTGCTAATACAGATAGGAAAGGTAATATTGTAGTTTCTGTTGTTGAACAATTGTGAACCAAACACCCTTGCTGATCTACTGCAAAGTAAATCTGCAAGTTGAACCTGATCTATTTCTGCCTACCCCTGGGCTAGATGATTTTTACTACTTCCTGTTTCGTATTTCATCAGAGAATCTTAGCTTCTGCTTCCTGCACAGAAGCACTGCATGCACACACAAAAATTCGTTATGAAGAAATGTTGGTTTCAGTATCACAGGAGAAGAGGGAAAGAATGAATGAATGAAACCCCTGAGAAATGCATCCTAACTATGGGCATGACCCAGCCACATAACGTTAAGCACTATTAAGTTTCACTTGGACATATGTGAGCACGTGCTTAACTCTGCCAGTGAGATCAGTGGACCTTATAAATGCTTAATTTTGGCCGATCAAATCTTGAAAAAGCATTCAGACACTGGAAGAAGATGCCTAGGCTGATGAAGCAGGCATCTGTGGGGGTTGGTGTGCAGTCTGATCCTATTTATTTCAGTGGGTCTTACTCACAAGTAAACATGCAGGGGATTACATTCAGCTTGGTTTTTTTTTAAAAAATTGTTCTCTCACCACTGTGACATCTAGTCATTGGTCTTTAAGGCTCCGTAAAGTAAACATTCGTAAACTATTAATACTTCCTTTACACAAATCCACTGACAGGCTTTATGCCTTAATTCAAAGTGCATTACAGATAACTGAGCAGCTCTAAAATACATTGTATGTTGTTCATTTCTGCAGCTGGCATCAGCTGAGCTGAAATATTACGCTGTACCGTAAGAACTGCTCTGGGTAAAGAGAGAGAAAATGAGATGAAAATTAGTAGCCAGAAAATGAACATGACCTGGAAGAAATGAGTGCATGTTGGCTGGTTGCCAGAAGATAAACATTAGTGCCACGTGTGTGCATAGGGCATTACAAAGAAAATGTATGATATGTCTCTGCCCCAAGGGGCTTGCAATCTAAAAGAGACACAGGAAAAGAACAATTGAAGGGGTGGCAATGGAGGCATGGGTGTGCAAAGGAAGAAATATGTGGTACTGTGTGCTTAATAAGATTTATCCGACGTTATGTTTGCATGTCATTCCATCCCAACAGAATAAGGTGGTTTAAGTGAAAAACCTCTATACCACAGGGGAAAGAACCCATTCTGTTTGTGACAGAAAATTTCTTCAGGCACGCAAGTACCACCTTTCAAAGTCCTGTAATATTTTACAGGTAATACTTTTTTATTATTCCAAATAAAAAATGTCATACGTAGTTGAAAACCACTTTTTAAAGGATGACTTTTAATGGGCATTTGAGAATATTCAAAGAGCTACTTAGTAATAAATAAGGATTTGCTCATTCCCAATGGAATTGACTTATTTTTTCCTTTCAACAACTCTTCTTCTCTCTTGGCCATATTCCATGGTGTTTTGAAATTCTTGTAAGTTTCGAAATGTTTGCCATGCAGCACGGCAGGAAGGGAGCAGCTATTGATGAAATCGTACTTGTGTCCTTCTTGTTGGCATCTGCTTGGCCACTGTGAACAGAATGCTAGATTAAATGGACATTGGACTGATCCAGTTGGGCTCTTACTAGGTTACTGTGTTTTTTTAAAACATGTCCAACAGTTCCTTGGATTACAGAACTAGTTGTGCAGTTCTTTGGATTGCATCCACTATATAGAAAACTAAAACATCAGTCACAGTATTCAGAATATTCACACTTCCCTAATGTTTGAAAGTTAAAGAGTTACTCTTGGCTACATTTGAAACCATTCAAGTTTTCATGTCCTGTATTTAGAAACCTTGTTTTGATTTTAATTGCAATTTGTTATTGTATAACAAATAAACTATTGGTCATTAAGGCTCAAATTGTTTCCAGGGAGGAACTTGGTGGAATGTAGTAACAACACTTCCTCTATAACCTTCTTCCTGTTTGCCAACTGTGTAAGAGTAAGAATGACTATTAGGCAATTTCTTCTATGAGCTAGCTGCTAGAAGCTGCAGGTGCAGTTTCCTAATCCATATGTTTCAGAACGTGCATGTTATATTCTGAGATTTAGCAAATACTGTAACAGCCATGTTGTTTTGTTTGTAAACAGAGAGGATTACCTTTCCTCAAGATGTATCCAAATCATAAGAGAAAATCCACTGAAATCAACAGACTTGACTAATTTAAGCCCATTGATTTCAATGGGTCTACTCCAAGTATGACTTAGCCTGCAGTCCTTGCCAGATCTACTCAAAAGTCAGTTCCATTGAATTCAGTGTGACTTACTCCCAAGTAGATGGGGTAAGGATTGCAGCCTTAGTTGGAATCAATCCAGCAAGCCTCGTTTACCTGGCAGTTTAGCTGTTATTGTATAAAAATTCCTGGGAGGCAACTTGAACCTTGCTCCCCTGCAGATTCCTAAGCTGAAGATGGTGTTACAAAGTATGAACGGTAGGCACACCCTTCCATATTTGTGTGAAACACAGTAAGGACCCGATGTCCCTGCATTACGTGCTTTTTTTATGGGAACAGGAACAATTGCCATGGAGCCTCTCCTTTTCAATTACCCACAGCTCCAACTATAGTTGTGTTTAAATTACCGTATGATGAAAGGAGAGGCCACATTCCAAATGCAAGGGAAATTACTAAAACAAGATGTACAGCCTGTCAATATGGTCAGCATGTCTACATTCTCCGTAATGTGGCAAGTAATATGTATATCAGCTGGATAGGGTATGTGGCTTATGTGTGCATAAAGAGAATATGTGTGCCAAATTATAGGACAGGGTGCTGGTATGGTGCAGTCAGTAGCATGCTTGACTGAAACAGGGAGTCATGGGTTTAAATTCCCTCTACAGTACTAGTCATGAAGCTCATTGGGTGGCCTTATGTCAGTAATAGGATACAGGAAGTTTCCATATGCCATTTGTCCATAGAGCTCAGTGTTCTTCAACCATGGGTCCTCAGATGTTGTTGGACTGCGACTCCCCTCATCCCCCAACCATCATAGCCAATGGAACGGGGGGGGGGGTGTCAAACAGCATCTGGGGATCCAAGGTTGAAGGATGCTGATATAGTTCCGTATTTTCTGCATTGACTGGCAGTGGCTCTCCAGTATTTTAGAGAGGAATCTTTTCCAATATCTTTTACCTGCAAAGCAGGAGATCTGTTGTTGAGCTATGCCTTCAGTCCTAAACCTAAACAATCTCACAGATTTGTTGTGAGGTTAAGAGAGTTTTGGGGATCAGGAGAGAACCACTCTTACCATTATTTTTAAAATGTATACCCCACTGTATCTTGTGAAGATGCGACTCATGGTGGCTAACAATGTGCATGAATCGTGCCTGGAGTTAATTGGAGTAATAGTGGGAGAGGAAAGTAATAAATCAGAATAAGCCCCAGAAGGTAGGACTTGAACCAATGGATTCAAGTTACAAAAAAAAGGAGATTTTGACTAAACATCAGAAAGAACTTTTTGACAGTAAGAGCTGCTCGACAGTGGGAAGTTGTGGGCTCTCCTTCCTTAGAGGCTTCTAAGCAGAGATTGGGTGGCCATCTGTCATAAATGCTTTAGCTGAGATTCCTGCATTGCAGGGGGTTAAACTAGATCAGGGGTAGGCAACCTAAGGCCTGTGGGCCGGATGCAGCCCAATTGCCTTCTCAATCCAGCCCACGGACGGTCCGGGAATCAGCGTGTTTTTACATGAGTAGAATGTGTGCTTTATTTTAAAATGCATATCTGGGTTATTTGTGGGGCATAGGAATGTGTTCATTTTTTCCCCCTTCAAAATATAGTCCAGCCCACCACATGGTCTGAGGGACGGTGGACCGGCCCATGGCTGAAAAAGGTTGCTGACTCCTGGAGTAGATGGCCCTCATGGTTCCTTCCAGTGCTACAGTTACATGATTAAGTTGCATTACTGTATAGGCCCGCTGTATCAGGTGCCTGGCAAAGTGGGGACAGCCATCCACAATACTACAAAGGAAAAAGGTATGTATTATGGGTATTGGGTGTTGCTGTTGATTGCAACTAGTACCTGAATGACATATAAAGCTCTCAGGAGGCTTTGCACAGGTAGGACGCTGGTCTTGTCTTGTTAACATACATGACAGTCCATCACTCCTCCACCATTTAGAAGGTGGGGAGGTTTAATGCCTTATTAATCCGCTTACAGACCAGCTAATCGCCTAGCTCCTGTCCCTAGCTTAAAGGTGAGAAAAGTAAGACACGTGGGCAAGTGCTGCTCCTGCTCCTTGCTGACTGATTGTGGCGCTGAGGCAATGATGCTTCAAGAAACAAACTTGTTCAGGTTGGGGAGTGGAAAGGACTATGACGGAGGGAGACGAGGAGACTCATTCTCTCCTTTAATCCTTCTGTGCGCAATGTTCCCCTCTCTTCCTACTGCCATATGAAAACCCTGTCAGTTCTCCATATTAGACCAAAGATTTTAAAAAGAGATGTTTAAAAATGATGTATCATGAAATCTTTTAGATTTATAATTCCAGTAAGGAATACATATTTTCTTCAATTTTTGTGGAAAATAATGCAACACATCTTGGTGCTGGTGTCTTTTAAAAAAGCAGCTAGGACCCAGATTGGGAACCTGGTGTTTTCCATATGTTGTTGGACTCCAACTCCCATCAGCCTGTAAAGTTTGGAAAGCTCTCTTTGTTGTTTCATGGTTCTGAAAGAGCCACTGCAGCAAGCAGGATATTTAATTAATGCACCTCACTAATCCCCTTGGCTCCCTAAGGAAAGTATTGCTTCTAGAAAGGCTGAAATTTCAAGTTTAGAAATACATGTGCTATAATTATAATAATAATATTCTGTGTGCTACATCCAGGTTTTAGAATCACAGCTGGATGAGAAAAGTGCATAAGTAAATTATACAGAAGTGCAAAACATATTTCTAGATAATAGGCATTAAGAGGCCTCGTGTCCATATACACATTTATATATTTTATGTAAAGTTAAATATTACAGATTTCAAAATTCAGTTCAACTTCTTGACTTTAATTTTCAGAGTTAAAAATGTATTCATTTTATTTATTTAAAATATTCATTAACAACCCTTCATAAAAAGATTCCAGGATGGTATACAAAAAAAATGTAAATAAACACAGAAGTGTGCAATGCATAACAACTAAAGAGCATTGTAGAACAATCTGAAATCACTTAAAATACCAAGACAAATAGCAAAGTCTTCAATGGGTGCATAACTAGGATCTGAGTATAATGCTAGTTATATGTACCTGGAAGTAAATCCCCATTGACATAAACAGTGATTACTTCTGAGTAAACAAAAAAAGCCTCATTCTTCAGCAACTGAAGTACTACAGTGCCAAAGTACTAAAACAATTTTAAATATGGTGCATGTTTCCCTAGGGTTGGCAGACTCAATAGAGGACAGGACTTCTGTGCCTTTAATTGCCCTGCTCTCTTTTGAAACTGGAAACCTTAAAGAGAAACCAGCAGACCCTTTGCTTGGAAATTAAACAAAGGGTCTGCTGGATTCTCTTTAAGGTTTCCAGACTCAAAAGAGAGCAGGGCAATTAAGGGCACAGAAGTCCTGTCCTCTATTGAGTCTGCCAACTCTATGTTTCCCTGAGAAATTTGCCTCTAAAGCCAGTGGACTAACATGCAGTACAGGTGTTTCAAATGTAATTCCGTAGTTGTAACCGGTCAGCTGATCTGCTGAAAAGATCCTCCAAAAGAAGCAAGATGTGAGACTGCTCCAGCTGCAATGCTCTGCACATTTTAGCCCATTCAACATAGAGAATCATAGAACTGTAGAACTGGAAGGGATCCCAAGGGTCATCTAGTCCAACCCCCTGCAATGCAGGAATAAGGAATAAATAGCATAGCAGGAATGCTGAGTAAACATGCACAGGATTGTGCTGCATGAGAGTAAAAGCAAGCTAAAATCAGGGCTCTGTTGTGCTGCAGAAAATCTGCCTGAACGTCCTCTGGAAGGTCAGGATGCCACACAATACATACTTTTAGGTAATTACTCTTTCCAGCAATTCCAGGGAAATGGCAAAATTCCTGTAAGCGAGCACAGAGTAAAGAACAAGTGCACTTTGAAACTGAACATCCGATCCCAGTCCTGCAGCTAATTATATACACAGCAAAACACTCGCACTCTTATAATCTCATAAATCTCTTTGAACACTGTGTTAATAACTAGTTGCCTGCCTGGGGCCTTATTGATTTTTCAGCTCCTTTTATTAGATTGCAGGAGCATGCAATATAATTTTACCCTTCCTGCACGAGTTTTGCAGCAATGCCAGTTATACACCTCGGTACTAAATTGTCCAGGGTCATCAAAACAAAATTAAAAAATTCCTCCCAGTAGCACCTTAGAGACCAACTAAGTTTGTCATTGGTATGAGCTTTTGTGTGCATGGGACACTTCTTCAGATACAAAGTAGATTGTGGAGACCTCTCCAAGTTGAGTGAACAGATGGCAAAATGTGGAAGCATCGGGCTTTTATTACATGGCTGAGATGTGGCACCTGCACAATGCTAAGAGTCACGTCCCATGTTCCACCTCCTTTTTCCTTTACCCTGTTCACCCCCAGGTGGTTGCCTGAAATAAAATATGACCCTGCAAGTGAAAAGTGTTCATCACTCTTGCTTTGCTCCGGCATAATTCAAAAAGTTCAAAACTTATCATTAACTACAGGTGGTGGCCCTTTTGCGCAGGGATTCCATTCTGCCCCTGCGAATGTCAGTGGGGCAGACATAACCCCGCCCTGCCCGGTTACTCCCCCGTTCTGAGCCCTTCCAGGTCCAAAATGACCTGTGCATTGGCGGTTGCACATCAATTGGACACACGGAAAATGGTTGCCTCCTGTAGTGTGTGACTCAGGTGCTTTTTGCTGCTGAGTTTTTGGAGTGGGAAAGGGATAAAGGACACTGCTCCAAACATGGGTCTTTTACCCTGTTTCCCCTTTTTTAATACGTAGTCAGAAAGTAAGCCATGGCAGGGTTTTTAAGCATTTGAGAAATATAAGACATACCCCCAAAATAAGCCATACTTCCGCTCCGCGGAAACCAACCCCCACAGGCACCTCCACTCACAGAGTCACTCCATGCAGCTGGCACTGCAGGAGCGCGATCAGCTCTGAAGTGGCGCTCCAAGAGCTCCGCTTAACAGCTGATCGCGCTCCCGCCTTGCTGGCTGCATCCCCGCGCTCCGCCTTCTCGTCCATCGCCGCCCTGCCGCTTCTGTGCTTGTCGCCACCGCTGGGCTCATTGCTTCTTCCTTGCCTGGCCTGGCCAAGGAGCTTGGAGCGCCTTGCAGCGGCAGGCGGAGCGCCTGAGCCAGCGGCCTCTGCCTGGCCCGGCCTAGGATGCCTGCTGCCCCGCCACCCAGAACCAGTGGCTGCTGCAGCGCCGAGCACTCAAGAGAACCGAGCAGCGCCCTGAGCCAGCGCCCTGAGCTGTAAAAACTGTACCGGTAATAAAAAAAATAAGACATCCCACCGAAAGTAAGCCACCCTGTGTTTTTTTGAGGAAAAAAAGTTATAAGACGGTGTCTTAAAAAAGGGGAAAGACGGTATAATTCTATACAAGGGAATCAAATTTTGCTGGTATTACACTGGAAAACGTAAGAATGGGAGATATGTAAATGTTGCCATATGAGTTTTCTTAGAGGTAGGAAAGTATATATTTTGTAGTTAAGGTTATTAAAAAAAAATTCTAGTGTGACACATGGACGCTGTATTGGATCCCTCTGGTTTCCATATGGAAAACAAGCTTAAGTTATTATTTTAGAAGACTGGGTTAAAGTGAAAGCAAGGTGTAAATGGAGTACTCGTTTTGAAAGGGTTTCTCTGTTTCTCAGCAGAACTGAGGTGAAAGCTATCTGTTTTCAACAATAAAATTGGCAAGGCAGTCTTAGCTGCATGCTCTGAGTCAGGACCAAACAAGCTGAGATGTAGGAGAAGATCCATAATCCAATTCCCCAGCAGTGTATCTGAAGTTTAAAAGCAGCTGCAGCAAGTGTTCCCACATTTAGGGGAGAGATAATAAGAGTTCATGAATTATCAGTGATGCTGAGAGAGAGTAGCTGGAGAGATTTTTTTTCCCCTTCCTCTCTCACAATTTTGGTACTGTTGGTCACAGCCACCCGGCAAAAGTTATCTGCAACAGGGTCAGGAGAGAGAAAGGAATTGTCCCCCACCCCCTTTAGAATTCACTACCTCAAGAGGTAATGATGGCCAAAGCTTAAATGGATCTCAAACCTGATTAAGCAAAGCAATGGACAATCATTCTGTCAACGGCCGTTCACCATGACAGCTAAATGGAATCTTTATGTAATTATCAGGTGCTGGGAGTAAACAATACGAGGCATTCATAATCTTCATACCCTGCTTAAGAGCTTCCAAATGTGTGTGGCTTGTTGATTTTGGAACAGAATGGTGGACTGGAGCAGGGCTGGGAAACTGTGGTCCTCCCATATGTTATTGGGCTGCAACTCCCATCATCCCTGAGCATTGGCCATCCTGGATGGAACTGATGGGGATTTTTAATGGGAGTTGATGGAAGCACCACACTGGTGAAGGCTGTGTTACAGTAGTTTTATTTACCATTCTTCTCCTTCATTTCCAGTGTTGTTTATTATTATAGATAATGAAGCATTTTAATTAAAGATCGGAAGAAGCAAAAATGCTATAACAGATGGCCACTGTCAAAACCAGCAATTAGCAGAGGGAACATCTAGTTCTTCCAGCCTTTCCATGACATATAGTACAGCTTACCCCCATGATGTGATGTCACAACGTACCAAGTTTCCCCCTCCCCTCCTAGCAGTCATCAGTTTTTCAGAGCAGGGATGGGGGAACCCATCATGTCACAACACAAGGGAACAGGGCCGTCTCAAGACATTTTGGCACCTGAAGTGAACCACAAGATGTTGCCCCCGCCACCAGGGAAGAAGGATTGAGTGAAGAGCTACATCAGGAACAAGGGGGCAATCAAATCAACTTTCCCCAAAGGTTGGAATGGGAATCAAAGGCATTGTGGGAGGGAAAAGGGACCCACTCTGAATCATGCTGGGTGCAGAGCCTAGGTAAAAGGTAAAGGAAAAGGATGCCTGGTTAAGTCCAGTCAAAGGCGACTATGGGGTTGCGGCACTCACCTTGCTTTCAGGCCAAGGGAACTGGTGTTTGTCCACAGACAGCTTTCCGGGTTATGTGGCCAGCATGACTAAACAGCTTCTGGCACAACGGAACACTGTGACTGAAGCCAGAGCGCACAGAATCGCCGGAGAGCAGGCGGGGGCGGGGCTGGCACGCATTCTGGGGGCTTGGTGTGCTGTCCGTAGGGGTGGGGGCGCATTCTGGGGGTGGAACGCCCAGCGCGGGCGGGCGGGGGCAGCCGCCATGGCGCCCTCGGGACCGTGCTGCCCAGTGCAGAGCAACCCCATCGCCCCTCCCTTCCTACGCCCCTGCTCGCCCCATCACGGGGATTCGAACCGCCGACCTTCTGATCAGCAAGCCCAAGAGGCTCAGTGGTTTAGACCACAGCGTCGCCCGTGCCCCATGCAAGTAGAGCCTAGAAGACCCCAGAGGGCAGCCCCTGCCATTTCCTGCATCCCCTATTCACTGAGAGGCAGCTGCAGAGGCAGCACTGGGAGTTGGGGTGCTGCCAAGGAGAACGCAGATCTGGCTACCAAGGAATGTGTGGCGGTGGTGGAAGCAGCAAGAGAAGCTTTCCTTGGAGGTTGCATATGCTGCTTCTGTCAATTCTGCTGCTTGTAGAGATCCTCTTACCTTGCCTCATGCAATGGTTGACCTTGCTTATGAAGGGAGGGAAATGAGATGCCCAGCTGCCATTTTCAGGGGCATTCAACCTGTGGGATCTTGCCTAGTTTGGTCCTCAGGTAGGTAGAAGAATGAGACTCAATAGGGGGTCGTGAGTAGAAGACCAACTGTCCTTTTTATTGCGCATTCATGGTTAGTTGCGCTCATGATTTTATCGGGGGTTATATGCAAATCCACTTTCCATACTGTTTGCCACTGCAAAAGTTCCGAGGTGTGGACATACCACATCACTTCCAATGGTTCATGCCATGTAGCTTCCTGCTGAAATCTTGTAACTTTTTATGCCACAAATGCTCCTGGATTCATGTTGTCCGACTTTTGTTATGCTATAGTGCAAGAGTGCCCCCCCCACCTGACGTCAATAATTCAGTAACATTGGGGAAGCATTGCAGAACAACTAATAAAGCAGAATAGTGTGAGAGCCATCCAATATAAATCTACCCATAATGCACAATTATTGTATCAATTATATATGTTGTAGAATACACTTGCCAAAACACAACACCCACCAGGGGTGCCAACTTGAATAAAATATGGGGGGGGGCAGGTAAGCCCCGCTTTGCATAGTCGACCACAAGACATCAGGGGTGGGGAGAAAAACAAATGAAATCCATCTCTTTACTCTGCCCTTTGGCAGTTAAGACAGGGTGTTTTGTGGGACTCGCCTCTATTGCTCAATTTGTTCTGTTCCGGCTGGAACAGTTCTACTTGTTTTTAAAACTGTAACTGTTCTGTCTGTCTTTATATTTGTGTGTTCTGTTGTTGTAGCCAGCCTTACGGTGAAAAGGTGGTTAAGGAATCTCATAAAGAAATAAGGAAATGGTAAAAGAGGCCATAAGCCACGAGGCATGTTTAAAAGAGAGGAGAGAGCAAGTACCGCATAAAAAGGGGACAGTGGCGAGAAGCAACCCTGTGCTTGGCTGCCGAGACAGATGGAAACTCAGAGGTGAGTAGACATGTGGGTGGAGTGGCAGCGGCGGCAGATGCAGCCAGCCTACTGCTGAGTCTGTGCATGGTTCCTCCAGCTGGCTGCAGCCAACGCTTATCGTGTCATGTGGAACATGAATAATCTCAAGGTCCCAGGCACTGTGCGGAGGAGATTTCATCCCTGAGGGTATATGTATTGGCATTCACACACAAAAGGAAGGCACATGGCCTCACAAACTACAGTCTCTTTAAAAAATAAATATGTCCTGCTCATGTGCCTTTAATAGCAACCTAACACAGGGGCCCCACAGACTGCTGTTTTATCACAGGTGTATTCTGCAACCTGTTCCTGACTGTGGGCTTGTCCACACTTCCACTTGCCTTATGCCTAGAAAGCTTTCTACGCACAGGTTTGAGTGATTTTCTGTTTGCCCCTCCGCTTTCCACACCTTTTATCGCTGAATCGGAGCAAGCGTCAATCCGCAGAAAACCCTATTGATGTTTGCTGCTATTTGGCAGTAAAGATTTTCATGGGGGAAAGTGGTGGGACAAGCAGAAGTCTGGATGAGCCCACAATTATAGTGCATTAGTGGTGGGTTTCTTCTGCATCATTAGTAGTTCTGCGGTGATTCCACGACACTGCCACATTAATGCTGTCTAGTGGGGCTAAAGGTAAAGGTAAAGGTACCCCTGACCATTAGGTCCATCCAGTCGTGACCGACTCTGGGGTTGCGCACTCATCTCGCATTATTGGCCGAGGGAGCCGGCATATAGCTTCCAGGTCATGTGGCCAGCATGACAAAGCCGCTTTTGGAAAACCAGAGCAGCACATGGAAACGCCGTTTACCTTCCCGCTATAGCGGTTCCTATTTATCTACTTGCATTTTGATGTGCTTTTGAACTGCTAGGTTGGCAGGAGCTGGGACCAAGCAACGGGAGCTCACCCCATCACAGGGATTCGAACCGCCGACCTTCTGATCAGCAAGCCCTAGGCTCAGTGGTTTAGCCCACAGCGCCACCTGGGTCCAGCGCAACAAAAAGAGGATAAAAGAAACCCAGAACATTTGTGGTATAAAAAGTTACAGGACTTCAGCAGGAAGTTACAGGATATGCACTAATTGGGAATGAAGCAGTGTGACTGGCCCCAAACATTTTCAGGTGCAAGCAGTATTGAAAGTGGGATTGTATGTGACCACCCCAATAGCATCATGAGCAGAAATAATCATGAATGTGCAATAAAAAGGACATGGGGGGACATGTTGGAGCCCCTTTAGACATCCTTATCATTGTGCACTCATCATGATTTGTACTCGTGATGCTGTCAAGGTGGTCATACACCTCTGTGGGGAATTCCACAAATCAAGGCCTGCCACTACAGACTGGGTCCACTGGGCCATAGAACAGCCTGCCAGCATTCTGGTGGGATCCCCTCATTTGATCTATATCAAGGGGAGATCCCTGCACCCAAGATCAACCCTGAAGGAGTAATCAATCAGCAAGCAGGCGGGTTGATTTAGGATGCATACCCAATGCCCATGCCAAAATCTACCACATCTGTAATTAACAAAGTTGTGGCCAAATTTTAATCCCAGATTATTGTTTTGTCATAATTTTAGCTATTGCAGAATCTCCACCTGGGTTACTGGACCAGTGTGCTTGGACACAGAAAAGCCCTCTCCTAAGATGTCATAATCTGCACTTCTGAGGGTGGTGAAACACCTCTCTTTCAGATATTCAGGACCTAAGTTGTGTAAGGCTTTAAACACTAATATGAGCACCTTGAACTGGGCCCAGAAACAAACTGGAAATTAATTATTGTAGTTGCTGCCGCCGCCAAGTACGCAGGCACACTCTTCAGACTTGGAGCCACATGTCACTGGAAGATATTAGACAGAAATGTACAGTGAATACTATCAAACAGGAGAAGTGTAAGTCTCTCTAAAGGATCTTAACAGTGTAGTGTTGAATTGAAAAGTACCCTTTGTGTTGTTTTGCTCCTAATCATTTGGCCCAGGGCTTCCCCTATTCTGGAATTGTTGAAAAAGCTTTAATTTCATACAACAGCTTTTGCATCTATGTGAGAGCCTCTCCCTATGTATCTGACTCCCTCTTTTCTTTTCTTTTTTCAGATAAAGTGAGAATTTCAGGGCAGGTGAGAAATGTCCAGTCACTGCCAGACAATCTCATGCCCTTTCTCTGAGGAATGTCTTCTCAGGCGTGTAGTATTCTAATACAGCTCCCCCAAAATGCACTCTAAAGTAAATCTGAGATCAACACTTCCAGAAACATGTCCACTCCTCCTCCTTTGAGACATGACACATTGTCATTGGTGCCATTTGATAGTGAGGTCACCTGGTGGATTAGGACACCTTGGAGTATTTCTGGAGGGTGATTTGCCTTTCAGAGAGATTTTTCTCATCAAGCAGGTGGGAAATAACTTCATGGTTTCCAAGAGGAGCTCACAACACCGTAAGTTTTCATTATATATATAAAAACATCTGCATCCTGTAGACAGTGAAGCAGGGAAGAGAGAAAGGAGGAGTTCTTGTGGATTTTGCTTTGAAATTAAGGGGGAAAAGCATGGATTGAAACCCGGGAGGACTTGTTTAAACTTCCCTTTTTTAAATCTTTTTTAAATCTGAAGGACTCTTAACACTAGCAATTTGTCTGATGATTATGTGACTTTTTCCAGATGAATGCAATAAATCTTTCACTGGACTCAGTGTAAATAGGTAGCCAATTGGACATCCAGGCAAGTTTTGTTTATTTTGCTAGTCACTTTTACTGTAGTACCAGTACTTTTCTTAGTAGCATTTTGGCTTACCTGTTGGCAGTTGCAAACTTCATGGGACTCTATTCTTAGCTGAGTTGGCTTACAGAATTTTCTGAAGTGGTTGGAAGAATGTAATTAAAGAGCTGATTTATCAAGGGTGCATGGTGGGTGTCCCATGTGGTCTTTGAAGGACTTTAAAGTGTTGATGCCTTGAGATTGTATTAGGAGGATGGAAGGGTGGCAAAGGCTGAAGTGGGGCTTTATTAAAACCAGTGGGTGTTTTGCCACTGACATCCGTTGGAGCAGGGTTTCACCTGATGCATAAAATGTTCAACCAATTACAAGGAGCCGCCAACATTTATTCCTTCACAATATGGTGTCTGCTGCCTGTAGATTCTTATTATCAGTGAGCTAGTGGCTGGGAAAAGATGTGTAGTGAAAATGTATTGTAATTGCATTTAGACATTTAGAATGTATTTTTATATTTGGCTTGAGACGAATAAAATATCTGGTCATCAGCAGATGTTGGAAATAACTGACTTTGGGCAATCAGTCCCCCACAAAAACCAAACTGGAATAGCATGACTTTTCAATGCAACCAGAATTATGTCTGAATCTAGATTAAGAAGATTCTAGGTAGCAAATGGCTAGAGTGATATCACGGGTGCAATACTTATGGGGCTTTCTGACACCACCCTGTCATAGCAAGAATAATATGAATGGCTTCTTTTGGAGACTAGAGTTCCTGACTCCTGGTGTGTACATGCTTCCTATTTACTTGGCATCCATTGCACCCCCACTGCTAGCTTAGGAAGCTGTGTTCACCTGACATTAGCCACAATCCATATTTATCTCGTATTGAACCTGTCGTTTCTTGTGGAACGCTGCATTTTTATGTGCTTATCCCCAAACCAGCTTCAATGTGAATTGAGAAAAAGAATGGCTTAGCTGTGTTCTAAGGCAGTGATGGACTTCTGAGGAAAACCGCAGCACACACAAAGGGGTCACGAAGATTTTTGGATTGCACTTAGAAGTACACCAGCTTTGAGTAGTTAGTGATACTTGGTCTTCCCATGGCCCAGCGTGTGATATTCTTGCCAGACATGGAGCTGGGATATGACATGTTTCCAGGGTGATAAATCAAAAGGGATCAGAGCAGCCCACGTAGAGTTTTGTATCTGGCCCTGCTGTAAAGAACATCAGCTGGAGAATCTATTTTGCCTTTCCTAAAGGATCAGAGATAAATGCTGTGAAAGGGAGGGATTAGGAAGAAGCAATTTGCCATTTGTGCACAAGCCCTCCTACAAGACATTCACAAAGGGAGGAGGGGGAAGATTAACCTGGATACCAACCCGGAGGTGGGTTGCCATCTGACAGCATCAGGATAAGAGCATTACTGTGGACAAGATGGCATTAGGTAAAATTAACCATCTGACGATGTACGCAACGTCATTACACAATGGATTAACTCTTCGACTGAAATAGGGACCTGTCGGAGCCAATTAGAAAGCGCCGAGTTTGACGCTGAAGTAGGGAGAGAAATGAAGGTTGGAGGAAAAAAGGACACGCAATTGCACAGCACTTTTCAAGGCATATTTCACTGCTGACACCTGCACTGGTTCGCTCATCCCAGGACTGTTTTTCCAATAACAACAGGCAATATTGGTGTCGGAATTGCTGCCTTACATTATCTGAGAGGTAAGTTCCTAAGGGATTTAAAGGAGTCATTGAAAGGCACCAATCCAAAAGTTGAAGCGTGAATCGAGGGGTGCAGTCGCGGGTACAGTGATGGTGGAAGACCAGGATCAATGGCTTGGGATGGAGAAATCGGCTGTAACGTTGTGTGCTACCCAACTTGAATTCTACAGAGAAACTTACTCAGTAGCTCCAAAGGGCATTGGTGGAGAATGGAGTGGGGCATTTCTGCCGCTGGTGGGAAAGAATTGCTAGCCCCTTTCCCCCACCGTCTGTTACTGACAGAAGGTAAAAGATGTGGACCATTGTATTTTTTTCTCCTGACTAGATGAGATGCGTGCATGGATGACAAGGTGGTGGTGAAGAAATAGGAAGGATCATTTGTGACCACTGCTAGATCCCCTTTCTCTCTATTCCTTTTAATATTGAGCTGGGTGAGAACTCAGTTTACATGAACCCCCCCTTGGCTGCAGGCAGCACATCTCTTTGTCAGCTACAGTACCCTTGTTCTGAAATAGAAGCAACATTTTATGAATCCTTGAGGTGGTACCTTCCTTCCCCTTTGCTGCCTAAAAGAAGAAGCAAAGACGGTGCAGAGAAACTGGGGACAATCTGTTTGGCAATAGCATTGGGAACATAGGAAGCTCCTTCCTATCAAGTCAGACCATTGGTCCAGCTAGCTCAGAGCCATCTACTTATGGAATGGCAGGGGCTCTCTTGCATACCAAACAGAGCGCTCTCCCAGCCCTATAAATACCGGGGAATGAATCTGGGACCTTCGGCATGCAGAGCAGGTGCCATTGCTTTATTATTCCTTTCTATACAAGCCAAGACTACAATCCCCAGCTCCCTTAACAAGTTACATCTTCCAGGGTTCTTTGGGGATCTCATGTGCTGTATATGCACAGTGTGCACATACATACATGGACACGGTCTCGCTGTGTGCATCTTAATGCCTTTCTAAATTTATGGGTTCAAGGCTCTTTCCCTGAAAATTTCCTGATGTTTCGTTCACTCAGGGGTACATCCCACATTTTCAATGAAACCCAATCCAAGCTTCTCAAGAGCATCCTGTGGGCTGTTTATTTAAATAGGTTTTCCAGCCAAATGTTCCACTTGCTGGAATTGTTTACCACAATGGCTGTTAAAGTATGTAATTTGTAACCATGGATGTAGTTTGGGCATATGCAATCTCTGAAAGCAGCAGAATCAGTATACAGCATGAAAACCCTAAGAACAGAGTGGTTTCCCTCCCCCCAGTCCTTTGTCACTTCTTTAAATAACACACACACACACACACACACACACACACACACACACACACACACGTATGTGTCCTTAAGATGCTACAGGTCTGTTCATGCTAATGCAAACTGGCAGAGGTCCATTGACTTCAGCAAAGAATCTGAACCCAGAATGGGATTCAGGAAACCAAGAGTTAGATTTAATTCTTGGCTGTGCCCCAAATTTTCCTTGAGCAAATTGTTTAGACTTTCCTCTTGAACTTCCTATCTCTCAAAAAATGGAAATAAAACATTTTCCCTAACCCAACACAACATGAAGAAAGTCTAGGAGCTTACTGGAAAACATGCCGATTGGTTTAATGTACTACACCTAGCAGAGCAATCCCATGCAGAAAACCACCATGAATTCTGAGGAGCTTACTCCAGAGTAAATGTCTATCAGTTTTGCAGTCCAAAGCTGGGCAGCTAGTCATTAGCTATGTCCAAATGCATAATGTAACTCCTAATATGGCTTGCAGGTCTATGGTGATACAAGACATGAACTGAAATTATCTGCAGATTTATCACTTTGGTCTGATCACAGCTTTTGGCTGAACCACGAGCAACTACAAATCTTCCAGTGTTAAATATTTATTGACTATACAACATACATTAAAGTGGCATGAAAAGAAGCAGATTGTTCGTTTATGAAGTTATAGCTGTACCCAGCCACACATTGCTATGGGTCATCCCTGTGACTCCCCCCACCCCATCCTGATCCATGCCCCGTCCCAAAACTGTCCTGCCCCCACCCCCAACCCAGGCGAGCCCCCACCTCCACTCAGCCCAGTCTGCTGTTTCACTCCTCCCTGCAAACCCAAGCTGAGCTGTTCTGGAGAGTGAAGCTTTTCTAGCTGCAGTGCCAGTGGAGTCGCCACTAGAGGGCGAAGTTTTGCAACCTCTCATGTTCCTGTTTTTCTGGTTTTTCCAAAAAGCCATGTTTTTACCTGTGATAGGTGTGACATCTGTATAATCCAAGTTTATACAAACACCTATTTGCATGTGACGTTGTGTCCCAATGTCAATGCAACCGGTCAAGCGGTTTCAGAGAAAAGTGGAATATAACAAACAGCTTACATTTATATATATATATATAGAAGGTTACGAGTTACCCCTCCTGAGCAATGTGTCTTTGGAATCTCATAAACAAGCTGCAAATAATTATTAGCAACAATGAACCATAATACATTTGTTAAGAAATTCTGTCTCGTTCTTCATTTCAAGAGCAGATCCCAGCCTTTTACATACATTGTTGGAATAAAAAGTCTTAGCCACCATTTCATAAATGTTTTAGAGGACGAGCAGTACCCTGCTCTTTGTTCTTCAGGTAATAGTTGTTTTCTCTGTGAAAATTCTACCTGCATGTTTTTATAGGCTAGGGACATAAAAAAATACCCCACTGCTGTAGAGAGAGATATGAGGAGATATTAGCAGGCTGCGCCAAGGAGATACAGTGTGGTGCTCTGATATAAAGAGATTAAGCATCGGCTCTGATGTCTGGGCTAATTTTGTCCTCTGACAGCAGGGATCAGCCTGAGAACTAGCCAGGAGAAAAGTCTAGAGTGGGAGTTGCATAATGCAGAAGGGACAAACATGTGACTTCACATGTGTGTGAAGAAAGGGAGAAACCCTTTCCTTTGGCACTTAGGCGTAGAGGCCATTTTGACTGGGAAGGTGGATTTGGTCTAATAGGCAATGAAAGCATCCAATAACTGGTTTTTGGTTTTGGCAGTGTGTGAACTAGGGTGTACAAAATCTGTCAGGTTTTTTAACCCGAAACTTCCCAATTTTCCTAACTTAAGTTCTGTTTTCCACATTTATCCATCCGTTTACAGCAGGCACCCCCAAACTCAGCCCTCCAGATGTTTTGGGACTACAACTCCCATCATCCCTAGCTAACAGGACCAGTGGTCAGGGATGCTGGGAATTGTAGTCCCAAAACATCTGGAGGGCCGAGTTTGGCGGTGCCAGGTTTACAGTGTATGCAGTTATTTATTTATTTTGCCTCATGAATAGCCATCAGCATTTCAGTGTGCCTTTCTCCCAAAGTAAGACATTTTGGTATGCAGTTTTGTCTGTTGTGCATATTTTTTTTGCAAACCATTTCCCAAATTTATGCAGCTTTGTACACGTTATTTGGTTGGAGAAACTGCCCTGAGAAATTAGGAGAAGCGAGAATGTCAAAGGACAGCTGCATTTTTAGTTTGCATATTGTTTCAGGAAGTGTTGATTCAAGCTGAATTCCTCCTGCCTCCATTGTGTTGAGACAAACCCCACAGATGACAAAGCAGTGGACCGGGTACTTCAGCCAACAGAAAGTCCTTTTAGTCAAAATTGGTACATTGGTTCACAACCAACGGGTAGGAAGTCATAAGCGGACAACACCTTGGCCATTTTTTGTCTTGTTTAGGATTTTTAAAGAAAATATGAAAGATTGGATGAAGGGACCAGATGTGAATCACTCCTTCTCCCTTTAGGAGATGTATAGAAGATGAAATGTCAACAGTGGAACCTTAATCACCCTTGTGTGAAAAGCTGCCCATTGCAAAATTCCCGCTTTCTTTCAGCTGCTGAAGTTCAGAAGCCCTGCCCTTTTTTGCCCCAATTTTGGTCACTCTAGTTCTCAGAAAGGAGCAGGCAGAAGAAGAGGCTAAAGGGTTTCTGGGTTGAAAAAGTTGAAGACTTTAGCTTCAGCCTAGCATATGGAAGTCCAAATCATATTTCAGCAGTATGTTCACCAGGCTGCCTTACATGAGCTTAGAACAGTGGCAGACCTACATTTTTGGGGCCCTGAAGGTTGAAGTGTCATGGGGGCCCCTTCGCAACCAGCAACGAGGTCTGGCTAGCCACTGCTACCTTCTTCAAATGGGTTGTTTCATGACAGATCACATCTGCGGTACTGACTCTTAAACTTTGGGATTTTTGAAATATATACAGTACAACAAAAAATTAATCTGAGTCGTGAGACTCAAATTGGGTGTACTGTATTAGACCCCAATCAATGTGGACTAAAGCTGCTTCTGGGGCCCCTCTAGGTTCAGGGGCCCTGAAGTTTAATCTTCATTAGTTTCATAGTAGATCTGTCCTGGCTTAGAGACTGGATATGCACAGGCAAACACACACACACACACACACACACACACACACACACACAACTTCCATCGCTGCTGACCTTTAACTATCCTGGCTGGTGCTGATGGAAGTTAGAGTCCTAACAACATCAAGAGGGTGAGGGGTTCCCCTTCCCTGCTATGTAGGAACTAGAGCACACTTCTAGCAATCAGTATGGCAAAAAAGCATCAAGCATCTTGGCAGCTGTAGGCACATAAGTAAATACTTAAGGGAGGAACATAAGCAATTGTCTTCTATCAAATCAGATTATTTGCCCACCTACCCCTTTTTGTTTTCTCTGAGTCTCCAGGATCTCAGGCAGGGGTTTTCACATCGCTTATTATCAGCTTCTTCTTCTCTTACTGGAGATTGAACATGCAATCTTCTGCATGCAAACTGTATGTTTTATCACACACACACACACACACCCCAAAAAATGATGGTTCCTAATCTTTCAGCTGGCCACTATTAATGCAGCTGAATGGGCAGGTGTAAGGTTTTTCTCTGTGCTATGAAAATCTTCTCCTGCACATCACACTGACATTCCCACCCACCCTATAGCCAACCAGTTAACAACAATGGTCTTAATGCCAAACTTCAATATCAGCTCAAATCTCATAACCATTTACTGAACACGGAGTTGGGGGGGGCAATTTGTGTAGTATGCAAACATACCTCCATTGTTCCCTGATGAGCAAAAAGGGAAGGGCCAGATCCCACTGTATAAATTGCTCCATTATTATTATTATTAGTTATTATTATTTAAGTAGCAGTTTGTGCTTATCGGCCAATGAACAGCTGAGCTGAGTGAAGGCAAACTCAAGTATTCATTTTTATTTTTCAAACCAGTGACGATGGGAGGGAGAACCTAGAAGTAGGAATGTCTCCTGCACACGATCTCTCTCTCTCTTCCCAGCCTCCAGCACACACACTTACTTTATGGCAGGGTTGCTTGTGCCTTTAAAAGGTTCATGGTGCACAAAAATGTAGCTTTTGAAACCTTTCCCATGGCCACATCGGTGCAACCAGCTGTCTCTGTTGAATTCCTGCCTGTTGCCAAAAAAAAAAAAAAAGAAAGAGGCTAGCTATTGCTGCTCTACCAGCTTAAATCCCAGCCACTTTACATGAGCTCAGATGCATAGGTTTTGCTGTGAATTTGAAAAAACACTGTAGCTCTGGTAAGAGAGAGAGTTATATGCTTGTAGACAGCATAACCAGACTTAATTGAGGGCAGGGCTCTTATTGCTTTAAAGTAGGGGGGTCTAGGTTTTCCAACTCTAATGGCAGCAAGGGTTGTAAATTGTAAGTCCCCCACCCCTTTTCATTAACTGGGTTTATTTGTGTTCCAGAGAGAACGATCTGAAGCAGCAGAGTGCCTCACAGGAGGTGAAGAATGACTGAGAACGCAGCAGCGCCTGCCACCCTCAATGCTACAGACACAACTGCACCTACCACGCCTCGCAAGGGGCCTCCCAAGTTCAAGCAACGGCAGACACGGCAGTTCAAGAGCAAGCCGCCCAAAAAAGGAGTAAAAGGGTAGGAGTAGGAATTCAGAAGCCAAAGGCTTCATTTGCTCACAAATGTGCTTCTAAGATTCTGCATTCCCAAACTGCAACTATTAGGGCATCACCCCTACTGTAACTACATACTGTACGTGTAACTGGGCAGGGGGCGAGCCTTATTTATTCCTCTTTTACCACTGCCTCCATTTCTTTCTTCCTTCCTTGGTTGTTTTCCTTGCGTTGGTATCTAGGTTGTAAGCCCCCTGGGATAGCGGCCTCTTTTCTCATTCTGAACAAAGCATCGTGTGCATAAAGGATGAGGAACCTTTTTCCTTCCTGGTGTTCCTGAACTACAACTCCCATCAGCCCTAACCCAATGATCAAGGGTGATGGGAGTTGTAGTCCAACAGCTTACTGGAGGGCCACACTTTCCCCATTCCGGGTGTAAATGAATGGTGGTATGTTGTGCTTCAGGCCATAGACTGAGGTGTGGCAGGTATCTTGACTTAACTAGTCCTAAACATAAATATTGGGGAATAAGCCCCATAGAACACAGTAGTACTTACCTATGAATAAACGTATGTAGGACTGCATTATAAATGGAGCTGGGCTCTGTAGTTGTTAGTAACGGTCTTGTCTTGGTTAGATCACGCAAGGAGACAGAGGACAGGGGAAAGGCCTTATGGGTATCGCTTGATATGGTTTATACCAGGCATCCCCAAACTGCGGCCCTCCAGATGTTTTGGCCTACAACTCCCATGATCCCTAGCTAACAGGACCAGTGGTCAGGGAAGATGGGAATTGTAGTCCAAAACATCTGGGGGGGCAAAGTTTGGGGATGCCTGGTTTATACTATAGGACCTTTGCTGATGGGTCCTCTCAGGGTATTTTTACAATGGAAAATACATGAGAGTAACGGACTGGGCTGATACTGATGTTAAGGTGCTGGACTAATGGGGAGGAGTCCTGGGCATACAGCAACATTACAGTCGATTCCATTATATGGCCTCACTGATATACTTTTCATATGTTGTGGCCGTCTGGTTTCGGAATCTATCTTGCTAGTTAAATACAGTCTGTTTTATGGTGGGGTGGGGGATCTGTGGCCCTCCAGATGTATCTAAGGCAGGCAGGGCCGGCTCTAGGGGAAGGCTGGGTGGCGCGGGGCTCCCACCAGCCGCCCACCAGCCGCAGCAAGAAACGGGGCGGGGGCGCCGGAGAGATCTCAGCATGCTTAAGACGGCCCTGAAGGCAGGGGTCAGCAAACTTCTTCAGCAGGGAGCCGATCCACGGTCCCTCAGACCTTGTGGGGGGCCGGACTATATTGGGGGGGAGCGAATTCCTATGCCCCACAAATAACCCAGAGATGCATTTTAAATAAAAGCACACATTCTACTCATGTAAAAACACGCTGATTCCGGGACTGTCTGCAGGCCGGATTTAGAAGGCGATTGGGCCGGATCCGGCCCCCGGGCCTTAGTTTGCCTACCATGATCTAAGGGTTTGGCCAAACCCAGCCTATAATGGACCCCTTTGATTCTCAACGCCCACGGGTACTACTGGTGGCAGAAGTGGACTTGTGGGTGGAGGGAAAATGAAGGGACAGAGTCTACATTGTATGTTTTGTTTGTCTTGTTTGTATAAAAACCAATAAAAAATATTATAAAAAAAAACCATGATCTAAGGGTACACTTCCTGTTCTTGGCTTTCTTATGAGACAACATGATGAGATTGTTTAGCTTAGATTTGATGGCCTGCTGATGAACAGAAGCTCTGTGACTATATGTTTAGGGAGCAACGGTACAAGCATTTTATCACCCCATATTTCCTAGGATATTGTTTCTATATTTTGGTTTGACTTGGTTCTGTTCTGTGTGAATAGATGCCCCTGCCTGGCAAGCCAACATTGGAATCAGCATGAGTGACATGAGTGAGAGGCTCAAAACACTCTGAAAATTGCAGGGTTTTTGGTGCCTCTTTGTAAGGAACAAATTGATCTTATTTAAAGATGTTTGGCCCATCTGTTTGCACATAGTCATGTTTAGAAGCAAAACAAGGCCAAGCCAAATGCAGGAGCTTGCTAATGGGGGAGAGAAGAGCCAGTCAGCACAACTTGATCTTGCAGCAGAAAACACACACAAAATCAGCTGTTCCCTTGCATGTTCTCTTTGGTTAGGAAAAATATATCTATTCATAAATACGCAAACATATGCTTGCAATTCAAACTCTCTTCTGTTGCTTTTTCCATAGTTTTGGAGATGATATCCCAGGAATGGAGGGCCTCGGAACAGGTAATTGATAGGCAATATTGCTCTGTTATTCCCTGTGCTATTTTCCTCTACCCCAAGCCATCTTAAATGAGCTTTTCCATATTGATCTATGTATGCATAATAAGCTTTCTCTCTCTTCCTTGCAGATATCACGGTGATTTGCCCTTGGGAAGCTTTCAGCCATCTGGAGCTTCACGAGTTGGCACAGTTTGGAATCATCTAATCTACCAGAATCCCTGCTTTTGACCGGAGCTCTGAAAAGAGTCTATCACCTGTGATACTTATTTCCACTCCTTCAAAAAATTCTGACATTTAACAAAACAGATGGCTTTGTGGGGTCAGTTTCGAGCAACTTTCTTCTTAGATTTACTTTGCAAGAAAGGGTGTTAAAAATATATCCAACTGGCTCATCAGCTAAGAAGTTGGAACGGTTCTAAATGTTTTCGTCTAAAATACATTTTGTTCTTTTTCTCCCTAAAATTCTCTTTCTATGTACCATCTAGGATTTATCTGTTTAGATACATAAAAAAAACCTTAACTACATATTTTCATCTCATCTTGGATAAGTTATGAGTCTGTGTGCTTGCATATGCAATCCTAGAAGTCTTTGAAGTTTCCCTCATTGTTCAAATCTGCTCCCACGGCTCTCCTGCGCATCCATGAAAATGATCACAAATTTTGAATTGCATTCCCACATAATGAATACCCAAAACGATGTGTAGGGATGTTTCCAAACATTCCATAACCATAAGCAGGATACCCAGAGAGTTGCAAAAATAATTACCCATTGTGCCAGGAAAAGACTTTGGAGCCTGATAAGTTCCATAGGCAGTAACACCACAGAAGCCATCAATGCAAGGGCTTGATAACACTGTAGACATTTTCTTAATTACAGGTTTATCAATGTAGCTGTTAGATTCCTGTTGCTCTAATAAAAGTTACCGTTGCTCTAATAAAAGTGCATTAAAAGCATGGTATTTATATCCTATCACACTTTTTCATTCCTCATGAGTAAAATCTTAGTGAAATCAGTTGCAGAGAGTTCCTTTTCTTGCAGAAGGGGATAGTGTGCTCTGTCCAAGCTGAAAAGCACTCTCGCTTATTATTGTCACATGGCTGAGGTATGGCAAAGTCTCCCAAGCAGAGGTGGCTGGTGCCCAATTGGACTCGTAGGGTAGGTGCCCAATTGGACTCGTAGGGTAGAAGGCAGGGAAGCCAATGATAGGCAAGAACCAGAGCCAATGACAGGCAAAGTCAACTAATTCTAGTTTTGTCACCACCCTCCTCTACAAGGTCAAAACTGAGACTAAGGAGGAGGAGGAAACTTATAGCCAGGCAGGAATAACTCCTGGACTAGTTTTAAGTAAGAAGGCAGGAAGATGGGAGGTTGCCTGAGAGCAGACTAAGGTTGGGGGGGGGCAATGCCCCATTTGCCCAAATGGACCAGCCACCATGGCTCCTAAGTGAAGCTTGAGCTTCTAATAAAGCTCCACCTGACTCCAGAAATTTCATTTACACATGGCTGTATACCTCATGAGTAGATTTAGATGGCAGGTTTTAGTTAGGAAAAGTAACAGTCTTCTTTGAAATATCCAGTCCAGTTATCTTTTGTGGTGTTTGACTACAGGATCAGATGAATTTTCATCTGAAACCAAGGCTGTATATACACTCCCATTTGCCCTTCATCCAGGGTGCTGCCACCACTGGTTTAGGAAGTGGTGTCCATATGGTGTTGGCAACAATCCATATCTACCCTGAATCTGTCCTGTTGCTGCTTACAAAATTCTGCATTTTGATGCATTTCCCAAAAAAACCAGCTTCAATCCAAACAGAGAGAGAAATTGACTTAGCTGTGTTTTAAGCTGGCAATATATACACAACCTGACTTATCATCGAGATCTAGGCACCAATTCACATAACGTACCTCTAAAAGTTGCTTCATAAATGACATACTATCTGCATGAGTGTACTTTATTTTAGAGGGGAGCTCTTTATATACCCCATGATTTGCAAGCGTTGCTCAAGAATCTGTTTTACCACATGCATACAGCATAACATAGAAGCTTGCATGGTTCTCAAAATAGATGTCAATGGCGTCTCCCTACCCTGCCTTACACCTAGGTATACCCAAATCAGGAAAACACCCTATGTGAAGCCGCTATGCTGCCACAACTTAATGGAGATCCTGATAGGCTCGTGTGACTATAGGACATACGTTTGTAGGTAGCAGAATGATTCATTTTTGTAGCTTTCCACACCACTCCTGCCTTGCGGTCTTACAGCCCCAGGTGATGGTGGCAATGATTATTTACTATCCTGCCTGCATTCATTCAGCCCATTTGGAATGGCTGTAGAAAACTCTAGGCTGAAGTTTTACCCCCATTTAATCCAAGACAAGTTAATAGTGAGGTCGGTGGATTAAGTGATTTATACTGTTTGATATTCAGAATGGAGGATGTTACTTCATAAACATTATTCATCTGAGCTCCACTCACCATCTCCTACTATTGGGAAACTTATTTTTCCCCATGTGCTGCTGCTGCTGCTTTTGACTTGTACTACTTAGATTTGTGTAGTGTGATCTCTATGAGCCCGCATTTTTACTTGAAAGCATCGGTTTGTGTGTATAATGTGATGAGCTCAGAACAACACACTCATCGGCCAAAGTGGCATGATAATAGTGTTGCACGCCAGCCCAATCTCTGAGCGGTGCAAGATTCCAGGACTTTCAGGCACTTACCCATGGTTTGTGTTTCCTTTTGGAAATGAGGCACAGTGGAAATTGTGGTGTCTTTATGATATATGGTTTATTTACAGATCTATACAGCCTGAGTCTACGATGGAGGGGTTCACAGCATCAACACCCCAAAAGGGTCTTGTTTCTGCCATCATCAAACACCATGATCTCTGACCAATTTGTTGCTTTTCTTCTAGGTTACATCACACACACTCTCTACTCTAAACTCTGACTCTGTTGAGGGAGGGGGCACTAGCAATTAGCCGTCTCACACCAAGCCCCTTAATCCCTCTTAATGGCTCATCACCCAGGCTGTCACCTCATGCGAAGGTTAACTTGGCTTGATTAGATTTTAACACTTGCTGAATCCAGGGATTAATTGGGGGGGGGTCTGGGACCCACAAACCTATAACACCATCAAAGCTTTGAAGCTCAGATGTAAGCCTCACCTCTTCTGCCTAGAGGGAAAATCATTAGGAAGTTAGCAACAGTGCTGCTTCTAGAGTTTAGGAGGTAGAGGCTAGCTATATAAATAGGAAAGGTATTACACACCATACAATTCCGAGAAAGAATAGGATTCGTTCCATTATCACTGATTCTAATAAAGGACACAGTAATAACAATTTCATGCAGAGTTGCAGCTTGCCGCAACCTGCTGCCCTCCGGATGTTGTTGGACCTGCAGACTGGGCCTGATGGGAGTTGCAGTCCAACAGCATCTTTGAGCACCAGAGGTTGGGGAAAGCTTTTAACAACATCTTGATTCTGCATATACTTGAGATCCTCGCAGTAATTTTATTTAGGTTTTAAAAAGTGACTTTTTATTTTGTCTTCAGCTGTATTCTGCCTGATCTAGTTTCCATCTCTCTCTCTCTCTCTCTCTCTCTCTCTCTCTCTCTCTCAAACATATTACATTTTCAGGTTTAGGATTACTATCAAAAATTCCTTTTCCTAATTTAGCACTCAGACAATAAACTGATTCCAGCATCTAGCACAGCTCAGAGCACATTCCCCCTGGGACCATGCTACTTCCGATTCCAGGTAGGAGGGGTCACATTCTTTAGTGTTTAAAAATACTCTTGTGTATGAGGAATCTAGTATCTACTGTACATTTGATTTCGCTTTAGCATTAACAAGTAGGACTGTTGCAATGTGGAAGTACCCCTGTTTAGATTTCTGCTCACTCCATTCCATACCCTCTAAGCATGTTCAGTTCTCCTTGGACTGTTCTGGAGACCCCTCCCGCCAGCTCCTCACCCCCCCCCCCAAAAGTTATGTTAATCTTGGAACTGGCATCTCTTTCTTGTGCGTGGAAGGTACTATTTTGGATGCATGACAATTGGCAGCCAGAGGAATGAGTTTGCTGTTGGGATATATGACTAATAAATATTAATGCAGTGCCAGTTAAAACATGTTTCATAATTCCAGATTATTACATTCCCTTGGATTGCCCTAAATTGGGGTATTCTGCCTACCAATGTTTCCTGAAAGAAACATTCATTTATTGGTTGGGATTATTAGAACTATATCTTTGTCCATTGCTTTTTTGTACAACAAAGAAAACCCGGGTATTTTGAAAAATCACCACTACGTTTTATTATACATTGCAACCATACAGGAACATACGCTTCCTAGGAGTTTTTCTTGAGATTCCTGCCTTCTGTAGTGCTAATCATCAAAATTGAAAGGTAACATTTTACACAAAAATATTAATAAATGTCCAAATGTCATAGTACATATTTCCCAACATATGTATGTCCTCGTTCTTTTACTATAAAATATGAAAATGCAATAAAAATTGTTTTAAACATATCTGGGTATTGCTTGGATTTGATTATTCTTAAGGCTTACGCTAATTGCATGCTCCTCTCCATTAACTTCCTCATTTGGGATGGTCAGGGGTGGGGCTAAGGGTAGGCTTACTTATTGTTGTGGTTTCAGTATGTACCTTCAATCCTGTCATTTGCCCCTTTTGCCCTTGCTTCCAATGAGGGCTGGATCTAGACAAATTAAAAAAGCATTTCAGGAAAATGTGTTGTAAACTTCAAAGTGGGAAATCAAGTTGGTGAAAGACAGAACTCCACAGCGCCATCTGGTGTCACAGTGTTATAATACATACAAAACACTTTTTCTTTACCAGGTCTCCTGGGTTGTGTGCACATTAGGGTGGGCCACTGTTTCGGTGTGTTCATTTCTATACCTTTGTCCATGGAATGAACACATGCAATGTTATGCCTCCCAAATCAACCTTGATGTTTCCATCAAGGTGCTAGACAGGACGCATTCACACTGTGTGTTGTCGTTCCCTTCCCTCAGTTAGTACTTTCCTGCCCTCTGTAAATTCTGGAAATTTAAGATCCATAGTGAGCATGCGTGCACATATTTGTGCGTGTGTACACACCTCTTTCTAAAAAAATGTGGAACTATTTTTGCAGTTAAACTTTTTCAAATTACCAGATTCACACAAAACAGCAGTCTTATTTTTTTTTAAAAAAATAGATTGCTGTTTCCATTTCCAAGAGAGTGGAGGAGAGGCCTTCTTTGTCTCAGGACCTCACAGATCAAGTACTGTAAGTGAAAATTGGTCACTTCTCTATAAGCTGTATCAACAGGATGCATCATCCCCCCCCCCCACACACTCCAAGCCTTTGCTAAGCACGCATCTGTAGTTGCTCTCACTTGCTTTTAGAAAGCCATGCTGCTGGAAAGTTAACACACACATTTCCTTTAATACAATATTTTGAATATACCAGATTTGCATAAAAGACCAGTCAACCGGTGGCGCTGTGAGTTAAACCACAGAGCTTAGGGCTTGCCAATCAGAAGATCAGCTCCACAGTTCGAATCCCCGCAACAGGGTGAGCTCCCGTTGCTTGGTCCCTGCTCCTGTCAACCTAGCTGTTCGAAAGCACATCAAAGTGCAAGGAGATAAATAGCGGGAAGGTAAATGGCGTTTCCGTGTGCTGCTCTGGTACACCAGAAGCGGCTTTGTCATGCTGGCCACATGACCTGGAAGCTGTATGCCGGCTCCCTCGGCCAATAACGCGAGATGAGTGCCGCAGCCCCAGACTCAGTCATGACTGGACCTAATGGTCAGGGGTCCCTTTACCTTTACCTTTATGTTTGGAGTTATTTGCTTGCTTGAAAGGCAGTTTCTTTTCCTCTCTATTCCTTGCCTCTTGTACCTGCAAGGGCAATTTTTATTTTTAATACAGCTGTTTTTTGTGGAAGAGCAATTATGCACAAAACAGCTGTTTTAATGTTAGGCTTTTTTTAGAACTGCAAACATGGCTTCATCAACAACTGGTAGAAAAGGGCAGGTTGTATGCAACCTTTCCATTGGGCTGATGGAAACAAAATGGAAGAAGGAGGGCTGGGATTTTCATTGGGAAGACATTGGTTGGGGAGGAGGGTTTATCTCTCTCTCCTCACACTGTGCATTTCTGATGCCACAGATGCTGTTCAGACAACAAAGTGTGCATCAGTTGGGCCTTTAAGAATGTTTCTCTGCTATGGAATTCCTGAAGTTTGATGCAATCCAATTACTTTCAACAAGGTAAAATTTACAAGGAGCTTGTAAATATACTCTGAAAATACAAAGGTTTGCAGGTTCATTTTAACATTGGTGGGGGGGGGCAAGTTACCAGGGGGAGGGAACTCTCTAGATACTCCTTCCTCCACCAGCAAAAACGACAATACTGCAAGTGATCCATTGTATAGAAACTATACATTTCTAAATACAGTATGTAGCCTTGGGACTCAGCTACATTAGTAAAGAAAAAGTGCTTTATATGCATTATAACTGCGACACCAGATGGCGATGTGGAGTCCTGTCTTTCGCCAATGTGATTTCCCATAATAAAGTTTACAACACATTTTCCTGAAACACTTATTTGCTGTGCCTACGGTAGATCCAGCCTTGTACAGCTGTAGTCACATTCAACCCTGGCCCTAGTCTTTGGATATTATCTGGAAAGACCCCTTGACTTGCTAGAAACAATGATCTATTGGTTCTAAAAGGAAGGAGCACTGTGTCATTAGCCCAGACTCTCTGTACTGGTGATCATTTGTCACAGTCATTACAGTAATTTCCTCTCTGTTACGATCATATGTCTAGCCCGCTTTATTATCTTCATTATCACAGCTTCGCCACATATGCATGAAATCAGCTTCTGGCTTCCCACATTCCCAACAATGAGGCTAGAAGATCTTAGCTAGATGGTGGATGATTGGGTACCCACAAAAATAACTATACAGTAAACATTTAAATGGTCTACCTCCAGCCTCTGTCTACAACACTAACAGCTTCCCCACCTTACCCCCATGGATATTTACTCAAGAATTAAGTCTCAGTTTAATCAGGATTAGTCCCATGTAAGCATGTTTAGGATTGCAGGCCTTGAGTCCCAAATAGTGAGTGGCCAAGTTGTCTTAGCCACCAGCCAACATGCCCATTTTCTTTTGTGAATGGGTGGCAGATTGCAAGTTCAGTACTGTAGAAGCAAAGTACAAGTGTTCCAGGCAGGAAAGAGGGTAATGTTGCAACAGCAAGTTCTCTGGAGTACATTATGCCTTTATTACCATAACCGTATCACTATGGGCACCAAAAGTGCTAAGATAAATTATTTATGAGACACCCTCCCACAATTTGTCTATTGTACATGATCCATCTTTGGATACATGCTGAAGTGCTCTAACAGTGCATGCAAAAAAGTAACAGTATGAACAGTCTAAAACTGCCAATCTAAATATTGAATTATATAAACCTCCAGAGGAGGAATGACTCAGAGCTTCTGGCCTGGGCAGTCACAGGAGAAATAATTATGTTTACATGATGAACCAAACTGGGACTCAGGCTGTTATTATTTGCATCTCATATTATCTGTGCTGACCTGGATGCTCCATGGTAAACAGATGCATTTTAACAGCACAACATAAACTACATAAACTGTAGCCCAGGTTTGCTAACACATCCATTGAGCACTTCAGCTCAGCTCCATATCACTGACCCTAAAGAATAGCTGCTGCACTATACTGTTTCACATCTCCCATATGTCACAATGCTAGACCCATGGGAGGGAAGCTAGGTGGATTTCTTTTCTCCTGAATTTCATAGTCTGGATCCTTTTGTGCTTGTTGCTGGTTTCCACAAGGACATATTGGGAGCTCCCCATGAGACAAAGTCTTTGAAAATGAGAGCATCCAAGAAGCAGCATTCATATGATTATTAGTAATAGACTAGTAGCATTCACTCACAGATTTATACCGCAGAAAAGGTAAGTTTCTCATTTAAGTACTGGTAATGTATTTTTCTCATATGATTCAGACATCCCCTTTACTTTTTAAAACCCATAAGCACTAAATCCTTCATTGTTTTTTTTCGTAACATTTTCACTAATACCAGGTTTTAAACAACACAATCCCCAAGGAGTAGCAGCATATTAAGAGAATTTTAAATTGTATTTTGAATTTCCTCGCTTTGGAGCTATATTTATTAGAAGGGCTACTTCTGTCTCTTACCATGTTCATTCCCATTTTAACAGCTATGAAAAATGCTAGATCCGTAAAAGTTTTAGATGTAAAATGATCCAGCAAGGAGCAGCAGACTTCCTAAACGTCTTTACGCATACTGTAGCTACTTCAATGATCAATCAAAATGACTTTTAGTTTTGTGCATTATTTCAAATCCTTTTTAAGTGATAATTTTCCATCTGGACACGAAAGATGGAATATTAGCCTTCACAGGAGAGGCACCTATTCCTACACTTTCCCACTTCTCATTTTTTAAAAAAAAACAAAACAGGTGGCTACCGGTAGATGTTTGCTCCTGCACAAGATGGGTCCAAAACAAAGCTTCTGAAAAAAACAAAATATATAATCCTGTCACCTGTTTCCTTTTATCTATTCTTTGTTGTTATTGCCCTTTTTTCTTAATATTGCTTTTTCATTCTTTCTTAACTGTAATTGTTAAGTGCTTTGTTATTGTTCCAGTTCGTAAAGTGCTTTGTTTAATCATGTTGTCCCCACTTTGGCAGCAACAATGACCCACAGAACAAAACGAGTGTTTTTTAAAAAATATTTCAGTTCCTACATCTCCAGTGCCTTGTGCCTGCATTTCCTTGACTCAGAAGAAATATCAATGCACCTCAAATATCTACGCAAAATGGTCGCCTTGTTTTCAGGCAAGACCTTGAGCACCTAGAATAATTAGGTGATTTCTACCACTGCCACCCCTGCTGTGATGATGTAATACTGATGAACCTCCTCTGTTGAATATATATGCCCAGCTGAATTTATTGTGTTGGTTTTGCTTGGCAATTATTTAAATATCCTTAGTAAAGATCTTTATTAGCCTATTGCTTTTTCCTAGGTGGGCACAGTGAGTTGGGAAAATTTCTTCTCTTGGGAATTGCATCCCTTTGTGTTGGGATTGTGAAATAAACAAACTTGGCAACACTCCCAGATGGCAAGTATACCTGCTTCCCTGTTTTTTTAAAAAATAATTTTTATCGGCTTTACAAATACAAAATACAAATAAACAGAGAATAAAAAGTATATCTATATAAAGTGATTATCTGAATCTCAAGACTTCCCCCCCATCCCCTCCATCTACTACTGCATATTCATCCATACTCCAATTTCTATATCAAACCGTATTATCCATTGTAATTTTTACACTACAAGTGAAATCAAAATCGTGTCTTTGTTTCCATCTGCTTACAATGGTCTCCTACATAACTTATAATCCCCCCCCTCTTTTATATAAAAAAATTGCCCTCTTGGTTTCTGAGTTTTCCAGTCAGTTTTGCCATCTTTGCATAGTCCATAGTGCTTCCCTGACATTTCATCCATTCCCTTGTGAGGTTCCTGCACCTTGAACGAAAGGGGAAGAAATCCAACAGGTGGGGCTTTTCCGCAGAGTTGGCGGAACCTCACCTGTTGAGTTTCTTCCACTCACACGACAGTGATAGGAACGGGGAGGCAGTCAGAGAGCAGATCTAAATAGAGGAAGGGGATGGTGGGACCAGCAGCCCCGGAGGAACTGCTCTCGGCGGCGGGGGGGAACGGGGGTCCGGCCACAGTTCCACCCAGGAACCGAGCGGTTCGCAGTTGCCGTGGCAACGTCTTTTCTCGGCCTCCTCCGCTCGGAGCAGCAGCCCCGGCGCCATCACTGGCCCGAAGAGGCTGCCGAGGCCACGCCCTCGCTGTGCGGCGGTTTGACTTGGCGGCTGGGCTTTTCCGCCAAGGGCGGGGTTGAGGTTTAGCCATGCGGGGTTAGGGATTTCCCGGCTCCTTCCCACCCCACCCCCGAACCCGGGAATCAGCATTCACACGTTAATTCAAAGGTGAGGGAGGAGCGGGCATGAATGGTGTGCGGGCAACAGAAGGGCGTCTGTGGCACTGAAAGGCGTGTAGGCAGAAATGGGCGGCGGCGGCGGCGGGGGGGGGAAACCAGGTGCAGCTCTCCAGGGACGTGGGAATAGGTGCCTCATGGCCCCTGACACGTATGTTTGTGACATTTACCTAGCCTTGTTGCTCTGGCAGGGGGGCTGGTGTTTATAATGGGATAGGTGTTCCTCATACCCACCGTTTGTTTGTTTTTTGTTTTTTTGTGTTTCTCTTTTGCAGCGTCCACATGACGTTGTTGGCATCAAAATGCCAGCCTGTTATTCCTTCCCATTTAATCCAGGCCTACTTTTTTCCCCTGAGGAAAATCCTATACAGTGCGTCCTTTGTTTTTAAACAACTTGTTGCCAATCTGTTTGCCATACCTCAGTGACCCATTTTCAGTATTAAGCCCCTGTCTGGAAGCACCCAAGCTTGGCAGTTCAGGGTAAATTCAGTGGTGCAGTTATATAATTTTACCTAGTTTCTGGCTATAATGGTGAGTTTGGGGGGCGGGGCGGGGAGGTTTGGCAGGAGGGGGGGGGGGAGTTGATAAAGCATATTATTACTTTACTAACTTCAAAATATGGTTATCCAGTACAGTACTACTGCTGTATTTGGGGGCACTTCTCATTCTGTTAAATAGTGCCCTGGAATTAATGCCCCAGATGATATCACTGGGCAAACCTTTGCACTGGGGCTGGAGGTGGGGGAAACATTGCCCAGTAACTGCTGGGCAACTTTCCAAGGCCCATATGCAAGTGGTTGGTGGGGCCAGAGGCCTTTTTTATCATCTATCCAGACAGGCAAAAATGCTGAGGTTGTAAAGCGGGGCCTGGGGAGAATTTATAGACTGGAGGGCCAGTATTGGCCCCTGGGCCTATAGTTCCCAAACACAGCTTTGTGTATGTGTTTGTGTGCATTGTGGGTACTGGAGTACATTATGGGTACTTACATAGTGCATTTGAGGCGAGGTCCAGCTTTCTACCCATGCATGGGACTTGTCAGTATGCTAGTTTGCCTCCATGCATTCCTCCTTAACAGAAAATAACTGTTAAACCTTTATCAAATGTCTGAAATAGCATTTTAATGGGAATGCTGACCGTGTCTTACAGCCTGAGGGCTGAGAAAAACTGTGATTGCTGAAATTCTTCCTAGAATATGCCTCTCATTCCAGAATATTTCTTTTCTACAGTACTCTGAAATAAAGGCCAAAACTCTAGAAGCATCCCTCACTTTGAAATTTTGAGTGGTACCTGGTCGTAGCTGAATAAATAATAAGTGCACAGAATGAGTGTGTGCTGAAACTCTTCATCCTTTGCTTTTACAGTCATCCTTATCACATATGACCTTTACTGGTAACACTATTGATTTACTTTTGCCTAGCAAAACAAGAAAGTGTTTGTGGTGCTCCTTGACTGCTTATTGGTAGATTAAGGGCAACATAGGTTCTTGCTGTCTGTTAATATTTCTTTTCCTTCTTCCCATCCTTTGTTTTTACAGCTGTTACGATTTCCTCAAGTGGGTTCTGGGGATCGGAAATTGTTTCCCATTTTTAATAGTTCTGTATTATACAGACAGGGCACAAGGATATGCAAGCTTTATTGCCCCTTTTCATTCTGGTCAGGGAGGCTGTGAAGATGATACATCTCAGCAAAATGTTTGATTTTCAAAGTGATACATTTCCTACATTACTAAGGAAAATAAATCTTAACACACAGCAAAACCACATACTATGTTGTCCATAATCTGCCAGTAAGCAGAGAAGGTAGCATCAGACACATACAATTGTTTTGCAGAAATAGATCAATAGGTACTTATTGTCAATAATCAGCTCATGAGTAGAATCAGTTAACAACTAGAATTCAAAACTTATGGAGTAATTCAGTGTGTCTTCATAACATGTTACACTGTCTTTTGCTCACGACAAAAAATTACATTGCTTCATCAGTAATGGCCCCCCACTCCACACGTAAACTGCCTGGCAGAGGGCACAGATGGCTCTTTGCCTTTGACAGAATTTGTGCAGTTGATATGCACCGTGAAAGCAACGTTTCCCTCTCTTCGGTGTCCTATATCAGCCCAGTATATTGTTGCTGTTCCCTTAGCATTATTCAAGACCTTTGCTTTCAACATTGAAAATGAGTGGCCTATGTCTGTGAAATCTGAGAAAACTGACATAGGACTGTAGGAAACTGCCTTATACCAAGTCAGATTGTTGGCACATCTATTCTAGCTTAATATTATCTACACACTGATTGACAGAGTCTCTTCAGATTTTCAGATGGGGTATTTCCCATTCTTATGGCGATGCCGGCAATTTAGTCTGTAATCTTTTGCATATAAGGCAGATGCTGTACCACTGAGCTTTCCAAAAGGATGGGAAGAAAGTCCATTGTCTTCATTCTGTGATTTTTCTCTCTTATGGTAAATAATGATGCAGTGTTTCATCATGAAAGACCAGCAATGGTTTGAGGTCTTATCCTCACTACATTTTTGTGGCAATAACATGGACTCTAGTCCACTAAAGCTTATGCCATAATAAATTTGTAAGTCTTTAAAGTGCCACAAAACTATCGGTTGGCTTTGGTGGAAGAGACTTAACACATTTATCCCTCTGAGAATTAAAAGCTGTTATCGTATCAATGGCTACCCACAGTTATTTTTTAGGGATCTGCAGAAAAGATTAAATGGGAGAATGAAGATGTCAGAATCAAAGTCCCACTTACCGGTATAATACTTCCAAAGCAATCAGCAGCATTTTCTATGTGGAACATTGCTCTTGAGTCTGCTTATTTTTGGCTGCCTGCAGCAACGTTACTTGTGTCAAAATGACTGACAATGGAAACAACAACCTCACTATAGGGGTTGATCAAGAATAAACTGCCAGGAAGATATATAGTAATGTTGTTTTCACCAGCTTCTCAGAATCTGTGTAGTTGGTGCGCAGCCATGCTCAGGGGCTCTTGTGCCATCCAAGAAGGCCTGAGACTGTTGTTTTTGATACACATCCTACATAGCATCAAAAAGCAAGGGCAAATTATAATTGTAACACTGCATAGTGAAATTATAATAAACATAATCTGGAGATGTATGCTTTGTTCAGTTATAAACCTATTGGGTGATGCATAGGGCAGTAATAGAACTCACACATCCTATACTTAAAATATTTTGGCCACCTCATGAGAAGAGAAGAATCCTTGGAAAAGACCCTGATGTTGGGAAAGATTGAGGGCACTAGGAGAAGGGGACGACAGAGGACAAGATGGTTGGACAGTGTTCTCGAAGCTACGAACATGAGTTTGACCAAACTACGGGAGGCAGTGCAAGACAGGAGTGCCTGGCGTGCTATGGTCCATGGGGTCACGAAGAGTCGGACACGACTAAACAACAACATACTTAAAATGGAAAAATGCCTCTAGGTTGGAAAAGTGTTATTTCATAATATAATAAATACTAGTTGGTCAAAATGATTGGTGCCATGGATACTGGGGTTCTATTGCATCCTTTTTGTTTGTGACAAGAGCTGTAATCAAAGTTGCTATAGAGTTCAAACAGTTGATTTTTATGTGTTTTACAGACTGTGGAAGAAAAATAAAAGGCCTGGTTTCAGGAGATTATGTCCGAAGATTCAGATAAGGACAAGCAGCACATAGAACAAATAACCAGTGATGATTACAATTCGGTATGCTCAGTCTTCGGTTTTTTATTCTAGAATATATTATCTATTTCTTGTAATGTTTTATTCATTAAAGAAAATTTAGTTTGCCATCCCAGAATGGGAATATCTTATGTCTGTGCATGCCAGAGGAAACATGGTCTAGCTGGTGTGCTGTGGTGGTTAGAGTGTTGGACCTAGGAGCCCAGGGTTTGAATTCCAATATAGCCATGGTGGCCTTGGGCCAGTCATTGTCTCAGCCTAATGTACCTCACAGTGTTGTTGTGAAGATAAAATAGAGAGAGGGAAACCATGTACTTCATTCCAAGCATTGATTTCCACCACTGACTACTAAGGAGCATTTATAATAATTCTGGCCCTGTTAATCCTCTCACATGTTTCCAAATTCACAGCAGGATATTATGCAATGAGCAGTTAACATAATTCATTGGACTCATGCACAACAGATTCAACAGAAGTTTAGAAATCTATACAGACTTTGGGGATGGGGAAAAACGAACTCATTTATCTGACTTACAAGGGAGGCATTGCTTACATCTTTGCTCACAATCCAACAATTCTTGATATACTGTTTATTAAACTGTTTATTTAAGGTCTCTAATGGTGTGTCTATTTTTCATATTTTAAAGCCTGCAATCTGTTCTCTTTCATGATACCCTCTTGGTTTCATCTCACTGTAGTACTGTACAAAGTTAGCAAAAATAAACAATTCAATTATTTCTTTATTTAGAATCATAATGGTCACTGTTATTGAGCGCACAGTGCCGCATTTCAGATATTTTTGTCCACTTTCCGTGTGCAAGAAACACGTGACCTTACTTTCTGCTGTTTTTTTCTGTTTTTTTAGGACGAAGATCCCTTTAACCCATTTTTAAGAGAAGATCTTGAGCAGTGTGCCTTTTTTGCAGGTCTGAATATCGTTGTTCATTGTCAAACTAGTGAACTGAAATGCATTTGGGTAAGGGTAGGGAAGGATTAGTGGCTAGGTGGAACATAGCAAAGTTCTGGCATGCATAGTGTTGCAAAAAACGTCTAAAGAAATCATGTTCAGTGTCAGACATGAGGATAAATGAGGCTCCTTACGGGGTCCCGGTCGTGGGATCACATTCATCCAGTGCTTTACCAGCTTAAAGAAAACATCTCTAGATCCTTTAGATCTATCCAATTATCGCCCGGTTTCGAATCTTCCGTACCTGGGTAAGATAATTGAGAGAGCGGTTGCTGAACAGCTTGGTAGGTTTCTGGATGAAACACTGGCTCTAGATCCATTTCAGTCCGGCTTTCGCCCTGGTCATGGGACCGAGACAGCTCTGGTCGCCTTAACAGATGATCTCCGTAGACAGCTGGATCGAGGTGGGTCGGGACTGCTGATTCTTTTAGATTTGTCAGCAGCCTTCGATATGGTCGATCACGAACTTTTAGACCACCGCCTTGCCGACGTGGGGATTCAGGGCACAGTCCAACAATGGCTGCGTTCCTTTATCTCAGGTCGGGGACAGAGGGTGGCGCTAGGGAGGGAGTTGTCGCCGCGGCACTCCTTGGTGTGTGGAGTCCCGCAAGGCGCAATCCTTTCCCTGATGCTTTTTAATATCTTTATGCGCCCCCTTGCCCAGATTGTCCGGATTTTTGGGCTGGGTTGTCATCAATATGCTGATGACACCCAGATCTATCTGTTGATGGACGGCCGCCCTGCCTCGGCCCCGGACACACAGACCAGGTGTTTGGAAGCTGTGGCTGGATGGCTGCGTGGGAGCTGACTGAAGCTAAATCCTTCAAAGACAGAGGTCCTCTGGCTGGGTCAGGACGACATGGGGTTGGGGGGCCAACTCCCATCTCTTGCAGGGGCTCAATTAGTGTCAATTCTGTCAAGAGTTTGGGTGTAACCTTCGACACCTCCCTTTCCATGGAGGCGCAGGTTGCAGCCACAGCAAAGGTGGCATTTTTCCATCTCCGCCGTATCAAGCAGTTGGTCCCTTACCTCTCTCGCCCTGATCTGGCCACAGTGATCCATGTGATGGTCACCTCCAGGCTTGATTATTGTAACTCGCTCTACGCGGGGCTGCCCTTGAAGCTGACCCAGAAACTCCAGCGGGTGCAGAATGCTGCGGCGAGGCTCCTTACGGGGTCCCGGCCGCGGGATCACATTCATCCAGTGCTTTACCAGCTGCACTGGCTCCCGGTGGAGTACAGGATCAGGTTTAAGGTGCTGGTTTTGACCTTTAAAGCCCTATGCGGCTTGGGACCCTCGTACCTACGGGACCGCCTCTCCTGGTATGCCCCGCGGAGGACCTTAAGGTCCACAAACAACAATATTCTGGAGATCCCGAGCCATAAGGTGGCTAGATTGGCCTCTACTAGGGCCAGGGCCTTTTCAGTATTGGCCCCAACTTGGTGGAGCGCTCTTTCACAGGAGACCAGGGCCCTGCGGGATTTGTCATCTTTCTGCAGGGCCTGCAAGACAGAGCTGTTCCGCCTGGCCTTTGGGTTGGACTTAGTCTGACCCCCTGTGTTTTCCTCCCTCATGGCTTGGATTTATGGACTACTTAAAATGAGGCTGCATTTTAAATTTTAATACTGTATTTTAATCTGTATTTTAATTAATTGCTTTTTATGTTTTATTGTAATTTTATTGGTGTGAGCCGCCCTGAGCCCGGTTTTGACTGGGGAGGGCGGGGTATAAATAAAAATTTATTATTATTATTATTCGCTGTCAAAATACAGTAGGTGGTATAATATCAATATTTATATGTGGCAATAATATTTTTGTGATCTGTACAGGCGACTCCCTGCTTATGCAGTGAAATGTGCATAAGTGGAAGCCCCCTTGAGAGTACTCATGGCTTGCGATGAGACCCTCCCCAAAGCCTGACAAGGATGTCATCTTTGGGCTCTGGAGAAGGTCTCCTCATGAGCCAGGAAGTCTTTCCAGTTCTTTCTACACTGCTGGGTTGCTGGCGCTGTGTGTGTGCAGTTGTGTGCAAGTAGATCACACACAAGTGGGGAATTGTCTGTGATGTGATGACGGCATGAGGAGAGTTCCTTGAAGCTGGAGGCATAAAGTAGCCACCCTAAAAAGGGTATGTGCTAATAGAAATGAAGAAATAATAGCACTTGCAAAACGTAACAAAACCACACACCCAAGTGTTTTGAAAGCAAATTCTGCATTTTCTTCCTTAAACAAATTTGATAAGGGTGGCCTGGACCAGTTTATAAATTACTATAAAAACACAGTTGCTACTTCTGCAATGTTGTGTTCTTATACAGATTGATATTTTGTTGTTTTTAATGCCCAGCAGCTGCAAATGAGCTTTGTTTTAATGATCTTGTTATTTTATACCTTGTTTGTGGTTATTTGTATATGCTTGCTTTATTGTTGCTTCTTCATGTTCTATAAGATAGAAGGTCTAGGCTTCTTTTGGAGGAAAGGCAGTTCATACATACAGTAAAAAAATAAATACAGCACAGGAATCATGTCAGATAGGCAGATGAGATTATTCTTTTCAATTGTATCAGACAACTTGGCTGTCTAATTTAAGTTATCCAAGGCCAAATGAGTCAATGCCTTCTCGCCTCCCCCCCCTCTAATCTTATAGATTCTTTTTATGATCAACTTTTGCCACGGACCACACAGATTTTATTGGAATATAACTCGGGGAAATGGGTGCCACGACTTCGTGAACCACGAGATTTATATGGCCTGTCTCCTGCAGCTGGACACCTGAATCTAGTACGCTGGCCCCATGAGTATGAAGTTATCAGAGAGAAAATTGAGCATATTGGTAAATGATATTAAAAGTGTGTTCTGATGTGATAGTTTTGTAGCTAGTTATTAAAACAATATTTTCCTAAATTATAATTTATATAGTAAAGCATTTTATAATCCTTGCTGCAGTCAGTTAAAATTTTGAAAACCTTATATTGAAGGAAGTATATTGGAATACATACAGTATTACTTTGAATGTTGAAAGGAAAGGACAACAGAACCTAAACAGCCTCATAAACGAATGTGCCCTTAACTTTCATATAAAGAAAGCCACACACCCTTAATTAACAGTATCATTCAACCCTTTAGTTTCATTAGTTGGATGAGAATAGGATTGAGACTATATGCATAGGATCCAACTGTAATGTTTAGTAATAGAAGAGCCCTGATGGTTCAGACCAAAGACATATCTAGTTCAGCATCCTGGTTCCCCTGGATAGTTGCCAATAAAGTCTGCAGTGCAGTAACATTTGACTTCTAAACTTACTTACGATTTCCCCTTTGTATACAAATCGCCTACTTTTTAAAGAAAAGTCAACAGGGTCAACCCTCTTCAGAACACTTGTGGGTTATTTAATATGTCAACAAAAGAAGCTCAGCTAGAAGGTCTACTGTTATTGAGAAGTTACTGAAATGCAAGCTTGGGGTGTAGAACAAATGCAAAAGGAGATGTAGAACTGGAGGAGCACATGGCTAAAAACATTAAGAGCAAAAATTAAATACATTTGAAGCAAGAAATCAAATAGGAGCCAGTATGTTGAATGACAGGAGAGTTTAAAGGTAGGAGAATAAATAGATTTCACAACAACAGAATGAAGCCTGTGCATCTGACTTCACAATGAAACATGTAGGGTACAGATCAGTGCTTCTGAGCTTTTTCAGGAAGATGTCTGAGGAACTGAGGCAGATGGTGATAATAAGATATTAAGTTATGGGTCTTATTTGCACATTTTAAAAAATTATCAAATCCCCAGTTCTGCATGGTACCCATCCATGAATTTCTCAAGAATTCAAATGTGAAAATGCTGAGCTTTTAACGAAAGTACATTACTCAGCCCTAAATTGACCTCAATACCAGCCCAGCCTTTAGTCTTGTTTTAAAGATAAGTAACAAAAGCTGGGGAATTGTTATGACAGTAATTTACGGTAATCTGATGTTACGTTTTCAATTCCACTTGGTTTTTCCAATTGGATAGTAGTGGTTATTTCATTATGATACAACTGGATTATTTGTGTAATGGGAATTATGCTTTATGAGTTGAACCTTACTCTGTCATAGAAATGATCAGTGGAGATCAGTTGTCTTAAAAATCATGTGCTTATGTAGCTAATAACAGAGGCCCCTTCAAAATCTTAATTAAGTCACTATTTGTAACCACTATTTGTAATGTTGTTGTTTGTTGTCCCTTTCAACCCAATTTCTAAATAACTTTAGCTCCTATGCTTTATTATCACAAGGCTGCATTAGCCAAAGGGTTCTGCTGTCATTTACTAGATAAGTTAAAATGTGTATAAATATGCCAGCAACGAATATAAAGCTGAGGCTCCCAAAACCATAAATATTATTTTGTACTCACATCAAATTTTAGCTCTTTGGCACCATATTTTCCAACTGTAAAGTAGAAACCAAATGTAATTTTCATATAAGTTGACATCTGTTAACTCTCAGCAACAGTTAGGATCAGATTGCTGTTCGTTTATAATCCAACATGTGAAGATGTATTAACTTAAAGCATTGATATTTCCATAATAGGACAATTCTGAATGCCTGCTACAAAATGAAAATGAAATGTTATCATAAAGATACAGAGATAGTCTTAAGAAATTAAGGTCTATCACATATGAAAAGATAATATGTGTAATTGTCTATCATATCCTGTCTGCTTTGGTGAAGCTTCGTTCATTTCAGTGGGGATTTCAAGTTGAATCATTTTATGCAAAATAAAAAAATTCCTTCAGTAGCACCTTAAAGACCAACTAAGTTTTTATTTTGGTATGAGCTTTCGTGTGCATGCACACTTCTTCAGATACCAAAGGTATCTGAAGAAGTGTGCATGCACACGAAAGCTCATACCAAAATAAAAACTTAGTTGGTCTTTAAGGTGCTACTGAAGGAATTTTTTTATTTTACTTCGATCCAGACCAACACGGCTACCTACCTGTAACCATTTTATGCAAGTTTTTCTTGTTCCAAAGTTTGTGGTCTCATACTGACACCTTCTGGAAAAAGCATCCTTCTGCTCTTGAAAAATAATTTCATGAGGAAATGCTTGAAAAACCTTGGAGGTATTCATAGAACACAATGAATCTGTGAACTAGACCAGAGTAATCCTTACCTGTGACACATGAAGAGTGTATAGTTCTTATTCTTGAATAATGTTTCCTTTAATGTGAACAAAATGATCCTTTCTTAGTTCAGGGCCTCCTAAAGGTACATTATACTAAAGCAAAGTATTGTATCTATACAGCACACGTACACACCCAACTACAGTGTATAACTAAAGTATCTGGGATTTAAAGAAATACACTTGACCAGCCAGTCACATACACCAGTGGTTGTTTTAATGAGGTATTTTCATTAAAGAATGAGGTCAATTCTTTGTAAAGCATCCTGAAGATGAATGGTGCTTTTAGTATTAATAATAAGCATGTACACATATTAATATACAACAATGTGTTTTACACAGTAATATGTCTGTGAGAGGGGAATTATTGGTTTGTAAATGTTTTTGTTTTATTATGTATTTTGTGTTCTCGTTTTGTATTTTTATGTTATGAACTACCCTGTGATCTTCAGGTGAAGGGCAGTATAATGAACAACAACAACAATATAGCAGATGTTTTGTTTCACATTTTCATCAAAACAGTGCCCATTGCCAAAAGGAGATGCTGATGTTCAATTTTTAAGTTGTCTTGTGAGTTTCTCTCTTTGGCAGTGAGGAACTCTTGTAGTAACAACAGCAAATGTAAACTTGTACGCATTGCTTCTTTGGATCACAGCCACTATGTTGACAACATACGTGCATCTGCTATAGAAATTATGTATATGATGTAATAGAGAACAAGGAACTGTCCAGATTTCAGTGGTGCAGGGTAATGATTTCATTATAGATAAGGCTGAAGGTTCTTCTCATAGGCTACAAATGAATCTTGTTAACTTCTGGGGTGTCTATCTTTTTTGTTTCATCAAGATTTTATTGTCCATGGCATTTACTTCTTGATCATGAAATAGGAGATGACAGATTATCAGCATTTCCATTTATAAAATAGTTGAAATGTATCTTAGCAATTGAAGCCAGCCACAAAGGGATTTTTAAGGCAACACTTCCTTACTGTTTAACAATGCATAAACATAAAGCTAATTTCGTGATTTTTGGTTGCATGACAAACACAATGAATGTTTTGAATTAACAGCTATAATTACATGTTAATTTATTTATTTTGTATTTCCAGAGTGGGTTCCCCCTCAGCCGGAGCCACTATACAGTCCAACATGTCTGGGGATTGAGCCTCTTTGCACAGACCCCAGAGAGGGTGCTGTGGTGTATCTAGCAGATGGAGGTCTGAGTACATTTTATTACTGAGTGCATAATACTTGAAGCATGACCATGTCCATGATATTAAATGGTTTTCAATAGAAAAAATACATGCACATGTGTTGAAATATAATGGCAGACAGTGGTTGTTACTGAACAATTAACAGGCTATTACCGTATCCTAAAGATAATATCACGGGCAACTAGTTGCATATACTTTCTGGTGGCCCTGGATGACAAAAGGCTCATTTTGTATGTATAAGAAACTTAGTTATCAATCTGGGGCTACACCGAGCATCAAAATGAAGATACAAATACGCAGTTAAGTGTGAATGTGCGTTTGTTTAAGCTACACGCATGTATAGTCTGCAGCTGCATGCAGATCTGGTTTTTTGAATCGGGAAGATTAACATGGGAGCAAGTCCTATTGAATTCAGCAGAATTCACGTTCATTGACATAATGAGTGTAACTGTCCTCGCTCCATCCCTCAATTCGGGATTCCAGAAATCCCGAAAGCTTTATTAAAGAGATCCGTACACAATCTCCGCATCAGCTCAAGATACAGGTTACAAGGTTAAAAGGCACATCAACAGAGTAGGATACATGGCTAGAAATAAGTAAAGACATTGTTCCAAAACATGTTGTGCACCTTCCACTCTGGAGCTCATATTCATGTAGTTTCCCTCCCAAGCAAGAAGACTGAGCTTGCAGGTATGTGCTCCTGTGGGGATGGATCTGTTTGTGCTTGCACTGTCAGTGGCATGCTCTTGGCAATGGAACTTCAGTCCAGGCCTCCAATCTAGTTGGCTCCATTCATTGACTGGCCAGCTCCTCTATTATTGTGGGAACCTTAACTCTCAGAAAGCAGGAAGGGGTTCCCCATCCCATTCCAGAACATCTGATAGCCCCAGAGCAGGGTCCCCCTCCACATCATTGCTTGAGCTTTCCCCAACCCCTTTCTCAGGCTTTTCATCTGACTGATTACCACCCCATCCCACTTGGTGGCATGGGGCCCGTGACAGTAGCTGATATTTTGAGGCAAAACTATTATTATGTAACACATATGAAAGTTAGTGTAAGCATTAAGAAAGCACTGCAGGATTGAACAAAGGCAGTGACACCTGCTATATACAGAGGCTGTATTCAGATGGTGGATATTGAAACCCAATAGCTACCATTTTAAACAGCTGTATATGATGCTGAATGCTTTTTGACCAAGTTTTAGTTTTGAAATTCCTAAGGGAAATCAAGCAATTCTGCAGTGGCACCAGGACACTCCCAAGTGGGTAGCCTCTGAGTGACCCCTCCCTTCTTGCACAGAATATTTTTCTAATAGTAATTCACAACTGAATAATAATTGTATATTTTGCTTCTCTCATTAGCTGATAAAGAGTCCAGCTTTATGTATTCTCGAATAGGGGGGAGCTTCCCCTCAAAGCACGTGCTTCCTCAATCCTGGGATGACTGGGACAATACTTTGATCTTTGAAGCACGATTTGAAAGTGGCAATCTGCAAAAGGTGGTCAAAATGTAGGTTGCTTACCATTTCCCTTTGATTTGCAGGAGTAGTTGCTGGTTTCTGTCTGCATTTGTTCTGGTGTTAAAGGGTGATATCCAACTACTATATTCCGGCGTATAAGACGACTGGGCGTATAAGACGACCCCCAACTTTTCCAGTTAAAATATAGAGTTTGGGATATACTCACCATATGAATAAAATGACCCGGAGTATAAGACGACTCCCGACTTTTGAGAAGATTTTCCTGGGTTAAAAAGTAGTCTTATACGCAGGAATATACTGTAAGTAATTACTTGAAGTAGACACATTGAAAACAGTAGGTTGACTACTTAGACTGAGTATGGATATCACCTGTACTCTTGTTTTTGGCAGACCTGGATTAATAGTTTAGAAAACTTGAAATGCAGATATCCATATACACTTGCAGAACAGTTTGTATTGGCTTATTAGAATCCCAGAATCACACAAAGAGGACTAATTTCTGACCACTCAGCACTTATACAAAATATACCGGTAGACAGTCAGGAGCACAAAAACACTCCAAATGTAATTATATGTGAATTGGTATGTACAGTATCATATGTGAATCAAAATAAAGCAGTAAGATAAAACAGCTACTGAACATAATTGTAAAATACAATATATATATATTGAAAGACATAAGAGAATATAACTTTACTGCTCATTCAAGACATCTGAGAATTTGATCTAAGCTCACCATAAAGATCATGTGGACTATTTTTAAAATACAAATATGTGCATGAACAAGTTCCTTACAAGCTTATTATAAGCAACAAAATCTACAGACATTTTTTGTGAAAGAAATTTGGGTTTAAAAAGATACATTTGAAATAGGAGTTAAAGGAGCAGCATATATCATGTTTCATAACTGTGCCTGAATGCCCAGCAGTATATTTTATACTAAAATACTTTTCTCCTTTTCCCATGCCAGTAGTGATTTTGAGTACCAGCTGACACTACGCACTGATCTCTACACAAATAAGCACACCCAGTGGTACTACTTCCAGGTCACCAACACCCAAGCAGGAATGCCCTACCGTTTCACCATTGTCAACTTCACCAAGCCAACAAGTTTGTATAATCGTGGTATGCGTCCGTTGCTGTATTCAGAAGCAGAAGCAAAGATCCACCAAGTGGGGTGGCAAAGGACAGGAGATGAAATCAAGTATTATAAAAACAATTTCGGCCAAGGTGGGCGCCAGTATTTTTCCCTGACATGGACGTTCCAGTTCCCGCATGATAGGGACACCTGCTATTTTGCCCACTGCTATCCTTACACTTACAGTAACCTGCAAGACTACCTAGCAACCGTTGTTAGAGACCCAAGGCGGTCCAAGTTCTGCAAGGTCCGCATCTTGTGCCATTCTCTGGCTAGGAACATAGTCTATGTTCTAACCATCACTAACCCCTTGCAAGATTTTCAGGAGGAAAAACGCAAGGCAGCGGTGATTTTGACTGCCAGGGTGCACCCAGGTGAAACGAATAGTTCCTGGGTGATGAAGGGCTTTCTGGATTACATTCTAGGGGATTCAAAGAATGCCCAGTTGCTTCGGGACACTTTTGTTTTTAAGGTGGTACCAATGCTGAATCCAGATGGCGTTATTGTAGGTAATTACCGCTGCTCTTTAGCAGGCAGGGACTTAAACCGCAACTATAAATCGGATCTCAAGGAATCATTCCCTCCCATCTGGTATACCCGCAGCATGATCAAAAGGTAAAAAGGTAACACCATCCCTCTTCTGTGTCCAGTATCACCACTCTTAGTTCATTATTAGACCAATATTTATTAATATGTAATGTGTATTCATCTGGTTGCATTGAACTTATTTTTTGTTCCAATTTTGTTGAAATTTTAGGTACATCTAAATACTGTTTTAATACTTTCCCTGACTGGCATGTATAAGGCCTCCAGGAAAATCATGAGTTAACGGCAGGTTTGCCTGGGTCTTAATTTGGACCATCTGTTTTGGGCTCAGATCTGGAAGTTAGCTTTGGGAAGTAGCATTTTCTTGAAGGCCTCCTACACACTAACCAAGTAAATGAAACTTGTTAGTCATTGTGAGTGTGTGTTCTGGTGGGCATGCAGGAGGCCTCCTCCACCCTGGCTTAGTACAGATGGCACTAGTCGATGATACTTAAGAACTATCTGTTTTATGTATTATTGGGTTTTTTTTCTTTTGCTGGTCTATGACCATAATAAATATATTATTCTAAGATGGGATGGCCCTAGTCATCACTGGTTTTTGAATGTTTTAAATTACGGTACCTATATTTAATGGTCTTTTACTGGTCTTTTTAGCTTTGAAGTTTTATTATGATAAAGCAGAACAAATATTTTATTAAATTTTATTAAATATAAAATGAAATAAAAATAAATCATCTTAGTCTTTGGGGGTTTGGTCCTTCCAGTTTAAACCATGCCTTTTGCAGAGGTGTTGGTTTTTTCCTGCCTGTATGTGTGTGTTTGGTTTTTTCTACAGTCTCTCTCTTTTTCTCTGTCTTTCAACAATGGTTGGAACTTGAGAGGGACTGAGGAATTGGCTGTATAATTCTAACTTATTCATATGCTCCTTCCTTCCTTCCTTCCTTCCTTCCTTCCTTCCTTCCTTCCTTCCTTCCTTCCTTCCTTTTTTCCTGGTGATGGGTTTAATGCATTGTTTCCATGGAAGACTCCTGCAAAGCCACTGGAAGGGAATATTCACAGTGAAGTAACCAGTATTCCATTTTAACGAACGTAGAATGGAAAGACCAATCTCTGGAGAAGAAAGGGAATTCCCCTATACCAATAAAGGGGACTGTTTTCCTCAACAAAGCTCTTTAATCTTCTGTTAACTGTGTTTTTCACATAATGACAGCAACTTATGTGATAGTTCTGTTTTTTAAACATTTGTCACATGTTGGCTGCAATGGAAAAAGCATTTTAATATTGTGCATCTAGTATCTGTCATAGGAAAGGCAGTAATGGCCTAATAGGTGCAACTCAGCTCTTATTGGACTCAAGGGAAAAGGTCCACTGACACTAATGCAGCTAACCAATGCCCTAGTGCAGGTTGTTCCAGTAGAAAAACAATCCCTCAAGCAATGATCATCTTTAATACCTTTAAGATATTTCCTACAATTACTATCACAACCCAAAAAATCAAGATGTCTGATTTGCAGAAACCAAAGCTGCTCTTATTTAACTTTCTACCTTGTTACAGAATGATGGGAGAGCGCAATGTTCTCCTATATTGTGACCTTCATGGTCATAGCAGGAAAGAGAATGTCTTCATGTATGGCTGTGAAAAACGAGATCATCAAGAAGAAGGGGCAGGCTTACGTCAGCGCGTTTTTCCTTTCATTATGAGCAAACGTTGTCCCGATAAAGTAAGCTGACATTTAACATTAATATGTAAGAAATCATCTCTTTCGGTACATTAAAAATTTGCTAAATCACTTGACAGTTTTCCAAGTTGTTTCATTGTAAGAAGCTGGTGCTTTAAAAATATGGGATTATATTGTGATAGTTGTTAAACATACTAGGAGCTTCCTTAGTGAGTCCCTTTAGGAGCATGCACCATGACATGAAGTTATATCATGCATTTCCTTCTGCCTCTGCCCTCTACCCCACATCTGTAACAGCCTATAAGAGGATATGAATGACTTGACAATGTGATATCACCAGTAAACCAAACTATGTGCTGAGGAAGACTGTGGCATGGGGAGGCCATTTCTGGGCACAGCTGTATAGTTTTGGCCTCGTTGCAAAAGCGCGGTAGTAATTCCACTTCTCTCTTTGTTAAGTTCTCGTTCCAAGATTGCAATTTCAAGATACAAAAAGCTAGAGAAGGGACAGGTCGAATAGTGATGTGGAAGATGGGCATCAGCAACAGCTATACCTTAGAAGTTACTTTCTGTGGGTCTAAATTGGGTAAGGCAAATAAAGTTTTTCTCCAGAATATATATTTAAAGCATTCAAAGAAGTCTCATGTCTTGTAGCTGCAGATTCTTTAAGAGATAATGTGAGCTTATTGTGTTTGACATAAATACTACATAGGAAGATATGTTGAAATGTTAACATTGTAGGTATATATTAAAATTGCATTTGGCCCAAGAGATAGTGGTTGTGGGTACCAAATGTAACAATTACAGGGAGTAAATGACTATAGAAGGGATTTTGGCTAATGAGTTTAAAACAGAGTTTATACTGAAAACAGAGTTTATTACCTGAAAGTTAAGCTGTATTTACACAGCAGACTAGTTTAACTGTGATTCCCTCTTTGGGTATTGTAGTTATTTGAAGTTGGGTAGCTAAGGAATCTCTAACACAGAATTCTCACACTTTCACAACTTTGAAGCTGTGGTTGTTGAACTGATATCAAATATTTATCTACCTTATACTGTAGATGTGTCCTTGTGAAGGAATCGGACTATTTAATATAAAAAAGCAATCTTTTATATAGTTTTGTGTGGAAATTATTGGTGTTAATTTGCTTCCTACTGTCAACCTTAGATGGCAGATAAATACTTTGGGAGATGGTAGAAAATAATGAGGAAAAGTGTGAATTTGAGGCAGATTAATCTGCAATGGAGTTAAGGCAGGAGAGTACTTGTTTGGTTTATCTGGATTGGGTTATTTTAAAAAAGGTAGCTGAAGGTTATAATTGGAAAGCAAAGGGTATAATTGTAAAGGCAAAGGAATGGAGGTTCTCAAAAGGAGCTATGGGAAGGAGTTTGGGAATATGGAATGTGAAAAGCCATTTGATGAACTTTTGAAAGTAAAAGGTTTAAAATAAATATAAAATGTTTTGCTAACAAAAAAGTGTTATTGGGTTGGTAGCAGTCCAAATTAAAATGTGGAATTCCATCAGTGGAATTAAAATAATTGCTGGTATTGAATAGGACAGTTATTTCTTCACTGGTGACTGGTCGTCCCCCCTTTTTCCAGGCAGTAGAAATGGTACCCACTTTAGTACCAAAGATCTAGAATCCATAGGACACCATTTCTGTGAGTCACTGTTGGACTTCTGCAATAAAAAGAAGAGTAAGGTAATGCAAATAAACATTTCTTGCAGCAGTAATATCTGCAGCAATTATGTACTTATAGGAATACAGTCAAAGTATTTATTATTATTTGGAAGTAGTGAGGCACTAAATTTTATTGTTAACTTAGTGTGTCTTCTTCCTTAGTATAACGAGTGCCTGAATGAATTGGAGGAAATGCGAAAACAGGGTGTTCTATCTGCCTCTGTCAATGACAGAGATTCCAGGTAAAATGACCTCTTCTAACAATTGTTTTATTTCTAGCTTGTTATTGAGGAAATCAGTGCCATGCTTTCCAGATGTGTTTGCTGAGCAGATAATTGATTTGTTGTGCAGACAAATTCTAGAAATCCATACTCTTGTAAATGAAAATAAGCATAATTATTTTTCTTTTACAGCTCTGACAGTTCAGACTCCAATGAGGTTACCGTTAAACTAGAAGCCCAGGTATGATATACATCACCATCAAAAATTAAGCTTCAGTAAGATTTTACTTGAAATTAATTTCCTTGAAATGTAATATAATGATATACAGAACAGTATATTGATGTTTAGTTGCAATGTGTCAAAATAATATAGACACACCAAGTTTTTATTCATAAGAAATATACTGGAAAACAAAAAGAAACAACTAGCAGTGCTTGTTTTATAATGTAGAACACAACTACTTTATAATATCAATTTGAATGGCAGATTTAGAATTCTTCATACTATCGGGAACACGCTTCTCAATATTAACTGACATATCAACTATTCTTCTGTAAATTGTATCTTCAGACAATGGAATTTTCACAGTCAAGGCACAGGCAGGCTTAATTGATTTTCCTGCTTGTTGTACGTGGGTTTGTCTGTTGAGCAATCCATTCTGTCACTTGGTAAGATATAATTTGCATCTTATCTGAGACTTTTACTCATTTTTTGAAATGTGTTCGCTAGTATTTCTGCTGTTCCAAAAGCCTTTCAAAATATTGAACCTTTTTGTTTTGCCAGATTTCCGTGTTTTTGACAGCAGACGTCTTGTCATCTTGTTTGGGGCTATGTTGGAATTGGAAAGCTTCTTGCCACAGATCAAACACATAGGCTGAGGGACCTTTTCATCTCCAGCCCATGTGAAACTGAGACTCAGAGATAGATATCCACATATTGCTGACAAACGTGGATCACTAAGATTGTTTTCAGTATCACTTGATGCACTTATGCTCATTTTGAAAAGACGGCTATCCATATTCTGCAAAAAAAAATTTTTTTTTGATACTGTACTGTATACTACACTACACTGAAATGTTTAACTATTTCTTGGATTGTTCTTGAATCTTTCCTTCACACTTGCCATCCTTTCCTGCCAGAACCTCTGCTTTAGGGAGTCTTCCTCAACCAGACACAGCAGACCACAATATTGTTATTGTGAGTAGCAAGTGGTGGCACCTAGTTTTGCTCTACTTGTCTCCCTGCACAGCAAGATCAGTTCTGTCTTCTGAGAGGCCCAGCTCCAATCATCACTGAGGGAGGGGGGATGAGACAAGAAGCAACTGGCTGGGCACAAGCTTTGCTTCCCTCTCCCAGGACTTATAGCATGCACTTCATGTTAGCTGGGAACATTTGAAAGGTGCAGAATAGGTGGGGCTGAACAAGACATACAAACTGTGAGTGATAAATCAGAAATCAAATGTGGAGAACATATGCTCAAAGAGGGAAAGATGTCATGCTAAATAGTCGTTTCATTTAGGGGGAAACTAAGCATTTCAAGAAATATTAGTTTGGTGCTACTGACAAAAATAGAAACCTCAAAATAATAGTCTTCATCTCTATCGATAACATCTGATACAATTTACCCCAACCCTTGGCTGACATTGTTACACTGTGTTTCCACCCCAGTCCAGTCATTGGGGTGCATTGATGTGGAGGAGGGTGAAGAGATGCACATTATATTTTCAGGAAATCGGGATGAATTGTGTTAGATTTTATTGAGGAGAATTTGGAATGTGAAATGGGGGCATGTCTGCCATTTTTGGCAGCAGCGCAGTGTTTCTTGCAACATCTAGTTGCTACTGAAGGAATTTTTTTATTTTGCAACATCTAGTTGTTCCCTTAAATCCTTTTGAGTTACTAAGATCTAAGAATAAATTTTAAAGGCTAAATAAAGAAAAAAATACAATGTAGATAACTGTAATCCTATTAAACCCAGATATACATTTAAATTTGTTTGTTTGTTTGTTTTGCTTGTTAGGCAAAACCAAGAAAGAAGTATCTGAAAATCAAGAAAGAAAGGAGTGCCTTTCTGGTATCATCAGGAAGAAGATTTTCTAAACATCCCCATGAATCAATTGTAAAGCATTATTATTATAAGTATTAGTATTATTAGTATTATTATTAGCACTAGATATTAACGAGATTAGTAGGGTTGCCATATTTTGAAGAGCAAAAAAGACACACACAGACAAGCGCCCCCCTTTTTTTTGTTACTTCCCCCGCCCCGCACATCCAGTGGCCCTTATGCTTTGTGACCCCCAACACTCCTCCTGCCCACCCACAAGGGGCCGCAGGCTTTTGTTATTGTGCATCACAACCCAAGCAAAGCAGTCAGAGGTTTCTCAAACTCTTCTCAACCCATACACCCAACACCCTCCTCCTGGGTCTCGCCCAGGCAGCTGTCAGAGGAGGAGAGCTGGCAGGGAGAGAGGGAGGGAGGCCAGGCAGTGAAGGCACATGGCAAGTCCAGCAGCCATGCTGAGGAGATGCACTGAGCGCCCCCTCACACAAACAAACCGCAAGCAAGGGAGCATGTGCGCCTTCTTTCTGCCCCCCCATCTCCTGAGATGCCGTTGGCACCACCTGGCACCTCGTGCACCTCCTTCACTGCTGATCCTTCCTCTCCCATAGCTGCCAAGTCTCCCGTTTTCCCCGGGAAACCCCCATTTTTACTTACCTTTTCCCGGTGGTCCCCTGTATCACTTCGTCTCCCGTTTTTCTCCATTATTTTCTCCTGCCGGCGGCCATTTTTTTCTGATTTGCCCTTCTATGGGCACAAAAAATGGCCAGCGGCGGCTTCAAAAGTCGCATCTACGCATGACCGGAAGTGCGTAGATGCGACTTCCGGTGTCAGCGGCGGCCATTTTGGTGCCCATAGATGGGCAGGGCGACACCGGAAGTTGCGTCGACGCACTTCCGGTCATGCATAGAAGCTACTTTTGAAGCCGGCGGTGGCCATTTTTGGTGCCCATAGAAGGGCAAAGCGACACCGGAAGTTACATCGACGCAACTTCCGGTGTCACACGGCTGCCGTTCCCGGATTCTGCAGTCCGGGACTTGGAAGGTAAGCTCTCCCTCTCCCTCTCCTCACAAACCCAGTTCGCGCCTCAGCGCTGCCCATCAATGGCTGAGGTGTGTGAGGGAGGAGGCCCGGCTGGCCAAGTCCTCTTTTCATCCCAACCAACCATGTTGGAAAAGGCCAGGAATGCCATGTCCATCTAAACAAAAAAAACCTCAGACATTTTGCTTAATTTTAAAAATCCTCCCAGACAGCCATTTTAAGCCTAAAAAGTAGGACATATCTCGAAAAATCCAAACATATAGCAACCCTAGGTACCGTATTTTTCACTCCATAAGACACACTTTCCCCCCTTCTAAAACGTAAGGGGAAATGTCTGTGCATCTTATGGAGCGAATGCATGGTCCCTGGAGCGGAATTGCCCAGGGGCGAAAAGCAGATTGTGATTTTTAATTTTTTTATTTTTAGAAAGAGCTAAAGGTTGACAAGAGGGAAAGAGAACCCCCTCAGCAGCTGATTGCAAGAGATCGGGAGGGAGATAAGAGAAGCTAACTCCCTTCCCGGCCCCATCCCCTTGCCCAGGTCTCCACTGTTGTGTTTCCCCAGTGACATGTGACTGGCTGATTAGTTTATCTGTCTGGAAACTGTAGAAATGGCTCGCTTTCCTTTCCTAAAGAAGCTGCAGAACTGTGAGTTGAACTCCATAAAAACAGGATTTTCCCCTTTGCAAAAAAGCTGCACAGCTGTGAGCTGATCCTCAAAAAAATGGAGCTTCCCCCCTTTGCAAAAAAGCTGCACAACTGTGAGCTGATCCCCCCAAAAACAGGGCTTTTCCCATTTGCAAAAGAAGCTGCACAACTGTGAGCTGATCCCCCCCAAAACGGGGCTTTTCCCATTTGCAAAAGAAGCTGCACAACTTTGAGCTGATGCTCAAAAAACCAGGGCTTTCCCCCTTTCCTCCTCTAAAAATTAGGTGCATCTTTTGGTCAGGTGCGTCTTTTGGAGTGAAAAATGTGGTATTTCTATATAATTTATAACACTGACAGGTAATCAGAAGAATCACTGTGCAATTTATTGTTTAAGAATATATTGTTGGCCTGGCAAATGCACCAATGTCATGAAGATAAACCAGGATTTTGTCACCTAAGAATTGTTACTTGACCTTCAGGATTCTATCCATCATAAGACCAGGAACAGACCTTATTCTTCACTTCTTAGATCCATCACAATAAAGTTATAAACTGAACTAGGAAGATCCAGTACTTATTTGAGTAGACTGGTGCAGTTCAGAAAAGGTGTCTTCAGTACAACACTTTCTTTTGTGGAAATAGAAGGAAAGTGCATATTGAAAATTCCAGAAATATTATGAAGAGTATTTTGTTTACTTTTGCATCATTTTAAGTATAATGGTTTCTCTTATAAATACAGTAATCCCTTTCTTCCTGTTTAGAATGGAACCAAAAAATCAGAAGAATCTTCCCACAGAATTTCCAAGAGCCATGAACAATTTATTAAAAATGTAAGGATTTCTATGTATTGTGAAAGATCTGTTGTCCTTTTGTGGTCAGAATAGGGTTATACAGTATACAGCACAATAGTTAACTGACAGGTATCTGATGAAGTGTGCATGCACATGAAAGCTCATACCAAAATAAAAACTTAGTTGGTCTTTAAGGTGCTACTGAAGGAATTTTTTTTATTTTGTTAGCAAACATTAGTTAGTCAAATATCCTGCTTATATGAATTCTCTGGTATACCCATATGAATGTATTTGAAATGTTTGATATTTTTAGTAGCTGTTTATAATTGCTCTTTTCCTCAAGTATTCAGAAAAGTGAAAGTTTATACTTTGGATAAGTATAAACTTCTTCTTTTTTTTAAAGGCTTTTTGCAGTACTGTTACAGTTGTTACTACTACTAACTGAAATATAGTTACTCACCAAATCAGCAAGGGAGATACTAATCTGTATTAGTATCATTAAGGATGTAGTTGCACATCTCTTTCACGTTTCTGAGCTGGGCCTATTGAACTGTTCAATGCTTTTGATGCATGTACCCACCCATCTGTGTCCACTAGCTGCTGTACACAATTAGAGTTGAATAAGGACCAATTGCTGTGAACATTCAGAATAAGCCTGTGTATGTCATACATGAAGCATGCCAAAGTTTATGTTTCAGGGGCGTACCCAGGATCAAAATTAGGGGGGGGCAAGGGGCGGGGGCAAGGGGCGGGAGGGGAGGGGCCACAGTGGGAATATGGGCGGGGCTGCGTGGCCTGTGTCCTCCCAGCTCTTCTGAGGAGGCAGCCCCAGGCTCTTGTTCCCGGCGCGAAGCTCCAGAGGCGCGCGGGGAACGCAAGCCTGGGGCTGCCTCCTCCGCACCTCCCAGGTCTTCCGAGGAGGCGGCCCCAAGCTCCCGTTCCCGGCGCGAAGCTCCAGAGGTGCGCGGGGAACGCGAGCCTGTGGCTGCCTCCTCCACTTACACTCCCCGCTCCCGCTTAGCGCTCCTCCGCTTACGCTCCCCTCGCGCCTCTGGAGCTTTGCGCTGGGAGCCGGAGCCTGGGGCTGCCACGCTGCGCCCCTTAGCCTTTTGCTTCTGGGGGGGGCAATTGCCCCCTCCTGCCCCCCTGCCCACGGCACTGGTCGCCCCTCTGGGCAGCTCGCCCCATCCCCCGGGTGCGCTGTTTCCCTCCGTCTCTTACGTTTACACCCCACCGCTTTTGCAGCTCGATAGTGGGAGGGGGAGAGGAGAAAGTGCGATGGGTTATGGAAAGGGGAAAGGGGGGAGGGCTGGTCTGTTTCTTTCTGGCTGGGGCCGCGCACCCCACTTTTTGCATTGAGATTTCTTTCTTTTTAGCTTGGGGGGGGGCGGGCAGCTGGCTTCTAGAGTAGGGCAGCTGCCCTAACTTGCCCCGTGGTGGGTACGCCCTTGTTATGTTTAGCTTTTTTTAGGGATCTGCCAAAGTTGTTCAGCTTTTTTTTTGAAGAGATCGTCCCCTAAAGTTGTTGAGCTTAATGGGGGTGGCAGGCTTCTGCTGGGGGGGAGGCAGAACCTCAATTGAGTACTTTCAATGCTTTTCAGTAATTTTTGTGCCCCCCATTGGCTACACCCATGCCAGGGTATTAGTTCTTCCCATGTAAATGAAGTGACTGGTAATTAGTACATGTTTCTCTTTCTCCACAGACCCAGGTTTTTCAGAATCTGAAACCAATGAAGCTGCAAAACATGCAAAAGGAAAAATATGAAATTACCAAGCAGACTGTAGAATCTTTCCCCCGAACACCCAATGCTAAAAAGGTTTGGCTGGCCCATTAATAGAATAATTTTCCAGATAACCAGAAAATGCATATTGATTTATGTTAATGACAACGAAAAGCAGAGTTTGATTTTGACATTAGGAAAAGCTAAAATGATGCTGTGTTCTGTTGTTAAAGGGATATCTGACAATGTAATATACCGCTTAAAATAATATGTGTGCTTTGCAATTTATTTATTTATTTATTTTTAATCACTGAAATAGAACAGCATTATGGAACCCACTCTAGTTAAAAGAATCATAGTTCCTTTTACTTTGTACAACAGTGCTTGGACAACAGACTTTAAGGTCACCTGCTGTTTCTTTATCTCCTGAGAAGTTGTTAACATCAAAGGTCCTTTACCTTTGTTTTAAGACTTTCAGTAGAAGTGATGAAAAAAACCTTTGTAGCTTATTCAGAGCAATCAATGAAATAAATTGAGCGATTATTTCTTTAACTTTTAGCAGACAGGTATTCTGTTTTACAGAAATGTATTTTAAAGTATTAATTTTGAGTCACTAACCCCTGGAATGAGGGACGTGGGTGGCACTGTGGGTTAAACCACAGAGCCTAGGGCTTGCCAATCGGAAGGTCAGCAGTCAAATCCCTGTGATGGGGTGAGCTCCCATTGTTCGGTCCCAGCTCCTGCCAAACTAGCAGTTCAAAAGCACGTCAAAGTGTAAGTAGATAAATAGGTACTGTTCCTGCGGGAAGGTAAATGGCGTTTCTGTGTGCTGCTCTGGTTCGCCTGAAGCAGCTTAGTCATGCTGGCCACATGACCCGGAAGCTGTACGCCGGCTCCCTCGGCCAATAAAGTGAGATGAGCACTGCAACCCCAGAGTCGTCCACGACTGGACCTAATGGTCAGGGGTCCCTTTACCCTTTAACTTTACCTTTGCCTGCATCACTGCCGGAGTGTCCCCAGACAAAAAGTTTCTGCCTTTCTAGGAATGCTCTGAGCACTTTTGGGAATGTGCTAAGGAGGAAAATGGGAAGCTGCCATACAGAGGTTGGGTCAGCACCAACACCTCCTTCCACTCCAGTCTGAAAGGAAGACGGAGGAGACATTTTGAGGTAAGCAGAAATGGTGTTGCATGGAAGGACCCATTACTGGCTCTGTGGTTGCAAATTGCAGCTAGCAAGTTGTCATGCAAAGTCCTTCTAATGCTTGCTTGCTCTCTCAACTTTATCTCCACATCTGCATTACAGCAATAATTTGCTTTGCTCAGTTGATGTTTTGAAGAGCTGTTCCCAGTTGTGTGCTTAATACAGTATTAGCCTGATGGTGCAAGGCAACTCATCGTATCTATAGAGCAGTGATCTAGAAAGGGCTGGAGCTATTTTATTAGGAAACCTCTACTTTAGGCAAGTGATGGCTAACCTGTGGCTCTCAGTATGTTGTTGGACTCCACATTCATTCATTCTAGTCAGTGTTGCCAGAAGTGAGGGATGATGGGAGTTGTAGTCCAGCAACATCTGGAGGCCAAAGGTTAGCAACCCCAGTTTAGTCAAAACAGATGCATGAGTAATTTTTGCTCTCGGACTATGATATTATTCAGTAAGATTGTATGGTATAATGTTACCATTTTAACTTGTTAATGGTGGTTGGCTAAAAATAAAAACAAATGCATTCAATAGGGCTTTCACATCATTATTTGACCTCACATACTATGTGGATATTGCTTAGAAACATTGGCTGTGTTGCCTACAGTATGGGGAATGTCTTTTCTGTAAGCTCCAGCCATTCAGTAAGCCAGAGTTCACCACATTCCTGCCAGTTTCACAGTGTATACGCCTTAAAGGTGGATTATACAAATACTCTGAACTCTTTCCTCTCCCCCTTCTAATTCTTGAAAGGGTGCTGCTCTCCTCTTTGATATTGCAATTGCAATACTGCATGGGTTGTCAGCATGTCACAATACAAGCAGGGCAGCTAGCAGGCATTTGTGGCATTTGGACAGAGGCAGGAAGGCGCACATTTCAGGTTAGGACATAGTCTCAGGTGTTGCCACTTGCCTCCCTTTCCTATGCTGTGCTGCTGTTTGCTTCCCAGACCAAAGCCAAACTACATCAGAGACACTAAGCAGAGGTTACACTATCCCATACTTCACTGCTATGATGTTTATGTGGCATGCATTTTGAACATTTCCTCCTGTGCTTTGAAACTCCAGTCTATAGCTAACAGTTTGCCAAGAAAAAGGTTAGCAATGAAATATTATACAGGTTTTTTTAGCTGGAATGATAGTTTCTAAATAAGTAATTACATCCATAGGATGATAAAATAAGCCTTAAAGGCTGAAGAACTACTTTAGACATTGCATACACCAAAATCTTGCAAGCACACAGATCCTAAACTTTTGGGGTATAAAGGCTAATTTGTTCATTTGGTGCAAGGATATGCTTGCACAACAAAACTTCCCCACCCATCCCATCATGTGTGTCCTGCATCATCCTCAATTCTGCTCCAAAACCTTAGCACAGGGGGGGAGGAGAGGGACGGAAGTGCCACAGCACAAACCTATGCTGACAGAGCAAGTTAATTAGCGCTGCATTGGATATAACTCTACAGTTCAGTGCTTCTTTACAACAAATTAATTTCAGACTTCGGGTGGGAAGTTTAATAATATAGTAACAATGTATTTGCCTCCTTTTAATCTTCCAGTCAAAAGCCTTAGCAGGGCTTCATGAACTCCTTAGAGAAACTAACTCAATTGCAGAAGGTAAACTTCATGAAATGTCGTTTGATTCCCAAACAGGTAAGAGATAACATGGACAAAACGGTCCATGAACATGTGAACCTTTTTGTTTGAAAAATTAATATAGGTATTTACAAAGTTGTTAGAAAAGAATTAATTTGTTTTAGCCATAGTAATCATCAGTGCAGATACAGTGTCATGCCGTTAAAGCAATCCATGAAAGGGAAAGAGGAATTCATGAACTGAGTAGTATCTGTGAGGCTATGGCATGCTTCTAGAACATTGCATCTACACTGGACAATAGAATGGTGGCATGCAGATTGCAGCCTCTGCTTTTTGTTCCCTATTCAGACCAGTATACAGAACAATTACAAAGGACGGTTACAGCAGAAGAACTGGGATTTAACAGCAACTAACATTGCATTTCTCATATCTTTTATGGGAAGCTCTTCTTACACTATATGAAAAGCATTTTCTCCCATTTGATAAAGTTTTCTAGAAACTGGAGTGTGCTTTATATTCCCTAAATATTTAGAATACTTCTAACTGGATACTTTCTAAACTTCCCATTCTATGCATTAGCATTAAATTGGAAACACAGAAAGCATTTGGGGGTAGGGGAAGGTAGCATGTTGCAGAAGATTTGCACATCCTTGGATTGTGCTATTCCTTCACCTTCCCTCCTTCCCTTTAATTCCTCCAGCCTTCCAAATGGTCTGCTGGGAAATAAGCACGTACTGCACATGGAGTATGTGAGATAATGGATGCTCTGAATCAGTACATGAGTGATCTCAGAAACTCTAGGTTGCCATGCCCTAAGCTTTACAGCTTGGTTTAGCCTGTTATCTGATACATGTTCATATGTACGTATCACCTTCTCGGTCTGCTTGATGATATTCATATCAGTAGACTGATATGAAAAGTCAGCCAACAAGAAAACAGAAGGATCTCAGTCTTTCTCAGACAATCATTGGAGGAGGTTGTAGCATAGGATATTTCCAGATCATGCAGTACCTGGCCATTCACAGTTTCATTCAATATGGCTGCAGGACAAAGACTTAGGCTCATATGATTTCATATGATATGTTTTTCTTAAATGTTTCTTGGTTGTTAAATTTTAGTGAATATTACCAAACTGTATAATTCTTTATAACAACATATAATGCTCTGGGAAAGCAACTAATATTTTTCATGTGTTTCCATATTTGCTAATCCTTTCTTGGTAACCTATACAATTCCTAGGACTTGTATACAGTGCTGATACAGTACTGAATATGTAACAACATTGTCATTTGGCTGTTTGGTTCTTTGACTCCCACCATTCCCCAGAGAATAGATTTCCTAGACATTCTTTAGAATGCCTTATTTTTGTACTTTGCCTGTAAATAGGCATGCATGCCATCTAAGGACATCTAAAGACAAGTATCCAATAAAGTTGACTCTAGTCCACAAAAGCTTGTTAGCCTTTTAAGTTGTCACAAAACTCCTTCTCTCTTTTCTATAAAAGTTAAATGTGTATTCTTTCTGAGATTCATTTTATGATCAATTCATGACAGTTGTGGCCCTCTTTCAGATTCTATGCAAGATGAACAAAATAAATATACAGTTCAGTACGTCAGTCATTACTTTCCTGAACAAGGATTAAGTAAGTTACTCATATCTTTAATTCATATAATCTTGTGTCTAGACACAGGTTATACTGTATGTGCAATTATAGGCAATACAATGAAAGTCATGTACTGTATTACGTAAAATAGAGATTTTACAGCCTGATCCTATGCATGTTCACTCACAGTTTCCACTAAGTTCAATAGGGCTTGCTTTCAGGGTGGAGTGCATTGGAAGACAGTTTTAGAGCATAGAGAATGAGTTAATGGAGATGTACACCAGAAGTATAAATTCATGCAAGCAAGAATAAACTCATAAATTTTATATTTTGTCCAACCCTTTAACATAATACTCTATGTCTGGTTCTGGCCTTTTTTCCCTACAGATATTGGCTGGGACATAGCCCAACCTTTGAAGCACATCATCTCACAGAGACTTTTTCTGCCTCCTGCCATCCTTGACCAGATGTGCAACACACCAGTAAGGCACCAAGGTGCACTCTCAGGTTGCAAACTTCCTAGGGTGGAAAATATGAAAAAAGAAGCAAAGATTCCACAAAGAAGTAAGTCAACTGAATACTTGGGGATATACTGTGGTCTAAACCACTGAGCCTCTTGGGCTTGCCGATCAGAAGGTTGGCGCTTCAAATCCTAAACTGGGTGAGCTCCCGTTGCTCTGTCCCAGCTCCTGCCAACCTAGCAGTTCAAAAGCATGCCAGTGCAAGTAGATAAATTGGTACCACTGTGGCAGGAAGGTAAACGGCATTTCTGTGCGCTCTGGCTTCCGTCACAGTGTTCTGTTGTGCCAGAAGCTGTTTAGTAATGCTGGCCACATGACCTGGAAAGCTGTCTGTGGACAAACGTCGGCTCCCTCAGCCTGAAAGTGAGATGAGCGCCGCAACCCCATAGTTGCCTTTGACTGGACTTAACCATCTGGGGTCCTTTACCTTTCCCCCCCTTTTTACTGCACTACAGTTCTTTCTATGAAAGCCCTGGACACATTTGGGGGGGAGGTGCTGCACATTTGGCTCCTCACACCACCCTGTTGGCCCTGTGGCTGGGATCTGATCTGAATGATTTGCTGGGCATAAGGAAACTTTACAGAGGGGAAAAGCAGGGCCCGCTCGCCCATTGATTCTAGTGGCGCCGGGTTGCGCAGAGGGGCGCCCCAGCAAGTGGGGGAGCTGCGCGGCGGCCTCCCTTTTCCGCCCTGCAGCGCCCACCTTCCAATGCTTGTCGCTTGCCGCTGCTGCTGCCTGGTCTGGCGCCACTCTGGCTCCGGCTTTGCCTCGGGCTGGCTGGAAGCACGTGTAAAAGGCGGCCAGCTGCGCGCCCGGCCCAGCTCCGGCTCCTGCCGCGGTGGCGGCAGCGGCTCCAGCTGTGCTGCTGCCGGTGCCGCAGTAGAGCCCCACGAGCAAGACACCCCGCGCCGGGAGCGAGGCCACAGGCACCACTGAGCCGTCGGGCGCCGCTAGCGCCTCGCTCTGCAGCGCCCACCTTCCGGCGCTTGTTGCTTGCTTGCTGCTGCTGCTGCCTGGTCCGACGCCGCTCCGGCTCTGCCTCGGGCCGGCTGGAAGTGCGCGTTAGAGGCGGCCAGCTGCGCACCCAGCTCAGCTCTGACTCTGGTTCCTGCCGCGGCGGCGGCAGCTCCGGCTGCGTTGCTGCCGGTGCCGCAGTAGAGCCCCACGAGTGAGACGCCCCGCGCTGGCAGCGAGGCCATGGGCACCCACCGAGCCCCACACAGCTCATCCTGCGCACTCTGTGCAAGGCCAGGACTGGAGAGGACTGGGACTGGAGAGGTAAGAGCCCAAAGGAAGCTGGAAGGACTGGGGGGATTCAACTCTGGCAAATGGGGGGGGCGCTGAAGGGATCTTCGCACCAGGGCGCCGGGTATGCTTAAGACGGCCCTGGGGAAAAGGTTATTTCATATAAAGGAAGCATTTCCTGAAACATTTTCAGTAGCATATTATTTTTCTTTTCTACTTACAGCCTCTCTGATACAAGTGGAGGGTCTTCCTAGGTAGGAAAACTTATTATTTGTTTTCAGCAATCTTCCATGTGTATTTCTCAGTCACGTTCTTTATGATTTGGGGTTGGAAAGAGTGTAACATCCTTCTTGTTTTTAGATTTCTAAAAAATTATTATTCAGACGGGCCAACCAGCTCTTCTTGATGTGCTTAATGCTTTTATTGGATGATGATGATGAAAAATTATATACAGTGGTACCTCAGTTTTCTAACATCTCTGTTGATGAACATTTTGGTTTTTGAACACACCTTGGAAGTAAATGCTAGAGTTTTCGAATACACCTTGGAAGTCGAACATGCCACGCGGCTTCCACTGAGTGCAAGATCCTGAAGCCTAGCTGTCGGCTGTTGAGTTTTCGAATGTTTCAGAATTTGAACCATCTTCTGGAACGGATTACGTTCGAAAACCGAGGTATCACTGTACCACCCTTTATCAAAATATCCCAGGGTGATGTACAACACACATTACAGAACATCAAAGATAAAAACATAATAAAAAGCATAATAAAAAGCATAATAAAAAGCATCCTGACAGACAGCCCAATAATAAAATAGTCAATTTAAATGCCAACTTTTTGTGCATTCTTAAAAAAAAAAATCTGCACAAAACAGGGTGGAATGGATTTAAGATGACTGAGTGCTAAAAGAACAGGTTTAGGTTAATCTGTCTATCCCTAATTAGAAGAGTACCGAACTCTTCTGTTGAACTCAATGGCATTTTGCGATGCTTAACTTAGGATGGATTGTGCCCTGTGTCATGTCACCAGTGCGCTATGTCTTAAAATGACAAACTAAAGCTTAAACTAAGACACTGTATTTTATTTTTATTTGTGAATGCTAAATTGTATAGCAATTCTTTATTAAACAAGCATTTATATATCATCTTGGATTTTATACTGCAATCACTACTTCATTTGATGTATTTCTTTTATTTTATTCTGTGGCTTTAATCTGTTTCAGCTCTCTGGTTCTGTCTCGGGCAACTGCAGAAAATAACACTGAAAGGGGTTGTGTCACATTGGAGTTAGGAGAAAAAGAAGTACAAACCATGGCCCTGACTCAAGACACACATTTTAATTCTTTACATAACAAAGCTACAACTTGGCGATTAGAGAAGTGTCAAACTGGAAGAGCCACTAGTTGCAGAGAGAAGACATCTTTACAAGCAAAAGGTTTCTTTCCCTCCTTCATCATTGAAATTACTAGCATGGATGTTAGTATGGATGTTGCAGCATGTCATCAGAATTCCCATAATGGTCCCCTGTTCTACTCCTCTGCTGTGTTTATTTCTATATCTCCTCTAATCTATTAATGAATGTTGGGGCTAAGCCCTGAGAGTTGTAACTCAGATTGATCTCTGGAACAAGTAATAATTTACAGGATTTTTTATTTTTTATTTTGATCCCAGATTTTCTTGACAACCTGAAACACAATTTAGATGACAAAGAAAGGAAAATAAAGGAGAAATCACCAGCAAGCAATGTTAAACCTGACAGAAACAATGGAGCAAACCATGAAGGAAGTTTTAGACTCAGTGAGTCCTCTCATACACAAGATTTTCTACAACTCTCCTTACCTTTGGTGTCAGAAGGAAAGTATAGGCAAGTCACTGAAAAATACCAGAGGAATGAACAGCAACCTAAGTTGTCCTTAGGTCGGCCTCGGTAAGTAAACAAGACTGCCTGTTCCATGCAACATTCGGTGTGTCTGTTCTGACAAGATGCTTTAGCATTAAACTGTATTGTAGGTTGTGCTCTCTGAACACAGCACGCTATGCGAAGGAAGAATCTGATGCCAATATTGCACCTGAGACAGTGTAGCCTGCACTGCCCATGCTGCTTCCACAATTGCTACTCTTCGTCATTCACAGGCATCTTCTGCACACTGGGGGAAACCAATGTACCAAGAGAGCTTAAACTCTTCCATGCCAATATGCCCCAAGAATTCATGTTGCCACTCAGTGGGACCCCATACTCTCTGGGTGGAGTTATTTCAGTCTCCCAATAGCATGCATGACTATTCTATGAGAGTTTGAATTTTCTGTTCCAATGCTTAAGAAGCCCCTTGATACAGATGGTCAGTGGGCTGGTTCATACATCACACTTAGACATAGTTTGTTTTAAACCACGGCTTAATCATGAATGTGCCTTCTATTCCTCCCTGCAAATGTAGCTTGTCCCACCCTTGAGGGTATTGTTCCTGGCACAAACAAACCATAGTATGCATTGCAGTATTGTGCAAACCTAGATCATAATTTGTTTCTTTTATTATTATTATTTTTAAAAAACCACACAGGTTTTCTTCAAACAAACTCTGAGTGGTAATATTTATTTATTTATTTCATATATCAGTCACATTTCTTTGCCATGGCAACTCAAAGTGACTTACAAAATGACCAGAAAAAAACCCAAAGACAACAACCCACATATATACATTAAAACCAAAGAGAAAGAATACATTAAAATATCTCTCCCGCTCTAAAAAGCAGTAGATAGTTAAGACCCAAATGCCTGGTTAAAAAGGAATGCTTCTACCTGGCATCTGAAGGTATGTAATGACAGTGCCAGACAAGCCTCCTTGGGGAGAGTATTTCACAAATGGGAAGCCACCATTGAAAAGGCCTGTTCTTGTATTGCCCGTCTCCTGATCTCCCGTGGAGGGGCACACAAAGAAGGACCTCAGATGGTGACCACAGTATCTGGGTCAGTTCATGCAGGGAGAGACATTCCTTGAGGTATTGGGAGTCCTGAGTTACATAAGGCATTAAAGTCAAAACCAGAAATTTAAATTGGGACCATAAACCAATTGATAGCCAGTGCAGTCAGGCCAGGATTGGTTTTATGTGCTCAGACCTTCTTGCCCCAGTGAGCAACCTGGCTGCTGAATTCTGCACTAGCTGAAGTTTCTGAATCATCATCAAAGGCACCCCAACGTATAACACATTGCAGTAATCTCACTCCGAGAGGTTACCAATGCTTAGACAACAGAAGTTAAGTTATTCCTATCCAGATACGGGCATAGTTGGGCCACCAGCTGATAGAAGGCGCTCTGCACCACAGAGGCCACTGAGCTTCAAGTGATGGCAATGAATCCAGAAGTTTCCCCAAGCTACATACCAGCTCCTTCTAGGGTAATGTAACCCCATAAAGAGCAGGTCACTTCCCATCCATCCAGTCCATAACCAAGGCAAGACATTGGTCCAGCACATCCACTGCCACACCTGCAGATGTAAAGGCGTAGGAGAGCTGTGTGTCCTCAGCATATTGCTGACAATGTATTCCAAAACACCAGAAATTGGGCCTAGTACAGGTGTTCCCCCTTTACACCACCTTTTGGCAACACGGGGTTTTTATAAACGCGGGTGGCGCTGTGGGTTAAACCACAGAGCCTAGGGCTTGCTGATCAGAAAGTCGGCGGTTCGAATCCCCGTGACGGGGTGAGCTCCTGTTGCTTGGTCCCTGCTTCTGACCTAGCAGTTCAAAAGCACGTTAAAGTGCAAGTAGATAAATAGGTACTGCTACAGCGGGAAGGTAAACAGCGTTTCCGTGTGCTGCTCTGGTTCACCAGAAGCTGCTTTGTCATGCTGGCCACATGACCTGGAAGCTGTATGCCAGCTCCCTCGGCCAATAACGCGAGATGAGCACCGCAACCCCAGAGTCGGTCACGACTGGACCTGATGGTCAGGGGTCCCTTTACCTTTACAGGTGTTCCCCCTTTACCCCACCTTTTGGCAACACGGGGTCTTTTTTTATAAATGAGTATTTACATATAGGCAGATGTGGGTTACCTTACAAGAAGGCACAGAAAAGGTAAGGCAGTGGTGGTTCAAGAAACACTTTGGTGATGGTACATTTAGACATAGCTGCCAAGTCTCCCATTTTCCCTGGGAAATCCCCGTTTTTCCAGCTGTTCCTAGCTGAAAAAACGGATTTTTTTTTGTTTTTCCCCGGTTTATTCTGGCACGGCAGCCATTTTGGAACTGGGCGGAGCATGCTCAGAAGCGACTTTTGATGCTGCTCTGCCCAGTTCCAAAATGGCTGCAGTGCGACTTCTGGCGCGGCGGCCATTTTGGAACTGGGCAAAGCAGCATCAAAAGTCACTTCTGAGCATGCTCCGCCCAGTTCCAAAATGGCGGCAGCGCTACTTCCGGTCTGCTATTTTCGGCCCGGTCCCTTATTTCTCTGACAGCAACTTGGCAGGTATGCATTTAGATTAGATTTTTATAAAGATTATATTAGCCTAGTAGCACCCCACATTCTGGATTGACTGAACTAAGGTTCAGTACAGTAACAGAAGACCATGCCAGGAAGATGAAGGTTCATATTAGTCTTTATATGTGACTTTAGAGTGTTCAAAGCACGTCACATACATTTTCTCTTGAGATTACAGTAGTCCAGGGAACAAGTAACCACAGATTTTAGCAGCAACATCCTGAGGATTTACATTCTGATTTACTGGTTCTTGGAAACCAGTAAATAGTAATATAAATAGTTCTTTGAGAAGAAGCTGGTTTAAGAAGTAACATGTAAACAATAAATGGAGGCTGCCTGGTTGGGATGACAATTTAGTGGATTTGTCCTTCTGAGAGGGAGACTGAGACCAATTTCCTTTGTTTATCTGTGCAGACCTCGCTTGGCTACACTAATGAATACAAAAGAGAACCACAAGACACTTTTACTGAAACGCTGTGAGGATGATGAAGCATCCACTTCTACATCTCTACTGCACACTGGGTCAAAAATGCCAGTGAAAAAGTTACTGTGCCAAAGTGAGAGCAAGTTTTTTTCAAAGAGACGCAAAAGTGAGTGCCTAAATCACAGGCCTTCGATGCAAGACCTTTCAGCAACAACTGAGAGAATTTCCTTTCACGCTTAGAAACAGGTGCCATTTCTTTTGAGGCAACTAACAAGCCAATGCATACCACTGCAAAGGCTCTATCCAGATGTACAACCTGCAATGATATCTTCAGAAATTATTGCTTCAGTTCCTTGGATGTGGTGCTGAGAAAATGCAAAAAAAAAAAAAGTATCTTCATTGTAGAGCACTTGTGCCATGCGCAGGCTTGGAACACAGGAAACAAAAATATGCTGGAACATCACCCATGGGGCTTCTGTGACAGATAAAAACAGAACCAAAATATGAACTAGTTTGTTTATGTTTATTGCTGGCAAATTTTACAGGGAAGCAAATCTAGTCATTTTACTTTTGAATTTCACTTGCTTTAAAACTGATGCTATTTTAACAAAATGATTAACTGAAAAAGGAGGGTTGGGGTACTGTTTCTCAGTACTAAAACCTATTAGACAAATTAAAAAATCATAGTGGGGATCATAATCCAATCTTGCCTTAGATCTAAAAAGAGAAATAACAAATAATCCACAGGAATTGCTTTTCTACACTTAATCAAAATGATATTAAATTGGAGGTTCCAGTCAAGCACTGTATTATCCAGCAATCCTCTTACTAATGGCCAAGATCTACCTATAGTATCTACTAACAAGTGAGTCCCTTTTAGCAAAGGTTCCAGACATGTTAATTAAAAGTTTCCTTCTTGTAGGTTCAGCCATTTTATTGGTTCCTGATGGGTATGGGTGGATAAGTAGCCCTTTAACTTTGATACATAGGGTACATTCCCATTAGTTGCTTGAAATGCAGCAAGCTGCATTCACACGAAGTTATTCACACTAGAGCGGGAAGATGTCATCCCCTGACACGCAGGACCTTTTTGGTTTACCCACCCCTGCAACCCCCCTGGAACTCCTGTTCATTAAGCCATCATCTGTATCTGTGTGTTTATCTGCACCTGAGCAACAGCGGCTAGGGTAGGTTCACATTACTGTTTACTCAACACCCCATTTTCTAATCAGATTGAAGCTGGTTTAAGGGGGAAAACACATCAAACAGCATTTTCTTGACAGTATTTGTTAAGAAACTACAGGATCAATTTGCATTGTGGCTTAAGTTGTGAATGCAGCTTCAAAAATTAGTGGGAGAACACTGAATAAGTAAGCGGTAATGTGAGTTCTGTATACCCTTATTTTCTGTTCCAGAGGGAATGGGGAGATAAAACTTTAATTATTTCCCTCTCATTTTCTGTTTTATAGTTCTATTTGGCTGCTCTTAAAAATGGGGGAGGGGTGGATAATGCAAGACTTATACTGAATCCCACCCCCAGCTATGGGGTAAATTGGGAAAATGACATGGGTAAAGGATGAAAACTACCGGTACCTTTCCCCAGTGCCATAGTTCCAATCTGAATCCACAGGCTACATTTATCCTTTACAAAACTAAAGGAAGATCTCCCACTTGTTGGTATCCATCTGTCTTGAGAGACAATGGAGTGAGCCCCTGGGGGTGAAGTCAAACCTCTTTTCAGCAATGACGTGACCTCCCCAGGGTGTGTATGGAGGTCCTCAGCTACCCAGATGACAAAGAGCCCACTTAGCATTGCTGATGTGTGGTCCAAAGGAAATCAGTTTGGCACCAGCTTGGCTGCAGGAGTTGTGAGAAGGAGGTGTACAGGTGCCATCCAACCATCTTAAGAGAATTCATCACAATCCCCAGATTAATAGGCTAAAGCTGCACAATTCTATCAAAAGGCACAGAAGCTTTGAAAAGCCATATACTTGTGCACATTGGACAGGCTGGCGCTGCAATGGCAGTTGCATTTAATTTCATTATATTATTTATTGTCACAAACACTAGACTAGGGTGCTTAAGGTAGTACAAAAAACTCTTTGTTTCTGCTTTAAAACTTGGTAACTTACTTTTTACAGAGAATAATTAGGAAAACTATAAATTTTATAAGCTTGCTGGTATGAAAAAAGTAGGTAGGGGGGATCAAGTATACTCACAAAAAAAAAAGATTAGCAAATATCATTTTTCTCAAAGTGGGTAACAAAATAATTTCAAAAGATTTAAGTTGATAGCACACTTCAAATATCTGAAGGACTGTCACAGAGAAGGGCTGATAGTGGTAGGGATAGTGGTTCCCTGGACTTAAGCTTAACTTTAAATCTGAGACAGCCAATATGTTATTGGACTAAACACCCACAAGTTGTATATTAGATATGAAGAATTATGGGGGTTGTCATCTCGCAACAACTAGCGAGCACCATGTTGGTTACCCCCACCAGGGTCAGCCCAATTTGGTATTTTTGCACCTCAGGCAAACCACAAAATGGTGCTCCCCCACCAGGGAAGAAGGGGTGAGTGAAGATCTACATCAGGAAAAAGGGAATAAAAATCTACATGGGGATCTGCTGCCCCTGTGGATCTTGCTGCCTGAGGCTGTTGCCTCAACTGGCCTCATGGTTGGGCTGGCCCTGACCTCCACTTTGCATCAACAAAGTTAGGGTAGTTAGGAAGGGAAAGCAGACTAAATGTCCCATTGTTAGCATTGTGAGGGGCTTCATATTCAGTTGTGCATCATAGTGCTACAGGGCACTGCAATGCTGTGGTTAGCTGTGCTGGTCCAGTCTTCTTACAGGATATGCCCCCACTCCCTGCATTTTAGCACCTTGCTGCAATCCTCTTGCTGCAGCAAAGAAACCTGGGTACACCTGTGGATTGTTGTTTTTAGATTGGTACAATAAACTTTTTGAAATTTGCATTGATGAAACCAATGAATTCAAAAGAGCCAACTCTGATACCATTATGAGGAATTGCACTGAGATCCCACACAGGAGTGTGCAACATGCATGAAATGACAGGAAGGTGCAATGTGATGAGTATTTGTGTGTGTGTGTTTTAAGCACATATAAATCCGTATTGATTATAAATCAGTTACCACCGAAAGAGTCTGGAATTACTAGGATAAATTTGAGAGCACCAGCATAATGTTTCCATGTGATAGTGGCCAAATTATGACTCTAGCAACAACCCACCAGGCCATATTATGGTTGAGCAATACTCAGCTGCTAAGTAACTTTATGACTGCCTTACAGAGGCAGTTTCAAGTGCCCTACAACAAGCAGCCGGGGGATAAAAGCCCTGAGACGACGTCAGATTTTGCACTTGCCTGCTACTTCTGCGCATGCACTTGGACTCGCTACTACTGTACTCTAATGAAGCGTTCATCCCTTTGCTATCACGGTACTTATGAAGTTCTGCCCCCGCTAACAAAAGTCTCCCCTCCCAACAAAAACGCTGGCTACGCCCATGTCACGGTGTATCTCTACAGAAAGGTTTCCGTTTTGTTTTCTGAAAAGGCTCTTGTTGCTTTTAAGAAACCGCATGAGAAGCACACCCTCCCATTTCCAGGAAAAAAAAATCACCCCTTATCGCCGCCTGTTGTGCAGCTGCGTTTTAAAAAAAAGCCGCCCCCCCCCCCGCGGGAAGCTTTGTTTTGCATCCCTGATCGACTTAAAATGAAGCTCATTGGTAACGCCTGATAAGATTAGCGGGAGGTAGAGACGCAAGAACTAGGTAAAACGTCGTCAACTTTCACACACAAAAAATAGATCATGCAGCTCGGAGCGCAACAGAAAACGCTCCCTATCCGTGAGAAGACCAATCAGACAGAAAACGAAAGAGAAATCTGCTGAGAGTGCGGCATGTGATTGCTTTTTCTCAAAACAAGCAAGTACAGTAAACAAGCGTTTAGATCGCTGGAGGGCAGCGCTTCTCGCCACCGCCGAGCTCCGCAAGCAAGTACAGTAAATGTTCTTCCTTTTTGATCCCCGCTTCCTTGCGCTTTTCTTTTTATTATAGAGCATTGAGAATTTTTAAAGGAATAATTTGGGATTGGGGACGCGGAGATTCACGCCAGTGTTTCACGACAACCAGTTAGCTCGTCGTTCCGACTTTGGGCAACTCGAGAGGCTTTTTCGGTGTCGCTTTGCGCAGGTTTACCCACAACTCTGGAGGAAGAGAAGCAACTAGTGTATTTGCTGTCGATTTTCGCTTAGTGGTGGTCTCGCTTTTCTCCAACGCCGGGTGGGCAGGTTTTTTTTCCAAGCATTGGAAATAATAAAAAGACAGCAAATAGTTTTCGGGGAGGGGGGGGGCTGGCTTCCAGCATGTCCGGCTATTTTCCGGCAGCGCGTGGAAACGCTGCTTCTGGAACACGCTTGGCGTTAAACCCAACCCAACGTCTGGAAGGCCTGAAGAGCGACGAGGGTTTCCGAGGGTGGGAAGCAGCATGGCGCACCCATTCCCATACACTTGGGGCCGGTGTCCAGCCATATCCGCCACGAATTGCTCCCCCTGAGGTGGAAAAGAGGGGTGAGGCCAAGTTTGGGGAGGGCATTTGGTCGCTCAGTGACGGGGCGCCTCATTTTTGCGGTGGCGGGTGAGAACAGCGCCTCCCGGAGGTCAGTTTGGAAACCCTCTTTCTGCACCTGGCCTTTGCTCACCCCCACCCCGGAGAAAAAAACCTCAGGAAGGCTTGAACCTTTCCCCGAGTCTTGTTTTTCCTGTTCTCTTCCCGAACAGATCCTGGAATAGGCCCACTCCCCTTGCTGCAGGTCTCCAGCTTCTGCCTATCCCCATTTGCGTGACGAGGTCCCAAGACCACCCCCCCCCAAATAAATTCACACATCACACAGAATTTCAGTTTAAGGTTTTGGGCATAATTTTGGCCACAACTTTATTTAAATACAATCGATGTGAGCGGTTCCTTAGGCATTGGTTCCATCTATCTGTCCCCCCCCCCCCCGCCCTGGGACAGAACTGACATCCGCAGCTGATTCCTTACCCCTCCACCAACCAAATTTTAACCAATGCCTAACAGCAACCTTACAAGCTATGACGATTTGCTAGACAGTAGGCAAAAACCCAATGGCATCAGATAAATGGGCAAAATTCCTACCCTGCCCCAAGGCAGGCAACCCGTGACAGGCATAGCAAGGTCAGACGCAAAACCCCGAAAAGAGGGAGGGCAGGTGAGACATCCCTTGCAGACAGCAAAAGTAAAAGACAGACTCGCGATGTGTGCCTGGAGTTTTAAAGGCTATGGCTGTCAATCAACAACTCGCAACATCAGTATTAGCCCTGCAACAGGAAGGGTCCAATCACAACAGTGGCCATCCAAACTAACCCGCCCAGCAACAGGGCTTGTCTTGTTAGCCCCTCCGCAACACGTGCTCTCCATGATGGAGAACCCGCTTTCCCCCTCTGTACCCTTAAGCCACTTGCCTCCCGCCCCGCCTTCCGTTCACTTCGGGCTTGTTTTGTTTTCTCGACAAAACTTCCTCCTTCCCCGTCCCTGGCTCACTATTGTTCTCCTTCCTGCTTATCTCTCTTGCCCGTTAATTTTCGCCTGGCTCCACCCCACCCCCCCTTTCAGCGAACTTTTCCTTCTAAGCTTTTCCCTCGTACCTCCCCTTGGCGCAGTCCAGCCAGCTGATTCTGCTTTTGCTTTTGCTTTTGCTTAACATTCAGCCTCTCGAAGTGCCTCGGTGAATTTGAAAGCTTGCGAAGTGAGTAGCCATCTATGTAGTTATTTTAGGTGATGATTTGCTCCTGGCAGGAGGGTCTCGTCTTCAAAGCCCCCTGGCCGCGATCTCCTCCTTACAATATTCCTGTTTACAGTATTTCTCCTCCCTCTCCGTCTTTGGGAAAAATGCACGCAATCTCCCTAGGGACTGTGGTCTTGCCCAGCCCACTGGCGTCCGCACGGGGGGGGATCAGTCCTCCCACCCCTAATGGCAGAACGCTGAGATTTCAGTGCTTAAAAATTGTTTATTGCAGGCTTTGTAGAGCTGGAGGTACCGATGGGGCAAAGTCTGGTTTGTTTGGTTCCCTCCTTTCCTGTTTTTAGCCAATAAGCGAAGTGGTAGCAGTGATTGACATTTAGATAGGAAAGCAACTAGCCAATTGGACAAAAACGCAGTCTACAGTGCTGTACAGTCCAGGCGTTGGAAACTACTGTTTCCATCTGTTTGTGTTCTCTGAAGGAGTGATTGCTGTTGCCCTATAGAAAACAGTTCAGATATTCAGAATTTCAACACTTGCTTTTACCTGCCTCCCGCCTGGAGGGGTAATGGTATAGAGGGGTAATGGTATGTTTTGCATTTTATTGTTAGGCATTGTTTCTGTGTTTGTTAACGTGAGGTGTTTGCTTGATATTAGTGTTTAAACCATGTTCTGTTTTGTAACTTAATGAATCATCTTGAAATATTTACTCTGCTAGTGCCAGTGTAGATAAAACTCCTCTTTTGCATCTGCTCCCCTTCATCTTCTCTCTCTGCTGTCCTTTCTGACATCAGGCTATCTTAGGGGATTGAGCATTGCTATGTATTTTTAAACAGTGTTTTTGAATGCTGTGAAACTGTCTCATGTACTTAAGCTGTTATCCTGATGCACACTTAACCTTAGGATAAGCCTCATTACACACACATATATATTAAATTTCCAGAAATGTTTAATCCCTGAAGGGGGAAACCATGGGGGGAAATGGAAATGTATGCAACACCAACTTTCTTACCAAATCCAAATTTATTTTACTGTTTTATCAAGATAAAATGCATATAAAATTGTTTGCTGTGTTTATGAGATTTGTAGAGCATGGTTACTCAAAAGTAGGGTCCCTGTTTAGTGGACCTTTACTCCCAAGTAAGCACACACAGGTTTGTACAAGCAAAATTGCAAATACTGTATATTCCTGCCTATAAGACTACTTTTTAACACAGGAAAATCTTCTCAAGTCGGGGGTCGTCTTATACATCGGGTCGTATTTCTTATACGGCGAGTATATCCCCTGGAAAAGTTGGGGGTCGTCTTACACGCCCAGTTATCTTATACGCAAGAATATACGGTACATGTTTGAAGGGAGAGTGAAAAGGTTGAAAGGAGTGAGTGGCCAGGTCAAAGGAACAGTGGGTGGAAGGTGCTTGCTTCTAGTATTTCCAAACCAGATCAAACGTCACAAGAAGGCAAGCAGCAATCCTCAAGCAATAAAGGCCCTCTGTATGGTCCTCCTATGAAGATGGCAGCACAACAGGGCAACTTTGGGGTTGCGTGTGGCCCTTGGCTGTTCTGCCTTTCCTGCTGCCCTGGGGTAACCCTGCTGTTCCTGCATTACTAAGGTTTTCAGGAGCAGCTATATTTTGGCCATGGGACAACACACAGGGAGGAAGCTTCAACCTTCCCTTGCCCAGCACTCTGGAAAAAAACGTGCTAAAAGGAAGGCACCTTTGGCAAACTGATCAACTCCTGCCCAGAAACCTATGTCCCCACTGTGGAAGGACGTGTGGATCCAGATTTGGCCTCTGCAGTCAGTTATAGACTCACTGTTAAGACCGTGTTTCTGGAAGACAATCATACTCGGCTACAAGTAATCACCAAAGAAGAAGACGACTCTTGTTCTAGCAAAGGTTTCTTTCCCCAGTACTGTACTTCAAATGCAGCTCAGTGATCTTTTGCCTGCTGTTCAGCTGATACCCGACTGTCCAGATTTAAATCTGTCACCTTGATTTGTGTGCTGGTTGTGTTATTGTGTTTAGAATGACTGATTAAAAACTTCTTTTAGTGTTGAAGCAAAGTATATATCCAACGCAGGGTGGATTTGATTTAAATCAAATCGATTTAAATCACTAGTCAGTAAGACTTGATTTAAATATTATTATTTTTTACAGGAAGACATTCCTGCTGGTATAATCTTAATATTTACAACCAAAATTTGCAACTTATTTTTGGAATAATAAGTTTTCAGAGTAGTTTTTACAGTTATATCAAAAATTACTGATTTGGTTATACTATTAGAAATACATAGACAGATACAGTGGTACCTCGACTTATGAAGACGATCCGTTCTTCGTATGTCGGAGTCTTTGGAAGTTGAAGCGCCCGTTCTGCGCATGCGCGAAGATTTGTGCACTTCTGCGCATGCGCAGACCGCGTGTGCCGAAAAGACTTCCGGGGTTGTCGACTTCCGAAGTCGAAACCTTCGGAAGTCGAGTCATTCAGATGTCGAGGTATGACTGTAATAATGAAATTATTGTGAGCTTTAGTAAGTTAACTGTTCTGCTGTACTTTATTGGAAGTACTTTATTGGAATTGACTATAACAACTTTTCTGCTGTACTTTATTGGAAGGAGAAAAATAATCATTTCCTTAATAACAATTTAAACAATTTATTTAACTTCCATGTTTGTTAACTGGTGTGGTTAAACTTTTTTTAAAAAAAACAACAACCCCAACTTAGACTGAGTTTCAGCACACATGAAAAACTTAAAACAAATCCTTTTCCTGATGAATAGCCTTTGGATTATAATGTAACTTAAATAGAAAACTATCTTTAGAAAGATTTTTTCATCCAAAAGCTTTTTATTTTTAAATCATTGATTTTTATCCACCCTGATCCAACGTTAAATACTGTAGTGTAAATCAAAGGTTCTCTTGCCTACAGAGACTTCTGCAGATCTTGCTTTTTACATCATGTATAATTTAGTTGAGATTCCTGCATTGCAGGGGATTTGACTAGATGACCCTTGGGCTCTACAACTCTACTGTCAATTTTTTAAAACCTTATAGTAATAACAAAGAAACTAGTGAGTTGGGGACAAAAAAACATTCCAGCTTTAAGTACAGAATCCAAATGAAAAATGAGCAGCATAATGTCGCAATCTTAAGCAGCAACCAAAACAAAAACCTATTTTTGTATACACCCAGGCTTAACTGGCATCTGTTTGGCTTCTGCAAAGGAAAGGGAAGCAAATATTGCTCACTCATTTTTCCAGCTGATAAAGCAAGTTAACTTGTGGGAAAGGAGTTGAAAATGGAAGTGAGTAGCTGCTAAGTAATAATGACACAGTTTGTGAAAATTTCTTAATTTCCTCTGCAACAAGGTGGTGGCATTAAAGGGCATTTGGATGATAGCCAAAAATCAAATAATTCTTTGGAAGGAATCATACAGAAATCTAGAAAGCTACTAGTTCGTATATAGCACAAGTGTGTGTTCGTATTGGCTAAGACTGATGAGTTTGCTTCCTCCCCAAAAACAAAAACAAAAAAGTGTATGTGCACAAGAAGAGCCTTGCTGAATCAGATTAAATGTTTGGTTTAATTAAGTATCCTGTTTCCAACAGTGGCCAGCCCACATATTGGGCAGAGAGCATCTTATCCTCCCAGAATCTGAACATCAAAGATTTACTGCCTCTGAACATGGAGTTTCCCCTTAGGTATTGGGAGGAACTTGGGAGGGTGCATCCACCCTTCTAGCTCAGTTCCAATCATGCAATCCAGCCAAATGGGACTCCTTTAATTCCCATTTATTTCAGTGGGAATGTGAGGCACATTAAATGTCGCCCATGGAAACCAGTGAAACCTCAAATTGCTGTGTATTGCCTGGATCCTGCCCTTATGTTACTGTGTCAATTAAAATATGCTTCTTTCCTTTCTCGCTAACATATGCCTGCAGGAGGGGTGTTATTTAGAATTTCCCATGCCATAATGGTATCATTCTGGCTGCCAGTGCAGCAGCAGTAGTAGCAGCATTAAATGTTGCGGCCAACTCAAACTTTGAGCAGATGATGACATGGTGAAATCTCATTTTCCATAGGTGGCACAATGATGCATTCCAGGCATTGAGGAGGAGGCCTTGATCTGCTGGTTGCTGTGTACTGGTTAGAACTAGTTGTGTCTTATAAAAGGTGAGTATTGGTCATCCTCTTGTTTCCTCCTCCACTTCAGTCTTTATCTAGTGATTCCAGATAAAGGATGGTCTTGCACAGTTTGTTGCTGTAATGTATAGATTAGATCAGGCATCCCCAAACTGCGGCCCTCCAGATGTTTTGGCCTACAACTCCCATGGTCCCTAGCTAACAGGACCAGTGGTCGGGGAAGATGGGAATTGTAGTCCAAAACATCTGGAGGGCTGAAGTTTGGGGATGCCTGGATTAGATGGTCTGTGTAAAGTACTCCCCATTTTAGTAGTGGGGGTGGGGAGGCAAGCATCTAGTAGCATTACATTGACAACTAGTATGAGTAAAACTTTACTAGAATATAGCTGCCAGTATCATGTCTATTGTGTAGAAGTTGCAACCAGTGCTGCTTCTATCAGCAAGCAGAAGAAAGAGACGTGAAGGGTATCAGATTTCCAGATATATAATGTATATTTTTACCACAGCATAGCATAAAATGATACTGATACCACAGGATAGGATATCATTTAAAATCCACACCTTAGCTTTTGAATTTGAGGTACCAAATTGGCTTGTACAACAGTCACAGACAAAGGTGCCTTATAAGACAATTTACTAAAAAAAAATGAATTGTTGATCTTCAAAAGCTTTGTCAATTTTATCCTGTTCAGAGAAAAATTGTGCTATGTGACAGTACTAAGTAATAGAGATTATGACTTCTTCACCCAGCATAAATGAGTAACTGAGGGAAAATATCTGGAGCAATAGGACAATAGTTGCTCTTAATTTTCTTCCACAGTGAAGCCTGATGTGTGTCAGTTTTCAAAATTCCAGCCAGATCATGTTAGCCTGGAGTGAAACCTTAGAAAGGATGTTGCAAAAGCGACAAGTACACATTGGCCTGATTTGTATAACACTAAGCCATGGTTTGTTAAACTATGGTGTATTAAATATTAGCTATGACTCGGCGGTGTGTGGGAAGCCAGCGCCTTGCTTTAACCATGGGTTGTTTGGCTACTCACAAGGCAAAAGCAGCCAAAAATAAGCCAACCTTTGAAGAAACAAGCCATGGTTTGTTCAGTCATCTGCAGGGCAACTAAGTTAAACAAACCATTGCTTCCCAGATGGGTCATCAGCATTGCATTCGCAGGCACCAGTATTTCCAGCAGTTCCTCTTTAAACATGGCCCCATTTTCACTGGATGACAGGATTGGACACCTACCATCCCTTCCGTTCTGAACAGAGGAGATACAAATAAGCTTTTCACTGTGATGGCTGATATAGGTGTCTGTTTCCCATTGATAGATGGGACATACCTGTACCATTTTCTGGTCCTGCCTTTTTACATTCTTTTAGATACAATGGCCAGTTTGTAGTAAGTCATGCTCCCACAAGAGGCATTTTGTGATGTCATGCCCCCACAGCAGCTGTCCTGTGACTGATATCCATGACACGTTCTCAAAATCCCAAGAGAGCCTTGCATGCAAACGAGGCCAATGAGTTCGATTTTGTAATCCTTTTCTTAGTCACAGCAGTCTTAAATTACTCTGGTACCTTATGTACCAAATGTCACTTAAATGTTTTGCAACTGGAAGTAAAAGCATCCTTTTGCATCAATCCCCATGAATAACTTTGTAGGGTCCCACACACAGTTCAAGGTAGGGGTGCTTTTTGCAGGATTTTGCACCCACGCTGCTCACCTCGCCCTTCCCATTTAAACCACATTAATCTTAGTGCTGGGAAAAGGCAACATGTCGTCACATCCATTACTGTAGTCTGCAAGCAGTGGAATATGCCCCCCCCCATTCCTATTCAATAGCACCCATGTCATCAGTGGCAACAGGAACATTTGAATGTTGCATGTATCTCCCCACCACTCCCGGTGTTAATGAAAGAACTCCTTGCAGTAGCAGCATTTTTGTAGCTGTTTGAAAGCTAAATCACCAGCTGGTGTTCCCGTCATACAACCACCACCCTCCACCAGGAAATGCTGCTGAGCACTGTAAAGATAAGTTGTGCACAGAACCTCTCAATGTTGAATCCCGAGTTATCGATTACAGGCGATTACAGGGATAGCACACAAAGCCAAAATTGCGTATACTTAAAAACACATTCGGGGTCGGTGGTGGATGGGATTGCCTAAGTTTTCCGGGATGCCCACCCCCTTGAAACTCAACTCTCTTGTTTGGGGGGGGGGGAACTTGCTGGGAGGCTGTGACTATAAAGCTTCTTCCTGTTTTCCCTACTCCTATTGTTTTTAGAGAGTCTGTAACTAGCATACCTCCTGCACTTCATACACCTGTCAATCCAGACTGTCCCTACACTTACATATATTAACCAGCTGCATGTTTTATCTTTTAAAAAGCTCTGGGTGGCATACATGGTCTTTCCACCTTTCTGTGCTATTTATCCTCTCGGGCGGAGAATATGACTGGCCTAATATCACCAAGTGGGCTTTGGGGCTAGGCTAAGTGGGGATTTGACCCCTTGAAACTGAAACTTGTGATTTTTCTCCTACCAGGTGGCCAGGATGAAAATACAACAGAAATGCTCGAAAGACATCGCTAAGCCCAGCACTAGTCTGCAGTGGCCAAGGTTTGGCCCATGGCTTTTCTACCTGAATAATCTCTTCTTGGCAATTGGCTATGTAGCTCTGCTGCTTTATGCCCTCATCTGGAAAGCTGGGGATATTGTGGACTCTCCCACCAAAAAAATTGGCTTCTACAACTTCTGCTTGTGGGACCAGGAAGCAGAAAAACTGGAATGCTTCAAGAACTTGGAGGAGGTGGGCATCAACAACGTTGCACTGGTGTTGTCAAGGGTCTGTGTGTATTCTACGCCAGTCTTGTGCCTCTTTGTTGCCACTGTTGTTTTGCAAGCCCTGTGCTTGAAAGACAGAGATGGATTCAAACTGGCCTGCATCCTTTTGGCCATTAGCAGCTTGGTGTTGCCCGTTGGTCTCGCTTTGTTCATCTTCCACACTGAGCCATGGATAAGGGTCTCTGAATTTGGAGAGGTTTTTGTAGCCCTAGCTGGGGCTCACATTTTGATGCTACTCCACTTGATCTTTATTGTCCTGTTCCTTGCACATCGCAAGGATGTTCTACCCAAAGGACAAATCTTTCCTGTGTAAATATGTGAAGTTCCTGCCTGGGGGTACCAAATGCTGTAGTGGATTTAAAAGATAAGTGGATCCAGTGACCCTGATGCCTTTCCAGCCCTCACATGAATGATGAGCATGTTGGGGGGAAGCGTTGGCACTCCCAGCACACAGATATTTCTCTCTTTATCTTATTAAGTGCCGGGGGAGGGAGGGAGAGATTGCATGATTGGTGCCTTCTTCAATCAAGCACTCATTTAGGTGTGATCAATACATGGCTCTTTAAAAGTCAGCAGTAGCTAACTGCTGCTTGGCAGTATTGAAATTTTGCTGGGCATCCAAACTGTTTAGAAAAAAAATTACCAATAGAAGATAAACTTAGTAGTACAGGTATCTCTCAAGTCATTTTTTTGACTTACAAGCCTAGTCATTATTTGTGGTCATCAATTGCCCCATCCTCTGGCATATGCAAAACAGTTTTCTCATCTGTGCTGAGGTTTAGAGAAAGTACAGCATGAGTCACTCACTGCTTTGAAGAGACTTATCCTCCTGCTGCTTTTCTCCAAACTCGTAATGAGAGCAAAAACTTGAGGGGGGAGTGGTCCTCATCAGAGCAAGAGGCACCTTCATCCCTGCTGAGACTACCACTGTAGCATGCTGTTCTACCACTACCATGCTAATGTTGCACAAGTTTTGGGTTTTGTTTTTTTTTCAAAAAAGTGATATACAGTGTTCTTTTACAACTTTTGTATTGATCAAAGGCGCTGAAAGTTGGACGTGGTTGTGTATTTTCTAGCTTTCAACCAAAGACAGGTTCAATGAACAGGAGCCAGAATTACTTCACTTCCCTGTGTACAGATGGCTGCTAATATTCCATTTATTCATGCCATCAATCAAACGTAACAGTGCACAGGGCTGCTGCTTTTATGCTTGGGGTGGGGACCTTGCAGCCCTCCTGATGCTGTTGGGACTGCCAGCTCCCACCAGTCCTAGGAGGGACTATGGGAATCTTACTCCAGGGTCACAGCCCCCCCCCCCCATCTCTGCCATGTGCAAGATTCCTGGTTTCCTTTGTATTTAGTTTGCAAAATAATTCGTTTATATGGTTTGAACACACGTTGCAGACACCTAGCTGCTGCTGCTGCTATTATGAGAATACTGATAGTGACTGATAAAAGTGGGGAGCATTCTCTAAATTATATATATGCTGATGCGTAGCCATATTGCTATGTGATGCTGGGAGGTTTTTCTTTTCCTTCAGTTCCTATTAAGTGTAAACAAAGCATTTGGGAAACTTAACATACAATTGTAGCCAAAGAACAGTTTTTCAAGTGTGTTGTGGCCAAACCCAAGTTTTGTTACTTATACAAGAGATATTGAAATTAAAGTTTTGTTAAACACTACTCGGTGTGACTTATTAAAAACAGAACAAATATCAATTGGAGGCATTTTATCTTATCTACCAGTTCTGTATCCCCCTTTAAAAAAAAACTTTTTTTAAGTGCTTCACCAACATTATCTTAGCAATCCTTTACAGAACAGGGATGGGCAACCGATCCTCGTGACTTTCATGTGTCCAAATTGCCACAGTCTCAAATAAGGCATTATCCGCTTATGCTTTAAAGTTAAGTAAAGAAGATCTCCCGGACATATTTTAAGGCATCCTCCTCCTCTTCAGATTTAGTCTTCTCACTGCAGCCTAAAGCCTTCAACTCCTTTGGGGGTTTGGCTCCAACACTGGGAGTTCTTCTGCCTTGGTGGCTGCCACTAACTGAACCGCAGAGAGGATTTTCCAGCACTTGCTGAGGCTCTTGGGACTCATCTTCTGACGAAGTTGTCTCTGCTTCCTTGGCCTTGCAATTCTAGCAAATAAAAGAATAATGTTAAGTACACATTTTTGCATGCTAGGTAGCAATTTCTTAGAGAACCTCCATCCACCACGTGGGCCAAATTTGGACCACCAGGCCATTTTCCCTAAACCACATCTGATGTCCAGTGCAGGAGAGTTGAAGCTGCAGCTAGATCAGCTGCTTTTGCAGCTGAAACTAGGATTGACCTCCCTGCACAACAGTGGATAGAAGGGGGCGATCAATCTTGTTTAGTTCAGGTGTGCAAAAGTGTTACCTGCAGGGAACTATAGCATACCTAAACACTACAGAAAGCAAAATTGACCTTCCCTAGGCATCAACTGACATGGTCAATATGTTATTACAAATATTTTCAAAAATAATGGTGACAGGTGGGTGGCCACACTCCCCTGTCAAAGTTGGCCTGCAAAAGGGCAGGGAGCTAAAAGTGGAGGTCAAAAAAGTTTATTCACTCCCGTCTTCAGGTACAGTTGCCAAACAATGAATAAATGCATCATTTTTATGTCCAGCCCAGGGAAGTACCGGTAGGAATACATGCTCATTATGAATGATGAGTCCATTCAAAATCCTGGTCCGTCTTCAAAATTGCAAGTGATTCTCCATGGCCAAAGAAACACGCTGGAGCCACTGCTGTGTTTCTCAGAGAAGGGGGCACAGCAAATATAAACTACGTTTCAGTCACAATGTAATTCTCTGCCAGTTCTACTGAGAGAAGGATTAACGGAAGAGGGTCAACCAAAAATCATCAGATGGAGTGAAGGTGCAAATACCCACAACTGGGATAACATGCCCCTAAGTGCTCACCTCGGCCATAATGCAAAGAGCTGCATCTACTAGCTCAGCTTCATTCATACAATAGATAGTCTCAAATCTGCAACAGCAAAAAAATGTTCCATGAAATCTAAAAACCAGACAAGATAGTTTGGAAAGTACATGCACATACACACCAAAACTTTATTTTCTGCAACCAGATGGTGTTTGCCATTTAGAGATAAGGCTGAAATCAACCATAAATGCACAGTAGCACTATTGTTTGGTAACAGAATTTAGAAAGGAAATGTATGTGCGTTGGGTGGTGTGGGGAGCTTATAAACTTAACGAATGAAAACCTAGAATGGAGCAGGTGAGATGGGACTGGACCAGACTGTTTCTGCACCGAAACATTTACGAGCAACTGGAACACACAAGCAGCACAGCCGACACCCACAAATTCACACAAGACTGCAGGCAAGCTTCTAGCTGAATCGGCATGGTCAGTGCTGTTGGCATAGCAACATTGGCACCAAAATCTGCAATAGGTTCTATTCCGTGGTCCCCTCCCTCCCCTCCCTGCCACCATCACTGGGCACACAACAACCTGAACGTGTTCAAAGTGTATAAGGCAATGCTTTCCAAACCCATTAAGGATGGAGGGAACAAAGACAAGACTGCCAACGTGCCAGTTATTCTGCCTTTCTTTGGGAGCGACCAACATAAAAGATAGTCCATGTTTTATAGAGGAAACTGTCCTAAACTACGTCAGACCATCTAGAGTAGTATTGTCTACACTGGCTGGCAGCAAAATCTCCAGGGTTTCGGGGTTCTCCGAGCTCTAACTCAACATGCCAGGGAGAAAACCTGGGACCTTCTGCCATAACATGGAGCTACAGCCCCTCCCATCAACATGCAGACAAAGTCAAACACATAGATGGAAGACTGGGATAGCTCAGTTGGTAGAGCACAAGGCTCTTAACCTCACGGTCATGGTTTTGAGCCCCACAGAAACTTCCAAGTAGAGGCCAAAGTGAAACCCAACCTTCCTTCCTTGGGTTAAAAGAAACACAAACAAAAGCAACTTACTTTGCCAAAGCTGCCTTCTTCCTTCTCTTTAGCTTCATCCCTGCTTGCTGTGCTGGCTCAGTCGCCCTCTTTGTCATCCACGCTGGGAGGATCCTCTTAGCTGCTTCAGGAGACCCCATTTCCTTCTATTTCAGGAAACAGCTTTCACAACATGGGAACTTAGAATTACTGTACTCCATCACCTCCATCATTCTGCCCGGACACTGAGGTCCAGCACCGAGGGCCTTCCGGCGGTTCCTTCGTTGCGAGAAGCCAAGTTGCAGGGAACTAGGCAGAGGGCCTTCTCGGTGGTGGCGCCTACCCTATGGAACGCCCTCCCAACAGATGTCAAAAAGGAAAACAACTACCAGACTTTTAGAAGACATCTGAAGGCAGCCCTGTTCAGGGAGGCTTTTAATGTTTAATAGATTATTGTGTTTTATTCTTTTGTTGGAAGCCGCCCAGAGTGGCTGGGGAGACCCGGCCAGATGGGCGGGGTATAAATAATAAATTATTATTATTATTATTATTATTATTATTATTCCATCTAAGACTCCCCCATCTACTCAAATTTAAGAAAAGGGGGGGGAGATGGCTCAGAGTTGTTGACCTTTTTTTGCAGAAGATTGCCCAGAGTTTTACAGCTTTTTGGGGGGGGGGGTGTTGCCAAAAATCGCTCACTCACACCATCATCAACGCTGACAATCACTGGCCGCAGACAATTGTCCACTTGCCACAGCAACAGCCAATCGCAAACAGACCCTTCCTCAGCAAAAACCAATCGCAGCAGCGACAGCCAATCAACAGCAGTGTTTGCTGCAGAAGCCAATCACCAACCCAATTAGAGAAGCAGCAGCCAATCCAAATCAGCCCTTCTAGCAGGCAACAATCATTGCTGATCAGCTCCTGCTCACAGCTGCAGCCAATCACCTGTCCACCCCATTCACTATCCTTGTATAAAATGCAAGTTTTTGAACATAATTTTAGAGTAAAAAAACCTTGTCTTGTAGATAGAAAAGTATGGTAATCCCTTTGCAGCAGTTATATTGTGATTGATCCGCCTACAAGAAAAGGGAGTGAGCTCATATATGGGCTTTCTGATTCTCACAGAATAGGTTACATAATGGCTCAGGTTCAGTAGTCTACTCATTCTAATTTCATTACATCAACAGGGATGACAAGAAGAAGAGAGACAGGCAAACCTAGGAGACACGGAAGGGCCTGGACTATGAAAGTCCAGCTGGTGTTGCTCAGGACAGGGCACAAAGAGGAGCACTAGTTTTATGTAAAAAGGGAGAGAAGCAAGACTTCTTGGCTTGCTAAAATCTATAACCCTGTAACAAGCTCTCAACACTGTTTACAATACACTCGCTGTTATATTTTTTGTTAGCATCCCTGATCAAACCAACTGTACAATAAAGCGCAGGCAACTATTAAAAACTATTAAAAACAACCCAATCAATTATCTCCAGCCCAAGAATGTCCAGCTAGGGAAACTTGCCTGCAAAGTAGGACTGACAACATACATGTCTATGCAGAAGTCCATCCCATAGGGTTGAATGGTGCTTACTCCCAAGAAAGTGGGTAGAGGATTGTTGCAGTGGGAGGCAGGATCATGAGAAAGTAAAGCGCTGAACATGCTCAGCAAGCATCAGGCCTGTTAAATCCTGACAGGGGCTGTGCCACTAGTCCATTTGCTCAAGGGGCACATGGGAAGTTTGCCTGGAGCGGCACTCAATCAACTCCCGCAAGTTCTCCGGGAAAGGGGAAGAGTTGATCTCTTACCTCCTCTGAATTTTCTGCATGGATTGTTGTCCTGGCAAGAGACACCTCTGGCAGCCTGTGAAAGGGATTTGTCTGGACCAGAGACTGAGGTGAGGAAACAAGCCTGGGGGCTGAAGCTGGCCCTCCAGGCCTGTCTGGCGCTTGGATCTCTTCCCAGGCAACACCTGTTTCTCCCAAGTCAAACCCATCACTTCACACACACCTTTTGGGGCTGGGGTGTGTGGCTGGAAGGTGTCCTTGAACTCTGATAATGCATTTTGTTTGTATGAATTGGGGACAAAGAGGTGTGTGAATAAAAGTGTAAAAACTAACCTACGGTAAATGTGACATCCCTTGCTCCAACCACTTTTGCCTCCAAGTCCTGCCCACAGCTGGCCTGTGACCCGTAGAAAGCTGTCCAGAAGGGAATGTGGCCCTCAGGCTGAAAGGGGTTCTCCATCCCTGGTCTGGACTCTTGCCACCCGAGCGCCAATTCCCATGAAAGGTAATGTAGCAGCAGATAAATTTTAGTTATAAGTATGAAGTACATGCAATGGCACCATGTTGCAGGCCTGGAGAGCGGTGGAGAAGCTGCTACCTATACAGGGCTCCTGTTTCTAATTGTGCTTCAGGGCAGGTCCAGGTCGCGCACAGTAGCAAAAGAATTAAGCAATGCGCCCCCTCCCCAATGCAAAACGCTCAATGCAGACATGATTTCAGGGCAAATAAACTGTCTTTTCATTCACCCCTTATTTGCGCAGATGTCCAAGCGCTCAGTCACTTTCAGTGTATAAACAATTCGTATATTCAGTCCTCAGAGACGGCTCTCAGGTGCTTAGGTAGGAGAATAACGGGATGACTAACTACTGTGCTACCACGCTGTGTTCTCTACAACGTAAAGCTTTCCAGAGGTATTTGGCCGGCAACTTTTTACTAAGGATGTTTACTTGCATGTTTAACAACGCTGACTCCCAGCTAAGCAACGCTGCGCGGGGTTGCACCCTCAATCTGCTTCACCACAATTCCCAGCGGGGCGCGTGAGGCACTCTTAACTTTTGCAAACGACACTCCTCTAGGAAGAACCTCAACAGTCAAGCCAGGCCCCGGGGGTTGCTCACCTCCTCTGTAGATCACGCTTCTTCCTCTTGCTCGCTCATCCTCGCACCCGACGCCAAGAACTGCAGCCAGGAAGGACTCCCGCACAAGCGGCTTCCTCCACCCCGCGCGCGCAAACTTCGCCACTCCCCGCCTGGAACTGCAGCTTCCCGCGAGCGCCGCCCGGGAACAAGCGTCTCTTCCGCTGCACGTGAGCAAACGGCTCCACCTCCCTCTCCTTCCATTGGCTGACAACTCCCTCCCTGCAGCTTTCAATAGAGAGCCCTCCCAGGCTCCGCCTCCTGCCCGAAGCTGCATTTCCGAAAATCTCAGCAGCCAAAACGGACCTGAAAAGGCAGCAAAGGCGGTATATCTGCAGTGCCAACAACAGGGGAGAGTAAACTACTCCTGTTTATCTCATGGCAGCTGCATCTACTTAAGTGAAATATTTTATTAAACTGCTCTTTGAGAGAAGGGGTAATGGTAAAGGGACCCCTGACCATTAGGTCCAGTCGTGACCGACTCTGGGGTTGCGTGCTCATCTCGCATTATTGGCCGAGGGAGCCAGCGTATAGCTTCCAGGTCATGTGGCCAGCATGACTAAGCCGCTTCTGGCGAACCAGAGCAGCACACGAAAACGCCGCTTACCTTCCCGCTGTAGCGGTTCCTATTTATCTACTTGCATTTTGACGTGCTTTCAAACTGCTAGGTTGGCAGGAGCTGGGACAGAGCAACGGGAGCTCACCCCGTCACAGGGATTAGAACCGCCGACCTTCTGATCAGCAAGCCCTAGGCTCAGTGGTTTAACCCACAGAGCCACCTGAAGGGGTACGGTTCTATAAATTCATTAATTCTGTATTCAACCTCTTCGCCCAAAAATCTTCACCCAAAGGCTTCTTCAGTGTAAAATGCTCTACAGAAACTTAAGTTTCCCCTCCGCATCACCCTGTGATTAAGACCTGTGTTACTCTTCCCATGCACCGCAAAGAGGTCAGGGTAAATGACCCTCATGGTCCCTGAAGTTTCTTTTAAAGCCGCAGAAGCAACACACACAGGGAAAATGCAATGAAAACATTTGCTTTTAATAAGAAACACAGGAGCAGACACAGAATACTGTTCAGGTTTCACACAGGCCCCGTTTTCCATTGGGATCTTTACAAGTCTGTATCGCATACCTTGGCACAAACTTGGAGGTTTATGTCCATGTGCTGTTGAGGACCCAGGAGGGGGAAACAGGGCTGGTCGTCACTGGAGCAAGCTTGTAGATCAGTGCATGCCTGCTAAGAGCATCGC